>NC_090181.1:36141085-36491085 GCF_024679245.1 Pseudorasbora parva | reverse complement strand
GACTTTCTGTTGTTTTTTCAGTAGATCAAGGATGAGATTTTTTTGACAAAAAAAAAAAAGATTCTGAGCCTGGATCCCATGATCTTGAACTTTAAATACACATAAATAGATTCCTTCTGATGCAGTGGTTCAAGGATGACTTTTTGAACTTATTTGTGGCCAAATAGTCTTTGAGCTTGAACCTTCTTTACAGACGTATTCAGTATATCAAGGATGAGATTTTTTGACAAAAATTCTGACTCTAGATTCCATGAACTTTAACTTTCTATATATAAATAGATTCCTTCTGATGTTTTATTAGCTCTTCAAGGATGACCCTTTGAACTTATTTTTGGCCAAAGAGTCTTTGAACTTGAACCTTCTTTACAGACTTATGACTTTCTGTTGTTTCTTCAGTAGATCAAGGATGAGATTTTTTTGACAAAAAAAAGGAAAAGATTTTGACCCTGGATCCCATGAACTTGAAATTTCTATGCATATAAATAAATTCCTTCTGATGCAGTTTTTCAGACATGACCGATTGAACCTATTTGGGGCCAAATAGTCTTTGAACTTGAACATTCTACACAGACTTTATGACTACCTGTTGTTTCTTCAGTAGGTCAAGGTAGACATTTTATGGAAAAAAAAAAAAAAAAAAAAAAAAATGACGCTAGATTTCATGAACTTGAACTTTCTATACATATAAATAGATTCCTTCTGATGCAGTGATACAAGGATGCCCTTTTGAACTTATTTGTGACCAAATAGTCTTTGAACTTGAACATTCCACACAGACTTTATGACTACCTGTTGTTTCATCAGTAGGTCAAGGAAGACATTTTTTGGCAAGAAAAAAACAATCTGACTCTAGATTCCATGAACTTGAACTTTCTATATATATATATATATATATATATATATATATATATATATATATATATATATATATATATATATATATATATATATATATAGATTCCTTCTGATGTTTTATTCGCTCTTTAAAGATGACCCTTTGAACTTATTTTTGGCCAAAGAGTCTTTGAACTTGAACCTTCTTTACAGACTTATGACTTTCTGTTGTTTTTTCAGTAGATCAAGGATGAGATTTTTTTGACAAAAAAAAAAAAAGATTCTGAGCCTGGATCCCATGATCTTGAACTTTATATACACATAAATAGATTCCTTCTGATGCAGTGGTTCAAAGATGACTTTTTGAACTTATTTGTGGCCAAATAGTCTTTGAGCTTGAACCTTCTTTACAGACGTATGACTTTCTGTTGTTTCTTCAGTATATCAAGGATGAGATTTTTTGACAAAAAAAAAGATTCTGACCCTGGATCCCATGAACTTGAACTTTCTATGCATATAAATAGATTCCTTCTGATGCAGTGGTTCAGGCATGACCTATTGAACCTAATTGTGGCCAAATAGTCTTTGAAATTGAACATTCTACACAGACTTTATGTCTACCTGTTGTTTCATCAGTAGGTCAAGGTAGACATTTTTTGGCAAAAAAAATATATATATATATCTGACGCTAGATTTCATGAACTTGAACTTTCTATACATATAAATAGATTCCTTCTGATGTTTTATTAGCTCTTCAAGGATGACCCTTTGAACTTATTTTTGGCCAAAGTGTCTTTGAACTTGAACCTTCTTTACAGACTTATGACTTTCTGTTGTTTCTTCAGTATATCAAGGATGATATTTTTTGACAAAAAAAAAAGATTCTGACCCTGGATCTCATGAACCTGAACTTTCTATGCATATAAATAGATTCCTTCTGATGCAGTGGTTCAAGCATGACCTTTTGAACTTATTTGTGGCCAAATAGTCTTTGAGCTTGAACCTTCTTTACAGACGTATGACTTTCTGTTGTTTCTTCAGTATATCAAGGATGAGATTTTTTGAGCAAAAAAAAAAGATTCTGACCCTGGATCCCATGAACTTGAACTTTCTATGCATATAAATAGATTCCTTCTGATGCAGTGGTTCAGGGATGACCTATTGAATGAATTTGTGGCAAATAGTCTTTGAACTTGAACATTCCACAAAGACTTTATGATTACCTGTTGTTTCATCAGTAGGTCAAGGAAGACATTTTTTGGTAAGAAAAAAAAATCTGACTCTAGATTCCATGAACTTGAACTTTCTATGCACATAAATAGATTCCTTCTGATGCAGTGGTTCAAGGATGACATTTTGAACTTATTTGTGGCCAAATAGTCTTTGAGCTTGAACCTTCTTTACAGACGTATGACTTTCTGTTGTTTCTTCAGTATATCAAGGATGAGATTTTTTGACAAAAAAAAAAAAGATTCTGACCCTGGATCCCATGAACTTGAACTTTCTATGCATATAAATAGATTCCTTCTGATGCAGTGGTTCAAGGATGACATTTTGAACTTATTTGTGGCCAAATAGTCTTTGAGCTTGAACCTTCTATACAGACGTATGACTTTCTGTTGTTTCTTCAGTATATCAAGGATGAGATTTTTTGAAAAAAAAAAAAAAAGATTCTGACCCTGGATCCCATGAACTTGAAGACTTTATGCCTACCTGTTGTTTCATCAGTAGGTCAAGGAAGACATTTTTTGGCAAGAAAAAAAAAAAAAATGACGCTAGATTTCATGAACTTGAACTTTCTATACATATAAATAGATTCCTTCTGATGCAGTGATACAAGGATGCCCTTTTGAACTTATTTGTGACCAAATAGTCTTTGAACTTGAACATTCCACACAGACTTTATGACTACCTGTTGTTTCATCAGTAGGTCAAGGAAGACATTTTTTGGCAAGAAAAAAACAATCTGACTCTAGATTCCATGAACTTGAACTTTCTATATATATATATATATATATATATATATATATATATATATATATATATATATATATATATATATATATATATATATATATATATATATATATATATATATATATATATATATAGATTCCTTCTGATGTTTTATTCGCTCTTTAAAGATGACCCTTTGAACTTATTTTTGGCCAAAGAGTCTTTGAACTTGAACCTTCTTTACAGACTTATGACTTTCTGTTGTTTTTTCAGTAGATCAAGGATGAGATTTTTTTGACAAAAAAAAAAAAAAGATTCTGAGCCTGGATCCCATGATCTTGAACTTTATATACACATAAATAGATTCCTTCTGATGCAGTGGTTCAAGGATGACTTTTTGAACTTATTTGTGGCCAAATAGTCTTTGAGCTTGAACCTTCTTTACAGACGTATGACTTTCTGTTGTTTCTTCAGTATATCAAGGATGAGATTTTTTGACAAAAAAAAAAGATTCTGACCCTGGATCCCATGAACTTGAACTTTCTATGCATATAAATAGATTCCTTCTGATGCAGTGGTTCAGGCATGACCTATTGAACCTAATTGTGGCCAAATAGTCTTTGAAATTGAACATTCTACACAGACTTTATGTCTACCTGTTGTTTCATCAGTAGGTCAAGGTAGACATTTTTTGGCAAAAAAAAAAAAATATATATATATATCTGACGCTAGATTTCATGAACTTGAACTTTCTATACATATAAATAGATTCCTTCTGATGTTTTATTAGCTCTTCAAGGATGACCCTTTGAACTTATTTTTGGCCAAAGAGTCTTTGAACTTGAACCTTCTTTACAGACTTATGACTTTCTGTTGTTTCTTCAGTATATCAAGGATGATATTTTTTGACAAAAAAAAAAGATTCTGACCCTGGATCTCATGAACCTGAACTTTCTATGCATATAAATAGATTCCTTCTGATGCAGTGGTTCAAGCATGACCTTTTGAACTTATTTGTGGCCAAATAGTCTTTGAGCTTGAACCTTCTTTACAGACGTATGACTTTCTGTTGTTTCTTCAGTATATCAAGGATGAGATTTTTTGAGCAAAAAAAAAAGATTCTGACCCTGGATCCCATGAACTTGAACTTTCTATGCATATAAATAGATTCCTTCTGATGCAGTGGTTCAGGGATGACCTATTGAATGAATTTGTGGCAAATAGTCTTTGAACTTGAACATTCCACAAAGACTTTATGATTACCTGTTGTTTCATCAGTAGGTCAAGGAAGACATTTTTTGGTAAGAAAAAAAAATCTGACTCTAGATTCCATGAACTTGAACTTTCTATGCACATAAATAGATTCCTTCTGATGCAGTGGTTCAAGGATGACATTTTGAACTTATTTGTGGCCAAATAGTCTTTGAGCTTGAACCTTCTTTACAGACGTATGACTTTCTGTTGTTTCTTCAGTATATCAAGGATGAGATTTTTTGACAAAAAAAAAAAAGATTCTGACCCTGGATCCCATGAACTTGAACTTTCTATGCATATAAATAGATTCCTTCTGATGCAGTGGTTCAAGGATGACATTTTGAACTTATTTGTGGCCAAATAGTCTTTGAGCTTGAACCTTCTATACAGACGTATGACTTTCTGTTGTTTCTTCAGTATATCAAGGATGAGATTTTTTGAAAAAAAAAAAAAAAGATTCTGACCCTGGATCCCATGAACTTGAAGACTTTATGCCTACCTGTTGTTTCATCAGTAGGTCAAGGAAGACATTTTTTGGCAAGAAAAAAAAAATCTGACTCTAGATTCCATGAACTTGAACTTTATATATATATATATATATATATATATATATATATATATATATATATATAAATAGATTCCTTCTGATGTTTTATTCGCTCTTTAAAGATGACCCTTTGAACTTATTTGTGGCCAAATAGTCTTTGAGCTTGAACCTTCTTTACAGACGTATGACTTTCTGTTGTTTCTTCAGTATATCAAGGATGAGATTTTTTGACAAAAAAAAAAAAAGATTCTGATCCTGGATCCCATGAACTTGAAGACTGTATGCCTACCTGTTGTTTCATCAGTAGGTCAAGGAAGACATTTTTTGCCAAGAAAAAAAAAATCTGACTCTAGATTCCATGAACTTGAACTTGAACTTTCTATATATATAAAACGATTCCTTCTGATGTTTTATTCGCTCTTTAAAGATGACCCTTTGAACTTATTTTTGGCCAAAGAGTCTTTGAACTTGAACATTCTTTACAGACTTATGACTTTCTGTTGTTTTTTCAGTAGATCAAGGATGAGATTTTTTTGACTAAAAAAAAACAAGATTTTGACCCTGGATCCAATGAACTTGAACTTTCTATGCATTCCTTCTAATGCAGTGGTTCAAGGATGACCCTTTGAACTTATTTTTGGCCAAAAGAGTCTTTGAACTTCAACCTTCTTTACAGACTTATGACTTTCTGTTGTATCTTCAGTAGATCAAGGATGAGATTTTTTTGACAAATAAAAGATTCTGACCCTGGATCCCATGAACTTGAACTTTCTATGCATATAAATAGATTCCTTCTGATGCAGTGGTTCAGGTATGACCTATTGAACCTATTTGTGGCCAAATAGTCTTTGAACTTGAACATTCTACACAGACTTTATGACTACCTGTTGTTTCATCAGTAGGTCAAGGTAGACATTTTTTGGCAAAAAAAAAAAAAAAATCTGACGCTAGATTTCATGAACTTGAACTTTCTATACATATAAATAGATTCCTTCTGATGTTTTATGAGCTCTTCAAGGATGACCCTTTGAACTTATTTTTGGCCAAAGAGTCTTTGAACTTGAACCTTCTTTACAGACTTATGACTTTCTGTTGCTTCTTCAGTAGATCAAGGATGATATTTTTTTTGACAAAAAAAAAAAAAAATTGACCTTTGACCTTGACCTTGAAGGTCAAAGGAAGGTCAAGGAAAACTTTGACCTTGAACTTTCTATGCATACATATAGATTCCTTCTTCTGTTTCATCTTTTGTTCAAGGATGGCTTTTTGAATATATTTTTCGACAAAGAGTCTTTGAACTTTACATTTAAATTCACACGAATAGGCTTTCAGATGTTTTATCAGAAGTTCAAATATGACTTTTGAAAAAAAAATTCTGCTCATGGATTCCATGAACTTGAACTTTCTATGCATACATAAAGGCCTTCTCTTGTTTCATCTTTAGTTCAAGAATGGCTTTCTGAATGTATTTTTGGACAAAGAGTCTTTGAACTTTACATTTTGTTTTATCAGAAGTTCAAATATGACTTTTGAAAAAAAATTCTGCTCATGGCTTTCATGAAATTGAATTTTGTATACATATAAATAGATTCCTTCTGATGCATTATCAGTGCTTTAAGGATGACCTTTTGATCTTATTCTTGGCCAAATAGTCTTTGAACTTGAACTTTCTATAGATATAAATAGATTCCTTCTAATGCCTCATCAGTGCTTTAAGGATGACCTTTTTAACTTATTTGTGGCCAAATAGTCTTTGAACTTGAATCTTCTATACAAACTTATGACTTTCAGTTGTTTCATCAGTAGAGCAAGGATGACATTTTTGACAAAAAAATTAATTTCTCACTCTGGATCCCATGAACTTGAACTTTCTATACATTTAAATAGATTCCTTCTGATGTTTCATCTTTTGTTCAAGTATGGCTTTTTGAATATATTTTTCAACAAAGAGTCTTTGAACTTTACATTTAAATTCACACGTAATTGACATAATTCACACGTAATTAAAATCACACATTCTGATGTTTTATCAGAAGTTCAAATTTGACTTTTGAAAAAAGAATTCTACTCATGGATTCCATGAACCTGAACTTTCTATACATTTAAATAGATTCCTTCTGATGCTTCATCAGTGCTTTAAGGATGATCTTTTTAACTTATTTGTGGCCAAATAGTCTTTGAACTTGAATCTTGAATACAGACTTATGACTTTTAGTTGTTTCATCAGTAGAGCAAGGATGACATTTTTGACAAAAAAAAATAATTTCTGACTCTGGATCCCATGAACTTGAACTTTCTATGCATACGTATAGGTTCCTTCTTCTGCTTCATCTTTAGTTCAAGAATGGCTTTTTGAATATATTATTGGACAAAGAGTCTTTGAACTTTACATTTAAATTCACACGTATAGGCTTTCAGATGTTTTATCAGAAGTTCAAATATGACTTTTGAAAAAAAAAATCTGCTCATGGATTCCATGAACTTGAACTTTCTATACATTTAAATAGATTCCTTCTGATGTTTCATCTTTTGTTCAAGTATGGCTTTTTGAATATATTTTTCGACAAAGAGTCTTTGAACTTTACATTTAAATTCACACGTAATTGACGTAATTCACACGTAATTAAATTCACACGTTCTGATGTTTTATCAGAAGTTCAAATTTGACTTTTGAAAAAAGAATTCTACTCATGGATTCCATGAACTTGAACTTTCTATACATTTAAATAGATTCCTTCTGATGTTTTATTTGTCTTTAAGGATGACCTATTGAACGTATTTGTGGCCAAAGAGTCTTTGAACTTGAATCTTCTATACAGACTTATGACTTTCAGTTGTTTCATCAGTAGATCAAGGATGACATTTTTTGACAAAAAATTAAAAAAAATTCTGATGCTAGATTCCATGAACTTGAACTTTCCATACATATAAAAAGATTCCTTCTGATGTTTTATTAGCTCTTCAAGGATGACCCTTTGAACTTATTTTTGGCCAAAGAGTCTTTGAACTTGAACCTTCTTTACAGACTTATGACTTTCTGTTGTTTCTTCAGTAGATCAAGGATGAGATTTTTTTGACAAAAAAAAGAAAAGATTTTGACCCTGTATCCCATGAACTTGAACTTTCTATGCATATAAATAGATTTCTTCTGATGCATGACCTATTGAACCTATTTGTGGCCAAATAGTCTTTGAACTTGAACATTCTACACAGACTTTATGACTACCTGTTGTTTCATCAGTAGGTCAAGGAAGACATTTTTTGGTAAGAAAAAAAAAATCTGATTCTAGATTCCATGAACCTGAACTTTCTATGCATATAAATAGATTCCTTCTGATGCAGTGGTTCAAGCATGACCTTTTGAACTTATTTGTGGCCAAATAGTCTTTGAGCTTGAACCATCTTTACAGACGTATGACTTTCTGTTGTTTCTTCAGTATATCAAGGATGAGATTTTTTGAGCAAAAAAAAAAGATTCTGACCCTGGATCCCATGAACTTGAACTTTCTATGCATATAAATAGATTCCTTCTGATGCAGTGGTTCAGGGATGACCTATTGAATGAATTTGTGGCCAAATAGTCTATGAACTTGAACATTCCACAAAGACTTTATGATTACCTGTTGTTTCATCAGTAGGTCAAGGAAGACATTTTTTGGTAAGAAAAAAAAATCTGACTCTAGATTCCATGAACTTGAACTTTCTATGCACATAAATAGATTCCTTCTGATGCAGTGGTTGAAGGATGACATTTTGAACTTATTTGTGGCCAAATAGTCTTTGAGCTTGAACCTTCTTTACAGACGTATGACTTTCTGTTGTTTCTTCAGTATATCAAGGATGAGATTTTTTGACAAAAAAAAAAAAGATTCTGACCCTGGATCCCATGAACTTGAACTTTCTATGCATATAAATAGATTCCTTCTGATGCAGTGGTTCAAGGATGACATTTTGAACTTATTTGTGGCCAAATAGTCTTTGAGCTTGAACCTTCTTTACAGACGTATGACTTTCTGTTGTTTCTTCAGTATATCAAGGATGAGATTTTTTGAAAAAAAAAAAAAAAGATTCTGACCCTGGATCCCATGAACTTGAAGACTTTATGCCTACCTGTTGTTTCATCAGTAGGTCAAGGAAGAAAAAAAATCTGACTCTAGATTCCATGAACTTGAACTTTATATATATATATATATATATATATATATATATATATATATATATATATATATATATATATATATATATATATATATATATATATATATATATATATATAAATAGATTCCTTCTGATGTTTTATTCGCTCTTTAAAGATGACCCTTTGAACTTATTTCTGGCCAAAGGGTCTTTGAACTTGAACCTTCTTTACAGACTTATTACTTTCTGTGGTTTCTTCAGTATATCAATGATGAGATTTTTTTGGAAAAATAAAAAGATTTTGACCCTGGGTCCCATGAACTTGAACTTTTCTAATTTATATTATAGATCAAGGATGAGATTTTTTTTGACAAAAAAATAAAATATAAATCTGACCCTGGATCCCATGAACTTGAACTTTCTATGCATATAAAAAGATTCCTTCTGATGCAGTGGTTCAGAAATGACCTATTGAACTTATTTGTGGCCAAATAGTCTTTAACCTTGAAAATTCCACGCAGACTTTATGAATACCTGTTGTTTCATCCGTAGGTCCAGGAAGACATTTTTTGGCAAAAAAAAAAAAAAAAAAAAAAAAAAAAAATTCTGACGCTAGATTCCATGAACTTGAACTTTCTATGCATATAAAAAGATTCCTTCTGATGCAGTGGTTCAGGGATGACCTATTGAACCTATTTGTGGCCAAATAGTCTTTGAACTTGAACATTCTATACAGACTTTATGACTACCTGTTGCTTCATCAGTAGCTCAAGGAAGACATTTTTTGGCAAAAAAAAATTAAATAATAATCTGACGCAAGATTCCATGATCTTGAACTTTATATACATATAAATATTTCCTTCTGATGTTTTATTAGTTCTTCAAGGTTGACCCTTTGAACTTATTTTTGGCCAAAGAGTCATTGATATTGAACCTTCTATACAGACGTATGACTTTTTGTTGTTTCTTCAGTAGATCAAGGATGAGATTTTTTTGACAAAAAAAAGATTCTGACCCTGGATCCCATGAACTTGAACTTTCTATGCATATAAATAGATTCCTTCTGATGCAGTGGTTCAAGGATGACCCTTTGAACTTATTTTTGGCCAAAAGAGTCTCTGAACTTTAACCTTCTTTACAGACTTATTACTTTCTGTTGTTTCTTCAGTAGATCAAGGATGAGATTTTTTTGACAAAAAAAAGATTCTGACCCTGGATCCCATGAACTTGAACTTTCTATGCATATAAATAGATTCCTTCTGATGCAGTGGTTCAGGCGTGACCTATTGAACCTATTTGTGGACAAATAGTCTTTGAACTTGAACATTCTACACAGACTTTATGACTACCTGTTGTTTCATCAGTAGGTCAAGGTAAACATTTTTTGGCAAAAAAAAAAAAAAAATTCTGACGCTAGATTTCATGAACTTGAACATTCTATACATATAAATAGATTCCTTCTGATGTTTTATTCGCTGTTTAAGGATGACCCTTTGAACTTATTTTTGGCCGAAGAGTCTTTGAACTTGAACCTTCTTTACATACTTATTACTTTCTGTGGTTTTTCAGTATATCAAGGATGAGATTTTTTTGACAAAAAAATTAAATAAAAATCTGACCCTGGATCCCATGAACTTGAACTTTCTATGCATATAAATAGATTCCTTCTGATGCAGTGGTTCAGGTATGACCTATTGAACCTATTTGTGGCCAAATAGTCTTTGAACTTGAACATTCTACACAGACTTTATGACTACCTGTTGTTTCATCAGTAGGTCAAGGTAGACATTTTTTGGCAAAAAAAAAAAAAAAAAAAATCTGACACTAGATTTCATGAACTTGAACTTTCTATACATATAAATAGATTCCTTCTGATGTTTTATGAGCTCTTCAAGGATGACCCTTTGAACTTATTTTTGGCCAAAGAGTCTTTGAACTTGAACCTTCTTTACAGACTTATGACTTTCTGTTGCTTCTTTGGTAGATCAAGGATTAGATTTTTTTGACAAAAAAAAAAAAAGATTTTGACCCTGGATCCCATGAACTTGAACTTTCTATATATACCTTCTGATGTTTCATCCCAAGTTCAAATATGACTTTTGTAAAAATGTTCTGCCCCTGGATCCCATGAACTTGAACTTTCTATGCATACATATAGATTCCTTCTTCTGTTTCATCTTTTGTTCAAGTATGGCTTTTTGAATATATTTTTCGACAAAGAGTCTTTCAACTTTACATTTAAATTCACACGAATAGGCTTTCAGATGTTTTATCAGAAGTTCAAATATGACTTTTGAAAAAAAAAATCTGCTCATGGATTCCATGAACTTGAACTTTCTATGCATACATAAAGGCCTTCTCTTGTTTCATCTTTAGTTCAAGAATGGCTTTTTGAATATTTTTTTGGACAAAGAGTCTTTGAACTTTACATTTTGTTTTATCAGAAGTTCAAATATGACTTTTGAAAAAAAATTCTGCTCATGGATTTCATGAAATTGAATTTTGTATACATATAAATAGATTCTTTCTGATGCATTATCAGTGCTTTAAGGATGACCTTTTGATCTTATTCTTGGCCAAATAGTATTTGAACTTGAACTTTCTATAGATATAAATAGATTCCTTCTAATGCCTCATCAGTGCTTTAAGGATGACCTTTTTAACTTATTTGTGGCCAAATAGTCTTTGAACTTGAATCTTCTATACAGACTTATGACTTTCAGTTGTTTCATCAGTAGAGCAAGGATGACATTTTTGACAAAAAAATTAATTTCTGACTCTGGATCCCATGAACTTGAACTTTCTATGCATACGTATAGGTTCCTCCTTCTGCTTCATCTTTAGTTCAAGGATGGCTTTTTGAATATATTTTTGGACAATGAGTCTTTGAACTTTACATTTAAATTCACACGTATAGGCTTTCAGATGTTTTATCAGAAGTTCAAATATGACTTTTGAAAAAAAAAAATCTGCTCATGGATTCCATGAACTTGAACTTTCTATACATTTAAATAGATTCCTTCTGATGTTTCATCTTTTGTTCAAGTATGGCTTTTTGAATATATTTTTCGACAAAGAGTCTTTGAACTTTACATTTAAATTCACACGAATAGGCTTTCAGATGTTTTATCAGAAGTTCAAATATGACTTTTGAAAAAAAAAATCTGCTCATGGATTCCATGAACTTGAACTTTCTATGCATACATAAAGGCCTTCTCTTGTTTCATCTTTAGTTCAAGAATGGCTTTTTGAATATATTTTTGGACAAAGAGTCTTTGAACTTTACATTTTGTTTTATCAGAAGTTCAAATATGACTTTTGAAAAAAAATTCTGCTCATGGATTTCATGAAATTGAATTTTGTATACATATAAATAGATTCCTTCTGATGCTTTATCAGTGCTTTAAGGATGACCTTTTGATCTTATTCTTGGCCAAATAGTATTTGAACTTGAACTTTCTATAGATATAAATAGATTCCTTCTAATGCCTCATCAGTGCTTTAAGGATGACCTTTTTAACTTATTTGTGGCCAAATAGTCTTTGAACTTGAATCTTCTATACAGACTTATGACTTTCAGTTGTTTCATCAGTAGAGCAAGGATGACATTTTTGACAAAAAAATTAATTTCTGACTCTGGATCCCATGAACTTGAACTTTCTATGCATACGTATAGGTTCCTCCTTCTGCTTCATCTTTAGTTCAAGAATGGCTTTTTGAATATATTTTTGGACAATGAGTCTTTGAACTTTACATTTAAATTCACACGTATAGGCTTTCAGATGTTTTATCAGAAGTTCAAATATGACTTTTGAAAAAAAAAAAAATTCTGCTCATGGATTCCATGAACTTGAACTTTCTATACATTTAAATAGATTCCTTCTGATGTTTCATCTTTTGTTCAAGTATGGCTTTTTGAATATATTTTTCGACAAAAAGTCTTTGAACTTTACATTTAAATTCACACGTAATTGACATAATTCACACGTAATTAAATTCACACGTTCTGATGTTTTATCAGAAGTTCAAATTTGACTTTTGAAAAATTTATTCTACTCATGGATTCCATGAACTTGAACTTTCTATACATTTAAATAGATTCCTTCTGATGCTTCATCAGTGCTTAAAGGATGACATTTTTAACTTATTTGTGGCCAAATAGTCTTTGAACTTGAATCTTCAATACAGACTTATGACTTTTAGTTGTTTCATCAGTAGAGCAAGGATGTCATTTTTGACAAAAAAAAAATTTAATTTCTGACTCTGGATCCCATGAACTTGAACTTTCTATGCATACGTATAGGTTCCTTCTTCTGCTTCATCTTTAGTTCAAGAATGGCTTTTTGAATATATTTTTGGACAAAGAGTCTTTGAACTTTACATTTAAATTCACACGTATAGGCTTTCAGATGTTTTATCAGAAGTTCAAATATGACTTTTGAAAAAAAAAATCTGCTCATGGATTCCATGAACTTGAACTTTCAATACATTTAAATAGATTCCTTCTGATGTTTCATCTTTTGTTCAAGTATGGCTTTTTGAATATATTTTTTGACAAAGAGTCTTTGAACTTTACATTTAAATTCACACGTAATTGGCGTAATTCACACGTAATTAAATTCACACGTTCTGATGTTTTATCAGAAGTTCAAATTTGACTTTTGAAAAAAGAATTCTACTCATGGATTCCATGAACTTGAACTTTCTATACATTTAAATAGATTCCTTCTGATGTTTTATTAGTCTTTAAGGATGACCTATTGAACGTATTTGTGGCCAAAGAGTCTTTGAACTTGAATCTTCTATACAGACTTATGACTTTCAGTTGTTTCATCAGTAGATCAAGGATGACATTTTTTGACAAAAAAAAAAAAAAAAAAAAATTCTGATGCTAGATTCCATGAACTTGAACTTTCTATACATATAAAAAGATTCCTTCTGATGTTTTATTAGCTCTTCAAGGATGACCCTTTGAACTTATTTTTGGCCAAAGAGTCTTTGAACTAGAACCTTCTTTACAGACTTATGACTTTCTGTTGTTCTTCAGTAGATCATGGATGAGATTTTTTTTACAAAAAAAAAAGATTTTGACCCTGGATCCCATGAACTTGAACTTTCTATGCATATAAATTAGATTCCTTCTGATGCAGTGGTTCAGGGATGACCTATTGAATGAATTTGTGGCCAAATAGTCTTTGAACTTGAACATTCCACACAGACTTTATGACTACCTGTTGTTTCATCAGTAGGTCAAGGAAGACATTTTTTGGCAAGAAAAAAAAATCTGCTCATGGATTCCATGAACTTGAACTTTCTATACATTTAAATAGATTCCTTCTGATGTTTCATCTTTTGTTCAAGTATGGCTTTTTGAATATATTTTTCGACAAAGAGTCTTTGAACTTTACATTTAAATTCACACGTAATTGACGTAATTCACACGTAATTAAATTCACACGTTCTGATGTTTTATCGGAAGTTCAAATTTGACTTTTGAAAAAAGAATTCTACTCATGGATTCCATGAACTTGAACTTTCTATACATTTAAATAGATTCCTTCTGATGTTTTATTAGTCTTTAAGGATGACCTATTGAACGTATTTGTGGCCAAAGAGTCTTTGAACTTGAATCTTCTATACAGACTTATGACTTTCAATTGTTTCATCAGTAGATCAAGGATGACATTTTTTGAAAAAAAAAAAAAAAAATTCTGATGCTAGATTCCATGAACTTGAACTTTCTATACATATAAATAGATTCCTTCTGATGTTTTATTAGCTCTTCAAGGATGACCTTTTGAACTTTTTTTTGGCCAAAGAGTCTTTGAACTTCAACCTTCTTTACAGACTTATGACTTTCTGTTGTTTCATCAGTAGGTCAAGGAAGACATTTTTTGGCAAGAAAAAAAAAATCTGACTCTAGATTCCATGAACTTGAACTTTCTATATAGTAGATCAAGGATGAGATTTTTTTGACAAAAAAAAGATTCTGACCCTGGATCCCATGAACTTGAACTTTCTATGCATATAAATAGATTCCTTCTGATGCAGTGGTTCAGGCGTGACCTATTGAACCTATTTGTGGCCAAATAGTCTTTGAACTTGAACATTCTACACAGACTTTATGACTACCTGTTGTTTCATCAGTAGGTCAAGGTAGACATTTTTTGGCAAAAAAAAAAAAAAAAAATTCTGACTCTAGATTCCATGAACTTGAACTTTCTTTATATATATATAAATAGATTCCTTCTGATGTTTTATTAGCTCTTCAAGGATGACCCTTTGATCTTATTTTTGGCCAAAGAGTCTTTGAACTTGAACCTTCTTTACAGACTTATGACTTTCTGTTGTTTCTTCAGTAGATCAAGGATGAGATTTTTTTGACAAAAAAAAAAAAAGATTTTGACCCTGGATCCCGTGAACTTGAACTTTCTATGCATATAAATAGATTCATTATGATGCAGTTGTTCAAGGATGACCTTTTGAAGTTATTTGTGGCCAAATAGTCTTTGAACTTGAACATTCTACACAGTCTTTATGACTACCTGTTGTTTCATCAGTAAGTCAAGGTAGACATTTTTTGGCAAAAAAAAAAAAAAAAAAAAATCTGACGCTAGATTTCATGAACTTGAACTTTCTATACATATAAATAGATTCCTTCTGATGTTTTATTAGCTCTTCAAGGATGACCCTTTGAACTTATTTTTGGCAAAAGAGTCTTTGAACTTGAACCGTCTTTACAGACTTTCTGTTGTTGCTTGAGTATATCAAGGATGAGATTTTTTGGACAAAAAAAAGATTCTGACCTTGGATCTCATGAACCTGAACTTTCTATGCATGTAAATAGATTCCTTCTGATGCAGTGGTTCAAGCATGACCTTTTGAACTTATTTGTGGCCAAATAGTCTTTGAGCTTGAACCTTCTTTACAGACGTATGACTTTCTGTTGTTTCTTCAGTATATCAAGGATGAGATTTTTTGACATAAAAAAAAAATATTCTGACCCTGGATCCCATGAACTTGAACTTTCTATGCATATAAATAGATTCCTTCTGATGCAGTGGTATAGGGATGACCTATTGAATGAATTTGTGGCCAAATAGTCTTTGAACTTGAACATTCCACACAGACTTTATGACTACCTGTTGTTTCATCAGTAGGTCAAGGAAGACATTTTTTGGCAAGAAAAAAAAAATCTGACTCTAGATTCCATGAACTTGAACTTTCTATGCATATAAATAGATTCCTTCTGATGCAGTGGTTCAGGGATGACCTATTGAATTAATTTGTGGCCAAAAAGTATTTGAACTTGAACATTCCACACAGACTTTATAACTACCTGTTGTTTCATCAGTAGGTCAAGGTAGACATTTTTTGGCAAAAAAAAAAAAAAATCTGACTCTAGATTCCATGAACCGTCTCAGGTTACGTATGTAACCCTAGTTCCCTGAGGGAACGAGACGCTGCGTCGAAACGCTGTGAGAACGCCTCTGCGTTAATGCGTCGTGAAGCGCCTGTAGAACCATTCCATCGGAAAAAAGATCGATCGTCGGCGTGATGACATCATCGACCGGAAGCTATAAAACGTCCGTGAAAACAAACAGGAACTAACTTCTGATAAAGCCTGAAGTAAGTGATCACGGACACGCCGGGAGTATGGCAGAGCGACGCAGCGTCTCGTTCCCTCAGGGAACTAGGGTTACATACGTAACCTGAGACGTTCCCTTTCGGGGAACTCGAGCTGCGTCGAAACGCTGTTACGCTTATACCCACATCGCCATAGGACCAAGTGTCTCGTATGTGTGAAGCCGAAGCGCACACGGTTACGAGAGTACCTGTGCCCCTACTGTAGATGCCAGGTCTAGTTCGTAGAACCTGACGAAGGTTAAAGGAGACGACCATCCGGCCGCGTTACAAATATCTTGGAGGGAAGCCCCCGATAAAAGTGCTTTTGAAGCAGCCATACCCCTGGTTGAATGCGCCCGGACAGCCAGTGGAGACTGCTGCCCGGCCGCCTCATAAGCAAGTGAGATGGCCTCGACCACCCACTTGCTCATCCTCTGCTTAGATACTGGGGCCCCTTTCTTAGGGGGCCCGAAACAGACAAACAGCTGATCAGTTTTCCTCCACAGGGCAGCTCTGGGGACATAAGTATCTAGCGCCCTGACAGGGCATAGCAGATTCAATCTTTCCTGGTCTGACGTCGTGAAAGGAGGAGGACAGAACGCCTGAAGAGTAATGGGGCCTCGTGGGCTCGTAGGAACCTTGGGGACATAACCCGGCCTGGGATGTAGAAATGCTTTCACCATCCCAGGCGCAAACTCTAAACATGAGGGCCCTACAGACAGGGACTGAATATCTCCTATTCTCTTTAGGGATGAAATAGCCAAAAGGAATACCGTCTTGAGGGTAAGGAACTTATCCGAAACCTCCTCCAAGGGTTCGAATGGAGGCTCGGACAAGCCCCGTAAAACAATGGCTAAGTCCCATGCTGGGACCCTCGAGTGCATCACAGGCCTCAACCTTAAAGTGCCACGAAGGAAGCGTGTAACTAGAGGGTGTCTTCCCAAAGACACTCCGCTGAAAGGGACGTGGAAGGCACCCAAGGCCGCCACGTACACCTTTAGTGTGGAGGGGGTCAACCCTGCCGAGAACCTTGCCTGCAGGAACTCCAGCACTGTACCGACCGGGCAGTTAACTGGGTCCCACTGGCGTTCTCTGCACCATGCTGAGAAAAGTCTCCATTTCAAAGCGTACAGCTTCCTTGTGGACGGAGCTCTGGAGTGTAGGATGGTCTCTACGACCTCGGCCGAGAGACCTTCCTCTATGAGCCTAGCCCCCTCAGAGGCCAGGCCCACAGTTTCCACATCTCCGGGCGTGGGTGCAGGAATCTCCCGCCCGCCTGAGAGAGTAGATCCCTCCTGGTCGGAATCTCCATCGGAGAGCCTTCCAGGAGAGATATCAGGTCCGAAAACCATACTCGGGTCGGCCAGTTCGGAGCCACTAGAAGTACCTGGGCCCCGTCCCGGCGTACCCTCTCCAGAACTCCTGGAAGCAAGACAATCGGGGGGAAGGCGTACAGAGGCAGCCTCGGCCACTCCTGTACCATGGCATCCAGCCCCAGCGGGGCTGGATGGGTCAGAGAAAACCACTGCGGGCAGTGGGAATTCTCCGCCGAAGCAAATAGGTCTATTTCCGCTTTCCCATAAACCTTCCATAGGAGCTCCACCACCTCTGGGTGGAGTCTCCATTCCCCGGGCCTCGGCCCCTGTCTCGACAGGCTGTCTGCTTCCTGATTTAGGACCCCGGGGATATATACTGCCCTGATTGACAGCAATTTCCCCTGGGCCCACAGGAGGATCCGATGTGCCAATTTGTCCAAAGGATGGGACCTCAGACCCCCCTGGTGATTTATGTAGGCGACCACCGACGTGTTGTCTGTCCTGACTAACACATGGTGGCCCCTGAGGTCGGACAGGAACTGTTTCAATGCAAGAAACACTGCGAGCATCTCTAGCCGATTTATGTGCCAGTGCCGCTGATGTTCCTGCCATAGACCCTGGGACGAGCGACCACTCATGGTCGCCCCCCAGCCCGTGAGAGAGGCGTCTGTCGTTAGCGTTACGCGACGAACATGAGCCCCCAACACGGGACCCTGAGATAAAAACCCCGGGTTTTTCCACATGACCAGAGCACGTAGGCAATGCCGCGTGACTTTGATCGTGCGGAGCGGATTTCCCCTCGGGGAGAACCCTTTCGTTTTGAGCCACCACTGCAGTGGCCTCATGTACAGTAGGCCAAAAGGTATCACGTTGGACGCTGCTGCCATGAGACCTAACAGTTTCTGGAACTGTTTCACAGTGACGGCCCGGCCTAGCCTCTGTTCTTTGACGGCTGCCAGGACCGATGCTATGCGTGTTGGCGATAATTGCGCCCGCATAATTACCGAATCCCAGTTCACACCTAGAAAAGTGGTTCTCTGAGCCGGAGAAAGCACACTCTTCTTGGCGTTCAGCCTCAACCCCAGCTTGGACATGTGGGCGAGAACAGCATCTCGATGCTGAACCGCCATCTGCTCTGTATTCGCTAGAATCAGCCAGTCGTCGATATAGTTCAGTATGCGGATGCCCTGCAGACGCAGCGGCGCCAGAGCTGCATCCACACACTTGGTGAACGTGCGGGGTGACAGTGCTAGACCGAAGGGAAGTACACGATATTGGTATGCCTCTCCCCCGAAGGCAAACCTCAGGAACTTCCTGTGATGTGGAAGGATGGAGACATGAAAATACGCATCTTTGAGGTCTATGGTGACAAACCAATCCTCCGATTTGACCTGCGCTACAATCTGTCTGAGTGTAAGCATCTTGAATTTGACCTTGGCCACTGTGCGATTCAATAGCCGCAGATCTAATATCGGGCGTAAGCCCCCATCCTTCTTCGGCACGATGAAGTAACGGCTGTAAAAGCCAGACTCCCTGCTGGGAGGGGGAACCCTCTCTATAGCCCCTTTTTGCAGGAGTGTCTCTACTTCCTGTGCCATTACCAGAGCCTGCTCCGGGCCCACCTCTGTAGGTAGGACACCGCAGACAGGAGGTGGCCGACTTCTGAACTGAATGGCGTACCCCTTTTCTACTATCTGCAGTACCCAATGAGATATATTTGATAGACGTTTCCACTCGTCTAGAAAATCTACTAAGGGAACCAGCCTCTCGAGGCTGGCCTCTGGTGTATTTTGAGCAACAAGCACAGTGCCCTGAAGCGGCGGACCGGCAGGGAACGACTGACTTGACTGCTCGGGGGCCCCCCGAAGGGGGTGCGGACCAACCTCGGGTGGCCCGCGGAGACCGACTGCGCCCCGGCATTGCGGCGGGGTTGGCAGCGCGGCCCCCCGAGGGTGCCATAGGGAAGCGGGTACCGTTGGCAGGGGTAAACACCGCTTCCCTACGGGGGGAACCACCCTCAGCGTCCTGGCGCTTCTGGCGTCAGGAACGCTTCGACGAGGCCTTCTTGGCGATCAGGACTGTCCGCAGATCAGCCCTGCCCCTCGAAGGCCTCGCCTGAGAGCGCCGCGCTGAGGGGGAGCTCGAGCGGCGACGCTCTGCTTTTGTTGCGCCCTGTGAGCGGAGCTCGTACTCGGCTTAGGCTGCCTGATGTCAGCGGCAGCCCCAGGGACCTGGACCCGGAGAGGGAGAAACTGCTTTAGCGCCGCAGCTTGCTTCTTTGACTCCTGGAACCTCTCGGTGACAGTGTGTACTGCGTCACCGAAGAGGCCACCAGGAGACAGCGGCGCGTCGAGCAGGAAGCTTTTCTCCCTCTCCTTGATTTCAGTGGGGTTGAGCCACAAATGCCTCTCCGTAGCCACCAATGCTGCCATAGAACGGCCAACACATCTGGCCGTCTCTTTGGTGGCCCGGAGAGCAAGATCAGCTGATGTTCTTAGCTCATTTATGACATCACCCCCCACTTCATCACGTCCATCTAAGTCCCTGAGCAGGTCAGCCTGATAAGCCTGCATTATAGCCATAGTATGCAGGCATGCAGCAGCCTGACCTGCCGCCGAGTACGCTTTGCCCACCAGTGCCGACGTTGTTTTTAATGGTCTGGTGGGCAAAGTCGGGGCCTTCAGGGACGATGCCGAGGAAGGCGAGAGATGGCTCGCGAGCGTCTCTTCTACCTTTGGCATCGCCCCATAACCGTAGTGCTTCAGCCCCATGATGTTGCTGTAGACCGAAGTCTGAGGGCTGAACACACGGTATGATGCCGGTCTCCTCCATGACTTTGCCACCTCGGTGTGCAAATCATGGAAGAATGGCAGGCCCCGCCGCTGAGGTTCTGAAGCGCGAGCGGGCAGGAATCTTTCATCTAATTTACTAGATCTCTTTCTTCCTGCCTCAGATCTTTCTATGGGCCAGTCAATATTTAGTCTGGCCACAGCTCGCGTTAGAACCTCAACGAGCTCCTCACTCGCAGGGGACTGAAGTGGCGAATCTTCAGTCGCGATGCTCTCAACGTCCACCTCCTCGGAGCTGGATAGTTGGAGCACCGGCGACTCTCTCGGGGGGGAAGAAACCGCAATGCGTGCTTCCAAGCCCCGAGAAGAGCCGCTGGATGGAGCAGGTGAGGGCAGAGATAAGGCAGCGCCCGTCTCAAACCCCTCTGCAACATCCAATTGTGAACCCCACGACTGCAGCCTCCGCTCTGCCTCGGCAGCAGCGGGACCAGAGCCGCGGGGAACACGAGCCGAGGCACCCTCCTCGAAGAGTGCCCGGCGGGAGCGCAGCGTTCTCAGTGGCATACGCTCACAGTGCTCGCAAGCAGCCCCCTCGAGGGCTGCCTGGGCATGCTGCGCTCCCAAGCAGGCAACACAAAGAGAGTGTGTATCCCCACTCGTGATGTAGCGTGGGCAGGGATGTACACACCTCTTGAACTGACTGCTTTCACTCGCCATTTCTCTATCTATTTATTTTCTCTTTTTTGTAAATATATAGGAATATTTAACAAAGGGTGGAAAAACTCTTTCAAATAGACAGACAAAAACACCAAATAGACAGACAGGTTCACACAGATCGCTTGCTGAAGGCTCAGAAGCTAGTTCCTGTTTGTTTTCACGGACGTTTTATAGCTTCCGGTCGATGACGTCATCACGCCGACGATCGATCTTTTTTCCGATGGAATGGTTCTACAGGCGCTTCACGACGCATTAACGCAGAGGCGTTCTCACAGCGTTTCGACGCAGCTCGAGTTCCCCGAAAGGGAATTGAACTTTCTATATATATATAAATAGATTCCTTCTGATGTTTTATTAGCTCTTCAAGGATGACTCTTTGATCTTATTTTTGGCCAAAGAGTCTTTGAACTTGAACCTTCCTTACAGACTTATTACTTTCTGTTGTTTCTTCAGTAGATCAAGGATGAGATTTTTCTGACGACAAAAAAAAAAAGATTTTGAGCCTGGATCCCATGAACTTGAACTTTCTATGCATATAAATAGATTCCTTCTGATGCAGGGGTTCCGGCCTGAGATATTGAACCTATTTGTTGCCAAATAGTCTTTAAACTTGAACATTCTACACAGACTTTATGACTACCTGTTGTTTCATCAGTAATTCAAGGTAGACATTTTTTGGCACAAAAAAAAAAGCAAAAAAAAATCTGACGCTAGATTTCATGAACTTGAACTTTCTATACATATAAATAGATTCCTTTTGATGCAGTGGTTCAATGATGACCTTTTGAACTTATTTGTGGCCAAATAGTCTTTGAGCTTGAACCTTCTTTACAGACTTATGACTTTCTGTTGTTTCTTCAGTATATCAAGGATGAGATTTTTTGACAAAAAAAAAAAAGATTCTGACCCTGGATCCCATGAACTTGAACTTTATATGCATATAAATAGATTCTTTCTGATGCAGTGGTTCAAGGATGACCCTTTGAACTTATTTGTGACCAAATAGTCTTTGAGCTTGAACCTTCTTTAAGAGACGTATGACTTTCTGTTGTTTCTTCAGTATATCAAGGATGAGATTTTTTGGCCAAAAAAAAAAAAAGATTCTGAGCCTGGATCCCATGATCTTGAACTTTATATACATATAAATAGATTTCTTCTGATGCAGTGGTTCAAGGATGACCTTTTGATCTTATTTGTGGCCAAATAGTCTTTGAACTTTAACATTTTACACAGACTTTATGACTACATGTTGTTTCATCAGTAGGTCAAGGAAGACATTTTTTGGCAAGAAAAAAAAAATCTGACTCTAGATTCCATGAACTTGAACTTTCTATATATATATCAGAAGGAATCTATTTATATATATATAAATAGATTCCTTCTGATGTTTTATTCGCTCTTTAAAGATGACCCTTTGAACTTATTTTTGGCCAGAGTCTTTGAACTTGAACCTTCTGTACAGACTTATGACTTTCTGTTGTTTTTTCAGTAGATCAAGGATGAGATTTTTTTGACAAAAAAAAAAAAAGATTTTGACCCTGGATCCCATGAACTTGAACTTTCTATGCATATAAATAGATTCATTATGATGCAGTTGTTCAAGGATGACCTTTTGAAGTTATTTGTGGCCAAATAGTCTTTGAACTTAAACATTCTACACAGTCTTTATGACTACCTGTTGTTTCATCAGTAAGTCAAGGTAGACATTTTTTGGCAAAAAAAAAAAAAAAAAATCTGACGCTAGATTTCATGAACTTGAACTTTCTATACATATAAATAGATTCCTTCTGATGTTTTATTAGCTCTTCAAGGATGACCCTTTGAACTTATTTTTGGCAAAAGAGTCTTTGAACTAGAACCTTCTTTACAGACTTTCTGTTGTTGCTTGAGTATATAAAGGATGAGATTTTTTGGACAAAAAAAGTATTCTGACCTTGGATCTCATGAACCTGAACTTTCTATGCATGTAAATAGATTCCTTCTGATGCAGTGGTTCAAGCATGACCTTTTGAACTTATTTGTGGCCAAATAGTCTTTGAGCTTGAACCTTCTTTACAGACGTATGACTTTCTGTTGTTTCTTCAGTATATCAAGGATGAGATTTTTTGACAAAAAAAAAAAAGATTCTGACCCTGGATCCCATGAACTTGAACTTTCTATGCATATAAATAGATTCCTTCTGATGCAGTGGTTCAGGGATGACTTATTGAATGAATTTGTGGCCAAATAGTCTTTGAACTTGAACATTCCACACAGACTTTATGACTACCTGTTGTTTCATCAGTAGGTCAAGGAAGACATTTTTTGGCAAGAAAAAAAAAATCTGACTCTAGATTTCATGAACTTGAACTTTCTATGCACATAAATAGATTCCTTCTGATGCAGTGGTTCAAGCATGACCTTTTGAACTTATTTGTGGCCAAATAGTCTTTGAGCTTGAACCTTCTTTACAGACGTATGACTTTCTGTTGTTTCTTCAGTATATCAAGGATGAGATTTTTTGACATAAAAAAAAATATTCTGACCCTGGATCCCATAAACTTGAACTTTCTATGCATATAAATAGATTCCTTCTGATGCAGTGGTTCAAGGATGACCTATTGAATGAATTTGTGGCCAAATAGTCTTTGAACTTGAACATTCCACACAGACTTTATGACTACCTGTTGTTTCATCAGTAGGTCAAGGAAGACATTTTTTGGCAAGAAAAAAAAAATCTGACTCTAGATTCCATGAACTTGAACTTTCTATGCATATAAATAGATTCCTTCTGATGCAGTGGTTCAGGGATGACCTATTGAATTAATTTGTGGCCAAAAAGTATTTGAACTTGAACATTCCACACAGACTTTATAACTACCTGTTGTTTCATCAGTAGGTCAAGGTAGACATTTTTTGGCAAAAAAAAAAAAAAATCTGACTCTAGATTCCATGAACTTGAACTTTCTATATATATATAAATAGATTCCTTCTGATGTTTTATTAGCTCTTCAAGGATGACTCTTTGATCTTATTTTTGGCCAAAGAGTCTTTGAACTTGAACCTTCTTTACAGACTTATTACTTTCTGTTGTTTCTTCAGTAGATCAAGGATGAGATTTTTTTGACGACAAAAAAAAAAAGATTTTGAGCCTGGATCCCATGAACTTGAACTTTCTATGCATATAAATAGATTCCTTCTGATGCAGGGGTTCAGGCATGAGATATTGAACCTATTTGTTGCCAAATAGTCTTTAAACTTGAACATTCTACACAGACTTTATGACTACCTGTTGTTTCATCAGTAATTCAAGGTAGACATTTTTTGGCACAAAAAAAAGAAAAAAAAAATCTGACGCTAGATTTCATGAACTTGAACTTTCTATACATATAAATAGATTCCTTTTGATGCAGTGGTTCAATGATGACCTTTTGAACTTATTTGTGGCCAAATAGTCTTTGAGCTTGAACCTTCTTTACAGACTTATGACTTTCTGAGTTTCTTCAGTATATCAAGGATGAGATTTTTTGACAAAAAAAAAAAAGATTCTGACCCTGGATCCCATGAACTTGAACTTTATATGCATATAAATAGATTCTTTCTGATGCAGTGGTTCAAGGATGACCCTTTGAACTTATTTGTGACCAAATAGTCTTTGAGCTTGAACCTTCTTTAAGAGACGTATGACTTTCTGTTGTTTCTTCAGTATATCAAGGATGAGATTTTTTGGCCAAAAAAAAAAGATTCTGAGCCTGGATCCCATGATCTTGAACTTTATATACATATAAATAGATTTCTTCTGATGCAGTGGTTCAAGGATGACCTTTTGATCTTATTTGTGGCCAAATAGTCTTTGAACTTGAACATTTTACACAGACTTTATGACTACATGTTGTTTCATCAGTAGGTCAAGGAAGACATTTTTTGGCAAGAAAAAAAAAATCTGACTCTAGATTCCATGAACTTGAACTTTCTATATATATATCAGAAGGAATCTATTATATATATATATATATATATATATATATATATATATATATATATATATATATATATATATATATATATATATATATATATATATATATATATATATATATATATATATATATATATATATATATATATATATATATATATATATATATATATAAATAGATTCCTTCTGATGTTTTATTCGCTCTTTAAAGATGACCCTTTGAACTTATTTTTGGCCAAAGAGTCTTTGAACTTGAACCTTCTGTACAGACTTATGACTTTCTGTTGTTTTTTCAGTAGATCAAGGATGAGATTTTTTTGACAAAAAAAAAAGAAAAGATTTTGACCCTGGATCCCATGAACTTGAACTTTCTATGCATATAAATAGATTCATTATGATGCAGTTGTTCAAGGATGACCTTTTGAAGTGATTTGTGGCCAAATAGTCTTTGAACTTAAACATTCTACACAGTCTTTATGACTACCTGTTGTTTCATCAGTAAGTCAAGGTAGACATTTTTTGGCAAAAAAAAAAAAAAAAAATTCTGACGCTAGATTTCATGAACTTGACCTTTCTATACATATAAATAGATTCCTTCTGATGTTTTATTAGCTCTTCAAGGATGACCCTTTGAACTTATTTTTGGCAAAAGAGTCTTTGAACTTGAACCTTCTTTACAGACTTTCTGTTGTTGCTTGAGTATATAAAGGATGAGATTTTTTGGACAAAAAAAGTATTCTGACCTTGGATCTCATGAACCTGAACTTTCTATGCATGTAAATAGATTCCTTCTGATGCAGTGGTTCAAGCATGACCTTTTGAACTTATTTGTGGCCAAATAGTCTTTGAGCTTGAACCTTCTTTACAGACGTATGACTTTCTGTTGTTTCTTCAGTATATCAAGGATGAGATTTTTTGACAAAAAAAAAAAAGATTCTGACCCTGGATCCCATGAACTTGAACTTTCTATGCATATAAATAGATTCCTTCTGATGCAGTGGTTCAGGGATGACTTATTGAATGAATTTGTGGCCAAATAGTCTTTGAACTTGAACATTCCACACAGACTTTATGACTACCTGTTGTTTCATCAGTAGGTCAAGGAAGACATTTTTTGGCAAGAAAAAAAAAATCTGACTCTAGATTCCATGAACTTGAACTTTCTATGCACATAAATAGATTCCTTCTGATGCAGTGGTTCAAGGATGACATTATGAACTTATTTGTGGCCAAATAGTCTTTGAGCTTGAACCTTCTTTACAGACGTATGACTTTCTGTTGTTTCATCAGTAGGTCAAGGAAGACATTTTTTGGCAAGAAAAAAAAATCTGACTCTAGATTCCATGAACTTGAACTTTCTATATATTTATTAATAGATTCCTTCTGATGTTTTATTCGCTCTTTAAAGATGACCCTTTGAACTTATTTTTGGCCAAAGAGTCTTTGAACTTGAACCTTCTTTACAGACTTATGACTTTCTGTTGTTTTTTCAGTAGATCAAGCATGAGATTTTTTTGACAAAAAAAAGAGAAAAAGATGAGATTTTTTTGACAAAAAAAAGATTCTGACCCTGGATCCCATGAACTTGAACTTTCTATGCATATAAATAGATTCCTTCTGATGCAGTGGTTCAGGCATGACCTATTGAACCTATTTGTGGCCAAATAGTCTTTGAATTTGAACATTCTAAACAGACTTTATGACTACCTGTTGTTTCATCAGTAGGTCAAAGAAGACAATTTTTGGCAAGAAAAAAAAAATCTGACTCTAGATTCCATGAACTTGAACTTTTTATATATATATAAATAGATTCCTTCTGATGTTTTATTCGCTCTTTAAAGATGACCCTTTGAACTTATTTTTGGCCAAAGAGTCTTTGAACTTGAACCTTCTTTACAGACTTATTACTTTCTGTGGTTTCTTCAGTATATCAAGGATGAGATTTTTTGGCAAAAAAAAAAAGGATTCTGAGCCTGGATCCCATGATCTTGAACTTTATATACATATAAATAGATTCCTTCTGATGCAGTGGTTCAAGGATTCCCTTTTGAACTTATTAGTGACCAAATAGTCTTTGAGCTTGAACCTTCTTTACAGACATATGACTTTCTGTTGTTGCTTCAGTATATCAAGGATGAGATTTTTTTGACAAAAAAAAAAAAAAGATTCTGACCCTGGATCGCATGAACTTGAACTTTCTATGCATATAAATAGATTCCTTCTGATGCAGTGGTTCAAGGATGACATTTTGAACTTATTTGTGGCCAAATAGTCTTTGAGCTTGAACCTTCTTTACAGATGTATGACTTTCTGTTGTTTCATCAGTTGATCAAGGATGAGATTTTTTTTGACAAAAAAATAAAATAAAAATCTGACCCTGGATCCCATGAACTTGAACTTTCAATGCATATAAAAAGATTCCTTCTGATGCAGTGGTACAGGGATGACCTATTGAACCTATTTGTGGCCAAATAGTCTTTGAACTTGAACATTCTATACATATTTATGACTACCTGTTGCTTCATCAGTAGCTCAAGGAAGACATTTTTTGGCAAAAAAAAAAATAATAATAATCTGACGCAAGATTCCATGATCTTGAACTTTATATACATATAAATATTTCCTTCTGATGTTTTATTAGCTCTTTAAGGATGACCCTTTGAACTTATTTTTGGCCAAAGAGTCTTAGAACTTAAACATTCTATACAGACTTATGACTTTTTGTTGTTTCTTCAGGAGATCAAGGATGAGATTTTTATGACAAAAAAAAAAATATTCTGACACTGGATCCCATGAACTTGAACTTTCTATGCATATAAATAGATTCCTTCTGATGCAGTGGTTCAAGGATGACCTTTTTAACTTATTTGTGGCCAAATAGTCTTTGAACTTGAACCTTCTTTACAGACTTTCTGTTGTTTCTTGAGTATATCAAGGATGAGTTTTTTTGGACAAAAAAAAGATTCTGACCTTGGATCTCATGAACCTGAACTTTCTATGCATATAAATAGATTCCTTCTGATGCAGTGGTTCAAGCATGACCTTTTGAACTTATTTGTGGCCAAATAGTCTTTGAGCTTGAACCTTCTTTACAGAAGTATGACTTTCTGTTGTTTCTTCAGTATATCAAGGATGAGATTTTTTGACAAAAAAAAAAAAAGATTCTGATCCTGGATCCCATGAACTTGAACTTTCTATGCATATAAATAGATTCCTTCTGATGCAGTAGTTCAGGGATGACCTATTGAATGAAATTGTGGCCAAATAGTCTTTGAACTTGAACATTCCACACAGACTTTATGACTACCTGTTGTTTCATCAGTAGGTCAAGGAAGACATTTTTTGGCAAGAAAAAAAAAATCTGACTCCAGATTCCATGAACTTGAACTTTCTATGCACATAAATAGAATCCTTTTGATGCAGTGGTTCAAGGATGACATTTTGAACTTATTTGTGGCCAAATAGTCTTTGAGCTTGAACCTTCTTTACAGACCTATGACTTTCTGTTGTTTCTTCAGTATATCAAGGATGAGATTTTTTGACAAAAAAAAAAAAAGTTTCTGACCCTGGATCCCATGAACTTGAACTTTCTATGCATATAAATAGATTCCTTCTGATGCAGTGGTTCAAGGATGACATTTTGAACTTATTTGTGGCCAAATAGTCTATGAGCTTGAACCTTCTTTACAGATGTATGACTTTCTGTTGTTTCATCAGTAGGTCAAGGAAGACATTTTTTGGCAAGAAAAAAAAATCTGACTCTAGATTCCATGAACTTGAACTTTCTATATATATATAAATAGATTCCTTCTGATGTTTTATTCGCTCTTTAAAGATGACCCTTTGAACTTATTTTTGGCCAAAGAGTCTTTGAACTTGAACCTTCTTTACAGACTTATTACTTTCTGTGGTTTCTTCAGTATATCAAGGATGAGATTTTTTGGCAAAAAAAAAAAACAACAGGATTCTGAGCCTGGATTCCATGATCTTGAACTTTATATACATATAAATAGATTCCTTCTGATGCAGTGGTTCAAGGATTCCCTTTTGAACTTATTTGTGACCAAATAGTCTTTGAGCTTGAACCTTCTTTACAGACATATGACTTTCTGTTGTTTCTTCAGTATATCAAGGATGAGATTTTTTTGACAAAAAAAAAAAGATTCTGACCCTGGATCGCATGAACTTGAACTTTCTATGCATATAAATAGATTCCTTCTCATGCAGTGGTTCAAGGATGACCTTTTGAACTTATTTGTGGCCAAATAGTCTTAGAACTTGAACATTCTATACAGACTTATGACTCTGTTGTTTTTTCAGTAGATCATGGATGAGATTTTTTTTGACAAAAAACAAAATAAAAATCTGACCCTGGATCCCATGAACTTGAACTTTCTATGCATATAAAAAGATTCCTTCTGATGCAGTGGTTCAGGGATGACCTATTGAACCTATTTGTGGCCAAATAGTCTTTGAACTTGAACA
Source organism: Pseudorasbora parva (assembly GCF_024679245.1). Classification (NCBI taxonomy): domain Eukaryota; kingdom Metazoa; phylum Chordata; class Actinopteri; order Cypriniformes; family Gobionidae; genus Pseudorasbora; species Pseudorasbora parva. Next base: position 36,461,466 of record NC_090181.1, on the reverse strand, counting down.
TTCTATACAGACTTTATGACTACCTTTTGCTTCTTCAGTAGCTCAAGGAAGACATTTTTTGGCAAAAAAAAAAAATAATAATCTGACGCAAGATTCCATGATCTTGAACTTTGATTACATATAAATATTTCCTTCTGATGTTTTATTAGCTCTTTAAGGATGACCCTTTGAACTTATTTTTGGCCAAAGAGTCATTGATCTTGAACCTTCTATACAGACTTATGACTTTTTGTTGTTTCTTCAGTAGATCAAGGATGAGATTTTTATGACACAAAAAAAAAATATATATTCTGACCCTGGATCCCATGAACTTTAACTTTCTATGCATATAAATAGATTCCTTCTGATGCAGTGGTTCAAGGATGACCCTTTGAACTTATTTTTGGCCAAAGAGTCTTTGAACTTGAACCTTCATTACAGACTTATGACTTTCTGTTGTTTCTTCAGTAGATCAAGGATGAGATTTTTTTGACAAAAAAAAAAAAAAAAAAAATCTGACCCTGGATCTCATGAACTTGAACTTTCTATGCATATAAATAGATTAATTCTGATGCAGTGGTTCAAGGATGACCTTTTGAAATAATTTGTGGCCAAATAGTCTTTGAACTTGAACATTCTATACAGACTTTATTACTACATGTTGTATCATCAGTAGGTCAAGGAAGACATTTTTTGACAAAAAAAAATTCTGACCCTGGATCCCATGAACTTGAACTTTCTATGCATATAAATAGATTCATTCTGATGCAGTGGTTCAAGGATGACCTTTTGAACCTATTTGTGGCCAAATAGTCTTTGAACTTGAACATTCTATACAGACTTTATGACTACATGTTGTATCATCATTAGGTCAAGGAAGACATTTCTTGACAAAAAAAAAATCTGACCCTAGAATCCATGAACTTGAACTTTCTATATATATCTATAAATAGATTCCTTTTGATGTTTTATTAGTTCTTTAAGGATGACCCTTTGAACTTATTTTTGGCCAAATAGTCTTTGAACTTGAACCTTTTTTACAGACGTATGACTTTATGTTGTTTCTTCAGTATATCAAGGATGAGATTTTTTTTTGACAAAAATATATATATATATATATTCTGACCCTGGTTCCCATGAACTTGAACTTTCTATGCATATAAATAGATTCTACTGAAGAAACAACAGAAGTTGTTTAGAAGTCTGTAAAAAAGGTTCAAGTTCAAAGACTCTTTGGCCAAAAATAAGTTTAAAAGGTCATCCTTGAACCACTGCATCAGAAGGAATCTATTTATATGTATAGAAAGTTCAAGTTCATGGAACTTAGGGTCAGAATTTTTTTTTTTTTGTCAAAAAATGTCTTCCTTTACCTACTGATTAAACAACAGAAAGACATAAGTTTGTAAAGAAGGTTCAAGTTCAAAGACTATTTGGCCACGTTTCATTACACCCTGAATTCTCATATGCAATACAATGCAAAAGCACTATCGATGCACAGCAAGTTTTTGCATGCCATGCAATGCAAAAGCATTAATCTCCTCAGTGCACAAGTATTTTCGTATGCAATGCAATGCAAAAGCGCATATCTTCATGCATGACGAGTTCAATGCAATGCAAAAGCACTAATTTCTTCATTGCACAAGTTTTTTCGAATGCAATGCAAACGAACTAATCTCTTTAACGCACGTCAGATCTTATATGCAATGTAATGCAATGTAAAGTTTTTTGTATTGCATGCATGCAAAGATATCAAGCTGCAAGTTTTTTTCTTATGCAATGAACTTCTGCTGAAATATCAGAAGAAGTCTGTGAGACAATACATTAGCTAGAAAATGTTCCATATTTAACTATTGGATATATTTATTGAACCTTCTGTGGAATAGGATTTATTCAGAATCCATATCAATGCATTTCAAATCCTGTAGGTCGAATGTGGGTTCTGTTAAAGGCAATGCATATAATTAACGCGTTGTACATTGAAGAGATTAGGGCTTTTGCATTTCATCGCTTTGCATCGCATACGAAAAAAATGTGTGCACTGAAGAATTTTGCATGCATTGTATAATAAACCCTTTGTGCATTGAAGAAATCAGAGCATTTGCATTGCACTGAAATAAGAATTTGTTGGGCATTGAAGAAATAAGTACTTTTTCATTGTGTGGCATGAAATAACTCGTTGTGCACTGAATATATTTTGCATTGCATTGCACAAAGAACTCGTTGCACAATGAATATATTAGCGCTTTTGCATTGATTTGCATCGCATAAGGAAAAATTTCGTGCAATGACGCGATTAGTGTTTTGCATTGCATTGCTTACAAAAACTTGCTGTGCATCGATGAGATAGTGTTTTGCATTGCATTGCATTAAATAACTCGTTGCGCATTGAAGATATTAGCGCTTTTGCATTGCATACGAAAAAACTCGTGCGTTGAAGGGTTGGATGCATGAATACAAAAACCCTTTGTGCATTGACAAAATGAGTGCTTTTGCATTGCATTGCATGCGAAAAAAACTTGTGCTCTGGGGAGTTTAGTGCTTTTGCATTGCATTGAACTCGTCATACATTGAAGATATTAGCACTTTTGCATTGCACTGCATACGAAAATACTTGTGCACTTGGGAGATTAGTGCTTTTGCATTGCATTAAACTCGTCACGCAATGAAGATATGCGCTTTTGAATTGCATTGCATGCGAAAAAACTTGTGCACTGGGGAGATTAGTGCTTTTGCATTGCTAGAACACGTTATGCATTGAAGATATAAGTGCTTTTGCATTGCATACGAAAAAACTTGTGCAATAAGGAGATTAGCGTTTTGCATTGCATTGTTTACAACAACTTGCTGTGCATCGATGAGATAGTGCTTTTGCATTGCATTGCATAAAATAACTCGTTGCGCATTGAAGATATTTGCGCTTTTGCACTGCATACGAAAAAACTCGTCCATTGAAGACTTGGATGCATGACTACAAAAACCCTTTGTGCATTGACAAAATGAGTGCATTTGCATTGCATTGCATCCAAAAACTTGCTGTGCATCGAAGAGATAGTTCTTTTGCATTGCATTACGTTGCATAAAATAACTCGTTGTGCATTTGAAGATAGCTTTGGCATTGCATTGCATTGCATTGAACTCGTCGTGCATTGAAGATAGCTTTTGCATTGCATTGCATAAAAAAAAAACTTGCGGCTTGATTTCTTTGCATGCATGCAATACAAAAAACTTTACATTGCATTACATTGCATATAAGATCTGACGTGCGTTAAAGAGATTAGTTCGTTTGCATTGCATTCGAAAAAACTTGTGCAATGAAGAAATTAGTGCTTTTGCATTGCATTGAACTCGTCATGCATTGAAGATATGCGCTTTTTGCATTGCATTGCATACGAAAAAACTTGTGCACTGAGGAGATTAATGTTTTTGCATTGCATGGCATGCAAAAACTCGCTGTGCATCGATAGTGCTTTTGCATTGTATTGCATATGAGAATTCAGGGTGTAATGAAAAGATTAGTGTTTTTGCATTGCATACGAAAAAACTCGTGCATTGAAGACTTGCATTCATGCATACAAAAACCCTTTGTGCATTGAAAAATGAGTGCTTTTGCATTGCTTTGCATAAGAAAAAACTGTGCATCGAAGAGATCGTGCGTTTGCATTGCATAGAACTCGTCGTGCATTGAAGATATTAGCGCTTTTGCATTGCATTGCATTGGATACGAAAAAACTTGCGCCTTGAACTCTTTTGCATGCATGCAATACAAAAGACTTTACATTGCATTACATGCATATAAGATCTCACTGTGCATTAAAGAGATTAGTTTCGCATACGAAAAAACTTGTGCACTGAGGAGATTAATTACATGGTATGCAAAAACTTGCTGTGCATCGAATAGATAGTGCTTTTGCATTGCATTGCAATTGAGAATTCAGGGTGTAATCAAAAGATGAGTGCTTTTGCATTGCATTGCATTAAACTCGTCGTGCATTGAAGATAGCTTTTGCATTGCATTGCATACGAAAAAACTTGCGGCTTGAAGTCTTTTGCATGTTTGCATTACATTGCTTATCAGATCTGACGTGCATTAAAGAGATTAGTATTTGCATTGCATTCGAAAAAACTTGTGCAATGAGAAATTAGTGCTTTTGCAATTGCATTGAACTCGTCATGCATTGAAGATATGCGCTTTTGCATTGTATTGCATACGAAAATACTTGTGCAATGGGGAGATTAGTGCTTTTGCATTGCATTGAACTCTTCATGCATTGAAGATATTAGCACTTTTGCGATGCATTGCATACGAAAAAACTTTTGCAGTGGGAGATTAGTGCTTTGCATTGCATACGAAAAAAACTTGTGCACTGAGGTGATTAATTACATGGCATGCAAAAACTTGCTGTGCATCGAATAGATAGTGCTTTTGCATTGCATTGCATATGAGAATTCAGGGTGTAATGAAAAGATTAGTGCTTTTGTTGCATACCTAAAACATCGTGCTTTAGAGACTTGCATTAATGCATACAAAAACCCTTTGTGCATTGAAAAATTAGTGCTTTTGCATTGCATGCAAAAATATTGTGCACTTGGGAGATTAGTTCTTTTGTATTGCATTGAACTCGTTATGCATTGAAGATATTAGCGCTTTTGCATTGCATGCGAAAAAAACTTGTGCACTGGGGAATTGCATTGAACTCATCATGCATTGGATATTAGCGCTTTTGCATTGCATACGAAAAATCTTGTGAAGAGAGAGTAGTGCTTTTGCATTGCATACGAAAAAACTTAGTGTACTGAGGAGATTGATGCTTTTGCATTATATTGCATGCGAAAAAACTTGTGCACTGGGGAGATTAGTGCTTTTGCATTGCATTTAACGTGTCATGCATTGAGGATAGCGCTTTTGCATTGCATTGCATACGAAAAAACTTGTGCACTGAGGAGATTAACTACATTGCATGCAAAAACTTGCTGTGCATCGAAAAGATAGTGCTTTTGCATTGCATTGCAATTGAGAATTCAGGGTGTAATGAAAAGATTAGTGCTTTTGTTGCATACGTAAAACATCGTGCATTAGAGACTTGCATTAATGCATACAAAAACCCTTTGTGCAATGAAAAATTAGTGCTTTTGCATTGCATGCAAAAAAATTGTGCACTTGGGAGATTAGTTCTTTTGTATTGCATTGAACTCGTTATGCATTGAAGATATTAGCGCTTTTGCATTGCATGCGAAAAAAACTTGTGCACTGGGGAATTGCATTGAACTCATCATGCATTGGATATTAGCGCTTTTGCATTGCATACGAAAAATCTTGTGAAGAGAGAGTAGTGCTTTTTGCATTGCATACGAAAAAACTTAGTGTACTGAGGAGATTGATGCTTTTGCATTATATTGCATGCGAAAAAACTTGTGCACTGGGGAGATTAGTGCTTTTGCATTGCATTTAACGTGTCATGCATTGAGGATAGCGCTTTTGCATTGCATTGCATACGAAAAAACTTGTGCACTGAGGAGATTAACTACATTGCATGCAAAAACTTGCTGTGCATCGAAGAGATAGTGCTTTTGCATTGCATTGCAATTGAGAATTCAGGGTGTAATGAAAAGATTAGTGCTTTTGCATTGCATTGCATTAAACTCGTCGTGCATTGAAGATAGCTTTTGCATTGCATTGCATACGAAAAAACTTGCGGCTTGAAGTCTTTTGCATGCATGCAATACAAAAAACTTTACATTGCATTACATTGCTTATAAGATCTGACGTGCATTAAAGAGATTAGTTCATTTGCATTGCATTCGAAAAAACTTGTGCAATGAGAAATTAGTGCTTTTGCAATTGCATTGAACTCGTCATGCATTGAAGATATGCGCTTTTGCATTGCATTGCATACGAAAATACTTGTGCAATGGGGAGATTAGTGCTTTTGCATTGCATTGAACTCTTCATGCATTGAAGATATTAGCACTTTTGCGATGCATTGCATACGAAAAAACTTTTGCAGTGGGAGATTAGTGCTTTGCATTGCATACGAAAAAAACTTGTGCACTGAGGTGATTAAATACATGGCATGCAAAAACTTGCTGTGCATCGAATAGATAGTGCTTTTGCATTGCATTGCATATGAGAATTCAGGGTGTAATGAAAAGATTAGTGCTTTTGTTGCATACGTAAAACATCGTGCATTAGAGACTTGCATTAATGCATACAAAAACCCTTTGTGCATTGAAAAATTAGTGCTTTTGCATTGCATGCAAAAAAATTGTGCACTTGGGAGATTAGTTCTTTTGTATTGCATGAACTCGTTATGCATTGAAGATATTAGCGCTTTTGCATTGCATGCGAAAAAAACTTGTGCACTGGGGAATTGCATTGAACTCATCATGCATTGGATATTAGCGCTTTTGCATTGCATACGAAAAATCTTGTGAAGAGAGAGTAGTGCTTTTGCATTGCATACGAAAAAACTTAGTGTACTGAGGAGATTGATGCTTTTGCATTATATTGCATGCGAAAAAACTTGTGCACTGGGGAGATTAGTGCTTTTGCATTGCATTTAACGTGTCATGCATTGAAGATAGCGCTTTTGCATTGCATTTCATACGAAAAAACTTGTGCACTGAGGAGATTAACTACATTGCATGCAAAAACTTGCTGTGCATCGAAGAGATAGTGCTTTTGCATTGCATTGCAAATAAGAATTTGCTGTGCAATGAAACGATTAGTGCATTTTCATTGCTTTGCAATGCAAACCTCGTGCAATGACGTGGTTAATGTTTTAACATTGCATTGCATACGAAAAAACTTGTGCAATGAGAATTAAAGCTTTTGCATTGCATTGAACTCGTCATGCATTGAAGATATTAGCGCTTTTGCATTGCATTGCATTGCATATAAGATCTTACTGTGCATTAAAGAGATATGTGCATTGTTAGAGAGTTATGCATTGAATTTTTTTTGCATTGGATTGCGCATAAGAAATCGTTGCGCAATGAAAATATTAGCGCTTTAGATGCAGAATTTGTGAATTGAAGATGGTTAGCGCTTTTTTCATATAATAATTATCTGTGCAATGACGAGTTTAGTGCTTTTGCATTGCATTGCATTTAAGACTCTTTTACATTGAAGATCTCTTCAGTGGGTTTTCAAAAGCTGGTTTTACAAGAACTCGTGCTGCATTAAATTAGATAAGTGAACTCAGATGATTTAGATAACTTAAATGATAAATGGAGGTTTCCCATCCAAGTACTAACCAGGAGTCCCTGAGACCCTGCTGATCTTCCGAGCTCAAACAAGAATGGGTGTGCCCAGAGAGAATTGCCATAAGAATCCTTTTAAATTTTACAAACAGACTTTGATGTATTTGTAATGTATTTTTAAAAATGAATGTAGTCAATATTTGACCTATTAAACACATTTCTGGAAAAATGAATACTAAATATTGAACTTTTTTATATATACAGTACAAAGTTCAAATATGACTTTTTGAACAAAAAAAAAAAAATCTTACCATGGAATCTTTGAGCTCGACCAATCCATACAAATTAAAAGAATCATATACTGATCAGTACTTCAAGGAAGACCTGTGGAACTTATTTTTGGCCAACGAGTGTTCGAACTTTATAATGTAAATACAGACTTAAAGACTTTCTTCAAACTTTGAAGTGCAACTTTTTTTATGCATACGAATAGATTCCTTCTATTAGCTGTTTCATCTTTACTTCAAGTATGAATTTTTGAATATATTTTTGCTCAAAGATTTTTTGGATATTAAATTTAAATTCAAATTCACATGTATAGAATTTCAGAAGTTCAAATATAACTTTTCGAACATTTTATTCTGTCCCTAGATTCCATGAATTGAACTTTCTATACATATAAATAGATTCCTTCTGATGTCTTATTAGTGCTTCACGGATAAACTTTTGATTTTAATCTTGGCCAAATAGTCTTTGAACTTGAACTTTCTATATATACTAATATATTCCTTTTGATGATTCATCCCAAGTTCAAAAATGGCTTTTGGAAAAAAATTCTGTCCCTGGATTCCATGAAATTGAATTTTCTATACATATAAATAGATTCCTTCTGATGCTTTATCAGTGCTTTAAGGATGACCTTTTGATCTTATTCTTGGCCAAATAGTCTTTGAACTTGAACTTTCTATACATTTAAATAGATTCCTTCTGATGTTTCATCTTTTGTTCAAGTATGGCTTTTTGAATATATTTTTCGACAAAGAGTCTTTGAACTTTACATTTAAAGTCACACGTAATTGACATAATTCACACGTAATTAAATTCACACGTTCTGATGTTTTATTATAAGTTCAAATTTGACTTTTGAAAAAAGAATTCTACTCATGGATCCCATGAACTTGAACTTTCTATGCATATAAATAGATTCCTTATAATGCAGTGGTTCAAGGATGACCCTTTGAACTTATTTGTGGCCAAAGAGTCTTTGAACTTGAACCTTCTTTACAAACTTATGACTTTCTGTTGTTTCTTCAGTAGATCAAGGATGAGATTTTTTTTTGACAAAAAAATTCTGACCCTGGATCCCATGAACTTGAACTTTCTATGCATATAAATAGATTCCTTCTGATGCAGTGCAGGATGACCTATTGAATTAATTTGTGGCCAAATAGTCTTTGAACTTGAACATTCCACACAGACTTTATGACTACCTGTTTTTCATCAGTAGGTCAAGGAAGACATTTTTTTGCAAGAAAAAAAAATCTGACTCTAGATTCCATGAACTTGAACTTTCTATATAGTAGATAGAGGATGAGATTTTTTTGACAAAAAAAAGATTCTGACCCTGGATCCCATGAACTTGAACTTTCTATGCATATAAATAGATTCCTTCTGATGCAGTGGTTCAGGCATGACCTATTGAACCTATTTGTGGCCAAATAGTCTTTGAACTTGAACATTCTAAACAGACTTTATGACTACCTGTTGTTTCATCAGTAGGTCAAGGAAGACATTTTTTGGCAAAAAAATAAATAAAAATTCTGACTCTAGATTCCATGAACTTGAACTTTCTATATAAATAGATTCCTTCTGATGTTTTATTAGCTCTTCAAGGATGACCCTTTGATCTTATTTTTGGCCAAAGAGTCTTTGAACTTGAACCTTCTTTACAGACATATGACGTTCTGTTGTTTCTTCAGTAGATCAAAGATGAGATTTTTTTGACAAAAAAAAAAGAAAAAGATTTTGACCCTGGATCCCATGAACTTAAACTTTCTATGCATATAAATAGATTCCTTTTGATGCAGGGGTTCAGGCATGACCTATTGAACCTATTTGTGGCCAAATAGTCTTTGAGCTTGAACCTTCTTTACAGACTTATGACTTTCTGTTGTTTCTTCAGTATATCAAGGATGAGATTTTTTGAAAAAAAAAAAAAAAGATTCTGACCCTGGATCCCATGAACTTGAACTTTCTATGCATATAAATAGATTCCTTCTGATGCAGTGGTTCAGGGATGACCTATTGAAATAATTTGTGGCCAAATAGTCTTTGAATTTGAACATTCTACACAGACTTTATGACTACCTGTTGTTTCATCAGTAGGTCAAGGAAGACATTTTTGGCAAGAAAAAAAAAATCTGACTCTAGATTCCATGAACTTGAACTTTCTATACATATAAATAGATTCCTTCTGATCCAGTGGTTCAAGGATGACCTTTTGAACTTATTTGTGGCCAAGTAGTCTTTGACCTTGAACCTTCTTTAGAGACTTACGACTTTCTGTTGTTTCTTCAGTATATCAAGGATGAGATTTTTTGACAAAAAAAAAAAAAGATTTTGACCCTGGATCCCATGAACTTGAACTTTCTATACACATAAAAGATTCCTTTTGATGTTTTGTTAGCTCTTCAAGGATGACCCTTTGAACTTATTTTTGGCCAAAGAGTCTTTGAACTTGAACCTTCTTTACAGACTTATGAATTTCTGTTGCTTCTTCAGTAGATCAAGGATGAGATTTTATTGACAAAAAGAAAAAAGGATTTTGACCCTGGATCCCATGAACTTGAACTTTCTATGCATATAAATAGATTCATTATGATGCAGTTGTTCAAGGATGACCTTTTGAAGTTATTTGTGGCCAAATAGTCTTTGAACTGGAACATTCTAAACAGACTTTATGACTACCTGTTGTTTCATCAGTAGGTCAAGGTAGACATTTTTTGGCAAAAAAAAAAAAAAAATCTGACGCTAGATTTCATGAACTTGAACTTTCTATACATATAAATAGATTCCTTCTGATGTTTTATTAGCTCTTCAAGGATGACCCTTTGAACTTATTTTTGGCAAAAGAGTCTTTGAACTTGAACCTTCTTTACAGACTTTCTGTTGTTTCTTGAGTATATCAAGGATGAGATTTTTTGGACAAAAAAAAGATTCTGATCTTGGATCTCATGAACCTGAACTTTCTATGCATATAAATAGATTCCTTCAGATGCAGTGGTTCAAGCATGACCTTTTGAACTTATTTGTGGCCAAATAGTCTTTGAGCTTGAACCTTCTTTACAGACGTATGACTTTCTGTTGTTTCTTCGGTATATCAAGGATGAGATGTTTTGACCAAAAAAAAAAGATTCTGACCCTGGATCCCATGAACTTGAACTTTCTATGCATATAAATAGATTCCTTCTGATGCAGTGTTTCAGGGATGACCTATTGAATGAATTTGTGGCCAAATAGTCTTTGAACTTGAACATTCCACACAGACTTTATGACTACTTGTTTCATCAGTAAGTCAAGGAAGACATTTTTTGGCAAGAAAAAAAGATTCTGACCCTGGATCCCATGAACTTGAACTTTCTATGCACATAAATAGATTCCTTCTGATGATGCAGTGGTTCAAGGATGGCATTTTGAACTTATTTGTGGCCAAATAGTCTTTGAGCTTGAACCTTCTTTACAGACGTATGACTTTCTGTTGTTTTTTTCATCAGTAGGTCAAGGAAGACATTTTTTGGCAAGAAAAAAAAAATCTGACTCTAGATTCCATGAACTTGAACTTTCTATATATATATATATATATAAACAGATTCCTTCTGATGTTTTATTCGCTCTGTAAAGATGACCCTTTGAACTTATTTTTGGCTAAAGAGTCTTTCAACTTGAACCTTCTTTACAGACTTATGACTTTCTGTTGTTTTTTCAGTAGATCAAGGATGAGATTTGACACAAAAAAAAAAAAGAATTTGACCCTGGATCCCATGAACTTGAACTTTCTATGCATATAAATAGATTCCTTCTAATGCAGTGGTTCAGGCATGACCTATTGAATGAATTTGTGGCCAAATAGTCTTTGAACTTGAACATTCTACACAGACTTTATGACTACCTGTTGTTTCATCAGTAGGTCAAGGAAGACATTTTTTGGTAAGAAAAAAAATCTGACTCTAGATTCCATGAACTTGAACTTTCTTTATATATATAAATAGATTCCTTTTGATGTTTTATTCGCTCTTTAAGGATGACACTTTGAACTTATTTTTGGCCAAAGAGTCTTTGAACTTCAACCTTCTTTACAGACTTTTGACTTTCTGTTGTTTCTTCAGTAGATCAAGGATGAGATTTTTTTAACAAAAAAAAAAAGATTCTGACCCTGGATCCCATGAACTTGAACTTTCTATGCATATAAATAGATTCCTTCTGATGCAGTGGTTCAGGGATGACCTATTGAATTAATTTGTGGCCAAATAGTCTTTGAACTTGAACATTCCACACAGACTTTATGACTACCTGTTGTTTCATCAGTAGGTCAAGGAAGACATTTTTTTGCAAGAAAAAAAAAATCTGACTCTAGATTCCATGAACTTGAACTTTCTATATAGTAGATCAAGGATGAGATTTTTTTGACAAAAAAAAAGATTCTGACCCTGGATCCCATGAACTTGAACTTTCTATGCATATAAATAGATTCCTTCTGATCCAGTGGTTCAAGGATGACCTTTTGAACTTATTTGTGGCCAAAAGAGTCTTTGAACTTCAACCTTCTTTACAGACTTATTACTTTCTGTTGTTTCTTCAGTAGATCAAGGATGAGATTTTTTTGACAAAAAAAAAGATTCTGACCCTGGATCCCATGAACTTGAACTTTCTATGCATATAAATAGATTCCTTCTGATGCAGTGGTTCAGGCATGACCTATTGAACCTATTTGTGGCCAAATAGTCTTTGAACTTGAACATTCTACACAGACTTTATGACTACCTGTTGTTTCATCAGTAGGTCAAGGTAGACATTTTTTGGCAAAAAAAAAAAAAATTCTGACTCTAGATTCCATGAACTTGAACTTTCTATATAAATAGATTCCTTCTGATGTTTTATTAGCTCTTCAAGGATGACCCTTTGATCTTATTTTTGGCCAAAGAGTCTTTGAACTTGAACCTTCTTTACAGACTTATGACTTTCTGTTGTTTCTTCAGTAGATCAAGGATGAGATTTTTTTGACAAAAAAAAAAAAAAAAGCTTTTGACCCTGGATCCCATGAACTTGAACTTTCTATGCTTATAAATAGATTCCTTCTAATGCAGTGTTTCAAGGATGACCCTTTGAACTTATTTTTGGCTAAAAGAGACTTTGAACTTCAACCTTCTTTACAGACTTATTACTTTCTGTTGTTTCTTCAGTAGATCAAGGATGAGATTTTTTTGACAAAAAAAAGATTCTGACCCTGGATCCCATGGGTCCCAACTTTAACTTTCTATGCATATAAATAGATTCCTTTTGATGCAGGGGTTCAGGCATGACCTATTGAACCTATTTGTGGCCAAATAGTCTTTGAGCTTGAACTTTCTTTACAGACTTATGACTTTCTGTTGTTTCTTCAGTAGATCAATGATGAGATGTTTTTGAAAAAAAATAAAAAATCTGACCCTGGATCCCATGAACTTCAACTTTCTATGCATATATATAGATTCCTTCTGATGCAGTGGTTCAGAAATGACCTATTGAACTTATTTGTGGCCAAGTAGTCTTTAACCTTGAACATTCCACGCAGACTTTATGAATACCTGTTGTTTCATCAGTAGGTCCAGGAAGACATTTTTTGGCAAAAAAAAAAAAAGATTCTGACGCTAGATTCCATGAACTTGAACTTTCTATACATATAAAAAGATTCCTTCAGATGTTTTATTAGCTCTTCAAGGATGACCCTTTGAACTTATTTTTGGCCAAAGAGTCAGTGATCTTGAACCTTCATTACAGACTTATGACTTTTTGTTGTTTCTTCAGTAGATCAAGGATGAGATTTTTTTGACAAAAAAAAATAAAAAATCTGACCCTGGATCTCATGAACTTGAACTTTCTATGCATATAAATAGATTCCTTCTGATGCAGTGGTTCAAGGATGACCTTTTGAACTTATTTTTGGCCAAATAGACTTTGAGCTTGAACCTTCTTTACTGACGTATGACTTTCTGTTGTTTCTTCAGTATATCAAGGATGAGATTTCTTGGCAAAAAAAAAAAAAAAGATTTTGACCCTGGATCCCATGAACTTTAACTTTCTATGCATATAAATAGATTCCTTCTGATGCAGGGGTTCAGGCTTGACCTATTAAACCTATTTGTGGCTAAATAGTCTTTGAACTTGATCATTCTACACAGACTTTATGACTACCTGTTGTTTCATCAGTAGGTCAAGGTAGACATTTTTTGGCAAAAAAAAAAAAATTCTGATGCCAGTTTTCATGAACTTGAACTTTCTATACATATAAATAGATTCCTTCTGATGCAGTGGTTCAAGCATGAGCTATTGAACCTCTTTGTGGCCAAATAGTCTTTGAACTTGAACATTCTAGACAGACTTTATGACTACCTGTTGTTTCATCAGTAGGTCAAGGTAGACATTTTTTGGCAAAAAAAAAAAAAATCTGACTCTAGATTCCATGAACTTGAACTTTCTATATATATATAAATAGATTCCTTCTGATGTTGTATTAGCTCTTCAAGGATGACCCTTTGAACTTATTTTTGGCCAAAGAGTCTTTGAACTTGAACCTTCTTTACAGACTTATGACTTTCTATTGTTTCTTCAGTAGATCAAGGATGAGATTTTTTTTGACAAAAAAAAAAAATATATATATATAAATAGATTCCTTCTGATGCAGGGGTTCAGGCATGACCTATTGAACCTATTTTTGGCCAAATAGTCTTTGAACTTGAACATTCCACACAGACTTTATGACTACCTGTTGTTTCATCAGTAGGTCAAGGAAGACATTTTTTGGCAAGAAAAAAAAATCTGACTCTAGATTCCATGAACTTGAACTTTCTATATATATATATAAATAGATTCCTTCTGATGTTTTATTCGCTCTTTAAAGATGACCCTTTGAACTTATTTTTGGCCAAAGAGTCTTTGAACTTGAACCTTCTTTACAGACGTATTACTTTCTGTGGTTTCTTCAGTATATCAAGGAAGAGATTTTTTGGCAAAAAAAAAAAAAAGATTCTGAGCCTGGATCCCATGATCTTGAACTTTATATACATATAAATAGATTCCTTCTGATGCAGTGGTTCAGGCATGACCTATTAAACCTATTTGTGGCTAAATAGTCTTTGAACTTGATCATTCTACACAGTCTTTATGACTACCTGTTGTTTCATCAGTAGGTCAAGGTAGACATTTTTTGGCAAAAAAAAAAAAATTCTGACGCTAGTTTTCATGAACTTGAACTTTCTATACATATAAATAGATTCCTTCTGATGCAGTGGTTCAAGCATGAGCTATTGAACCTCTTTGTGGCCAAATAGTCTTTGAACTTGAACATTCTAGACAGACTTTATGACTACCTGTTGTTTCATCAGTAGGTCAAGGTAGACATTTTTGGGCAAAAAAAAAAAAAATCTGACTCTAGATTCCATGAACTTGAACTTTCTATATATATATAAATAGATTCCTTCTGATGTTGTATTAGCTCTTCAAGGATGACCCTTTGATTTTATTTTTGGCCAAAGAGTCTTTGAACTTGAACCTTCTTTACAGACTTGTGACTTTCTGTTGTTTCTTCAGTAGATCAAGGATGAGATTTTTTTTTACAAAAAAAAAAATATATATAAATAGATTCCTTCTGATGCAGGGGTTCAGGCATGACCTATTGAACCTATTTTTGGCCAAATAGTCTTTGAACTTGAACATTCCACACAGACTTTATGACTACCTGTTGTTTCATCAGTAGGTCAAGGAAGACATTTTTTGGCAAGAAAAAAAAATCTGACTCTAGGTTCCATGAACTTGAACTTTCTATATATATATAAATAGATTCCTTCTGATGTTTTATTCGCTCTTTAAAGATGACGCTTTGAACTTATTTTTGGCCAAAGAGTCTTTGAACTTGAACCTTCTTTACAGACGTATTACTTTCTGTGAATTCTTCAGTATATCAAGGATGAGATTTTTTGGCAAAAAAAAAAAAAAAAAGATTTTGACCCTGGATCCCATGAACTTGAACTTTATATACATATAAATAGATTCCTTCTGTTGCAGTGGTTCAAGGATGACATTTTGAACTTATTTTTGGCCAAATAGTCTTTGAGCTTGAACCTTCTTTACAGACGTATGACTTTCTGTTGTTTCATCAGTAGGTCAAGGAAGACATTTTTTGGCAAGAAAAAAAAAATCTGACTCTAGAATCCATGAACTTGAACTTTCTATATATATATAAATAGATTCCTTGCTATGTTTTATTCGCTCTTTAAGATGACCCTTTGAACTTATTTTTGGCCAAAGAGTTTTTGAACTTGAACCTTCTTTAGAGACTAATTACTTTCTGTGGTTTCTTCAGTATATCAAGGATGAGATTTTTTGGCAAAAAAAAAAATATATATAAATAGATTCCTTCTGATGCAGGGGTTCAGGCATGACCTATTGAACCTATTTTTGGCCAAATAGTCTTTGAACTTGAACATTCCACACAGACTTTATGACTACCTGTTGTTTCATCAGTAGGTCAAGGAAGACATTTTTTGGCAAGAAAAAAAAATCTGACTCTAGGTTCCATGAACTTGAACTTTCTATATATATATAAATAGATTCCTTCTGATGTTTTATTCGCTCTTTAAAGATGACGCTTTGAACTTATTTTTGGCCAAAGAGTCTTTGAACTTGAACCTTCTTTACAGACGTATTACTTTCTGTGAATTCTTCAGTATATCAAGGATGAGATTTTTTGGCAAAAAAAAAAAAAAAAAGATTTTGACCCTGGATCCCATGAACTTGAACTTTATATACATATAAATAGATTCCTTCTGTTGCAGTGGTTCAAGGATGACATTTTGAACTTATTTTTGGCCAAATAGTCTTTGAGCTTGAACCTTCTTTACAGACGTATGACTTTCTGTTGTTTCATCAGTAGGTCAAGGAAGACATTTTTTGGCAAGAAAAAAAAAATCTGACTCTAGAATCCATGAACTTGAACTTTCTATATATATATAAATAGATTCCTTGCTATGTTTTATTCGCTCTTTAAGATGACCCTTTGAACTTATTTTTGGCCAAAGAGTTTTTGAACTTGAACCTTCTTTAGAGACTAATTACTTTCTGTGGTTTCTTCAGTATATCAAGGATGAGATTTTTTGGCAAAAAAAAAAAAAAAGGATTCTGAGCCTGGATCCCATGATCTTGAACGTTATATACATATTATACATAGATTCCTTCTGATGCAGTGGTTCAAGGATTCCCTTTTGAACTTATTTGTGACCAAATAGTCTTTGAGCTTGAACCTTCTTTACAGACATATGACTTTCTGTTGTTTCTTCAGTATATCAAGGATGAGATTTTTTTGACAAAAAAAAAAGATTCTGACCCTGGATCGCATGAACTTGAACTTTCTATGCATATAAATAGATTCCTTCTCATGCAGTGGTTCAAGGATGACTTTTTGAATTTATTTGTGGCCAAATAGTCTTAGAACTTGAACATTCTATACAGACTTATGACTTTCTGTTGTTTCTTCAGTAGATCAAGGATGAGATTTTTTTGACAAAAAAATAAAATAAAAATCTGACCCTGGATCCCATGAACTTGAACTTTCTATGCATATAAAAAGATTCATTCTGATGCAGTGGTTCAGGGATGACCTATTGAACCTATTTGTGGCCAAATAGTCTTTGAACTTGAACATTCTATACAGACTTTATGACTACCTGTTGCTTCATCAGTAGCTCAAGGAAGACATTTTTTGGCAAAAAAATAATAATAATAATCTGACGCAAGATTCCATGATTTTGAACTTTATATACTTATAAATATTTCCTTCTGATGTTTTATTAGCTCTTTAAGGATGACCCTTTGAACTTATTTTTGGCCAAAGAGTCATTGATCTTGAACCTTCTTTACAGACTTTTGACTTTGTTATTTCTTCAGTAGATCAATGATGAGATGTTTTTGAAAAAAAATAAAAAATCTGACCCTGGATCCCATGAACTTCAACTTTCTATGCATATATATAGATTCCTTCTGATGCAGTGGTTCAGAAATTACCTATTGAACTTATTTTTGGCCAAGTAGTCTTTAACCTTGAACATTCCACGCAGACTTTATGAATACCTGTTGTTTCATCAGTAGGTCCAGGAAGACATTTTTTGGCAAAAAAAAAAAAAGATTCTGACGCTAGATTCCATGAACTTGAACTTTCTATACATATAAAAAGATTCCTTCAGATGTTTTATTAGCTCTTCAAGGATGACCATTTGAACTTATTTTTGGCCAAAGAGTCAGTGATCTTGAACCTTCATTACAGACTTATGACTTTTTGTTGTTTCTTCAGTAGATCAAGGATGAGATTTTTTTGACAAAAAAAAATAAAAAATCTGACCCTGGATCTCATGAACTTGAACTTTCTATGCATATAAATAGATTCCTTCTGATGCAGTGGTTCAAGGATGACCTTTTGAACTTATTTTTGGCCAAATAGACTTTGAGCTTGAACCTTCTTTACTGACGTATGACTTTCTGTTGTTTCTTCAGTATATCAAGGATGAGATTTCTTGGCAAAAAAAAAGAAAAGATTCTGACCCTGGATCCCATGAACTTGAACTTTCTATGCATATAAATAGATTCCTTCTGATGCAGGGGTTTAAGCATGACCTATTGAACCTATTTGTGGCCAAATAATCTTTAAACTTGAACATTCTACACAGACTTTATGACTACCTGTTGTTTCATCAGTAGGTCAAGGTAGACATTTTTTGTCAAAAAAAAAAAAAAAAATCTGACGCTAGATTTCATGAACTTGAACTTTCTATACATATAAATAGATTCCTTCTGATGTTTTATTAGCTCTTCAAGGATGACCCTTTGAACTTATTTTTGGCAAAAGAGTCTTTGAACTTGAACCTTCTTTACAGACTTTCTGTTGTTTCTTGAGTATATCAAGGATGAAATTTTTTGGACAAAAAAAAGATTCTGACCTTGGATCTCATGAACCTGAACTTTCTATGCATATAAATAGATTCATTCTGATGCAGTGGTTCAAGCATGACCTTTTGAACTTATTTGTGGCCAAATAGTCTTTGAGCTTGAACCTTCTTTACAGACGTATGACTTTCTGTTGTTTCTTTTGGTATATCAAGGATGAGATTTTTTTACCAAAAAAAAAAAAGATTCTGACCCTGGATCCCATGAACTTGAACTTTCTATGCATATACATAGATTCCTTCTGATGCAGTGGTTCAGGGATGACCTATTGAATGAATTTGTGGCCAAATAGTCTTTGAACTTGAACATTCAACACAGACTTTATGACTACCTGTTGTTTCATCAGTAAGTCAAGGAAGACATTTTTTGGCAAGAAAAAAAGATTCTGACCCTGGATCCCATGAACTTGAACTTTCTATGCACATAAATAGATTCCTTCTGATGCAGTGGTTCAAGGATGACATTTTGAACTTATTTGTGGCCAAATAGTCTTTGAGCTTGAACCTTCTTTACAGACGTATGACTTTCTGTTGTTTTTTTCATCAGTAGGTCAAGGAAGACATTTTTTGGCAAGAAAAAAAAAATCTGACTCTAGATTCTATGAACTTGAACTTTCTATATATATATATATAAATAGATTCCTTCTGATGTTTTATTCGCTCTTTAAAGATGACCCTTTGAACTTATTTTTGGCCAAAGAGTCTTTGAACTTGAACCTTCTTTACAGACTTATGACTTTCTGTTGTTTTTTCAGTAGATCAAGGATGAGATTTTTTTGACAAAAAAAAAAAAAAAAAGATTTTGACCCTGGATCCCATGAACTTTAACTTTCTATGCATATAAATAGATTCCTTCTGATGCAGGGGTTCAGGCATGACCTATTAAACCTATTTGTGGCTAAATAGTCTTTGAACTTGATCATTCTACACAGACTTTATGACTACCTGTTGTTTCATCAGTAGGTCAAGGTAGACATTTTTTGGCAAAAAAAAAAAAAAATTCTGATGCCAGTTTTCATGAACTTGAACTTTCTATACATATAAATAGATTCCTTCTGATGCAGTGGTTCAAGCATGAGCTATTGAACCTCTTTGTGGCCAAATAGTCTTTGAACTTGAACATTCTAGACAGACTTCATGACTACCTGTTGTTTCATCAGTAGGTCAAGGTAGACATTTTTTGGCAAAAAAAAAAAAAATCTGACTCTAGATTCCATGAACTTGAACTTTCTATATATATATAAATAGATTCCTTCTGATGTTGTATTAGCTCTTCAAGGATGACCCTTTGAACTTATTTTTGGCCAAAGAGTCTTTGAACTTGAACCTTCTTTACAGACTTATGACTTTCTATTGTTTCTTCAGTAGATCAAGGATGAGATTTTTTTTGACAAAAAAAAAAATATATATATATAAATAGATTC
Source organism: Pseudorasbora parva (assembly GCF_024679245.1). Taxonomy (NCBI): domain Eukaryota; kingdom Metazoa; phylum Chordata; class Actinopteri; order Cypriniformes; family Gobionidae; genus Pseudorasbora; species Pseudorasbora parva. The sequence goes on along the minus strand of NC_090181.1, from coordinate 36,441,614 downwards.
CTTCTGATGCAGGGGTTCAGGCATGACCTATTGAACCTATTTTTGGCCAAATAGTCTTTGAACTTGAACATTCCACACAGACTTTATGACTACCTGTTGTTTCATCAGTAGGTCAAGGAAGACATTTTTTGGCAAGAAAAAAAAATCTGACTCTAGATTCCATGAACTTGAACTTTCTATATATATATAAATAGATTCCTTCTGATGTTTTATTCGCTCTTTAAAGATGACCCTTTGAACTTATTTTTGGCCAAAGAGTCTTTAAACCTGAACCTTCTTTACAGACGTATTACTTTCTGTGGTTTCTTCAGTATATCAAGGATGAGATTTTTTGGCAAAAAAAAAAAAGATTCTGAGCCTGGATCCCATGATCTTGAACTTTATATACATATAAATAGATTCCTTCTGATGCAGTGGTTCAGGCATGACCTATTAAACCTATTTGTGGCTAAATAGTCTTTGAACTTGATCATTCTACACAGACTTTATGACTACCTGTTGTTTCATCAGTAGGTCAAGGTAGACATTTTTTGGCAAAAAAAAAAAAATTCTGACGCTAGTTTTCATGAACTTGAACTTTCTATACATATAAATAGATTCCTTCTGATGTTGTATTAGCTCTTCAAGGATGACCCTTTGAACTTATTTTTGGCCAAAGAGTCTTTGAACTTGAACCTTCTTTACAGACTTATGACTTTCTATTGTTTCTTCAGTAGATCAAGGATGAGATTTTTTTTGACAAAAAAAAAAAATATATATATAAATAGATTCCTTCTGATGCAGGGGTTCAGGCATGACCTATTGAACCTATTTTTGGCCAAATAGTCTTTGAACTTGAACATTCCACACAGACTTTATGACTACCTGTTGTTTCATCAGTAGGTCAAGGAAGACATTTTTTGGCAAGAAAAAAAAATCTGACTCTAGATTCCATGAACTTGAACTTTCTATATATATATAAATAGATTCCTTCTGATGTTTTATTCGCTCTTTAAAGATGACCCTTTGAACTTATTTTTGGCCAAAGAGTCTTTGAACCTGAACCTTCTTTACAGACGTATTACTTTCTGTGGTTTCTTCAGTATATCAAGGATGAGATTTTTTGGCAAAAAAAAAAAAGATTCTGAGCCTGGATCCCATGATCTTGAACTTTATATACATATAAATAGATTCCTTCTGATGCAGTGGTTCAGGCATGACCTATTAAACCTATTTGTGGCTAAATAGTCTTTGAACTTGATCATTCTACACAGACTTTATGACTACCTGTTGTTTCATCAGTAGGTCAAGGTAGACATTTTTTGGCAAAAAAAAAAAAAATTCTGACGCTAGTTTTCATGAACTTGAACTTTCTATACATATAAATAGATTCCTTCTGATGCAGTGGTTCAAGCATGAGCTATTGAACCTCTTTGTGGCCAAATAGTCTTTGAACTTGAACATTCTAGACAGACTTTATGACTACCTGTTGTTTCATCAGTAGGTCAAGGTAGACATTTTTTGGCAAAAAAAAAAAATCTGACTCTAGATTCCATGAACTTGAACTTTCTATATAAATATAAATAGATTCCTTCTGATGTTGTATTAGCTCTTCAAGGATGACCCTATGATTTTATTTTTGGCCAAAGAGTCTTTGAACTTGAACCTTCTTTACAGACTTATGACTTTCTGTTGTTTCTTCAGTAGATCAAGGATGAGATTTTTTTTGACAAAAAAATTATATATATATATAAATAGATTCCTTCTGACGCAGGGGTTCAGGCATGACCTATTGAACCTATTTTTGGCCAAATAGTCTTTGAACTTGAACATTCCACACAGACTTTATGACTACCTGTTGTTTCATCAGTAGGTCAAGGAAGACATTTTTTGGCAAGAAAAAAAAATCTGACTCTAGATTCCATGAACTTGAACTTTCTATATATATATAAATAGATTCCTTCTGATGTTTTATTCGCTCTTTAAAGATGACGCTTTGAACTTATTTTTGGCCAAAGAGTCTTTGAACTTGAACCTTCTTTACAGACGTATTACTTTCTGTGAATTCTTCAGTATATCAAGGATGAGATTTTTTGGCAAAAAAAAAAAAAAAAAGATTTTGACCCTGGATCCCATGAACTTGAACTTTCTATGCATATAAATAGATTCCTTCTGATGCAGTGGTTCAGGGATGACCTATTGAAATAATTTGTGGCCAAATAGTCTTTGAATTTGAACATTCTACACAGACTTTATGACTACCTGTTGTTTCATCAGTAGGTCAAGGAAGACATTTTTGGCAAGAAAAAAAAAATCTGACTCTAGATTCCATGAACTTGAACTTTCTATACATATAAATAGATTCCTTCTGATCCAGTGGTTCAAGGATGACCTTTTGAACTTATTTGTGGCCAAGTAGTCTTTGACCTTGAACCTTCTTTAGAGACTTACGACTTTCTGTTGTTTCTTCAGTATATCAAGGATGAGATTTTTTGACAAAAAAAAAAAGATTTTGACCCTGGATCCCATGAACTTGAACTTTCTATACACATAAAAGATTCCTTTTGATGTTTTGTTAGCTCTTCAAGGATGACCCTTTGAACTTATTTTTGGCCAAAGAGTCTTTGAACTTGAACCTTCTTTACAGACTTATGAATTTCTGTTGCTTCTTCAGTAGATCAAGGATGAGATTTTATTGACAAAAAGAAAAAAAGATTTTGACCCTGGATCCCATGAACTTGAACTTTCTATGCATATAAATAGATTCATTATGATGCAGTTGTTCAAGGATGACCTTTTGAAGGTATTTGTGGCCAAATAGTCTTTGAACTGGAACATTCTACACAGACTTTATGACTACCTGTTGTTTCATCAGTAGGTCAAGGTAGACATTTTTTGGCAAAAAAAAAAAAAAAAAAAAAAATCTGACGCTAGATTTCATGAACTTGAACTTTCTATACATATAAATAGATTCCTTCTGATGTTTTATTAGCTCTTCAAGGATGACCCTTTGAACTTATTTTTGGCAAAAGAGTCTTTGAACTTGAACCTTCTTTACAGACTTTCTGTTGTTTCTTGAGTAAATCAAGGATGAGATTTTTTGGACAAAAAAAAGATTCTGATCTTGGATCTCATGAATCTGAACTTTCTATGCATATAAATAGATTCCTTCAGATGCAGTGGTTCAAGCATGACCTTTTGAACTTATTTGTGGCCAAATAGTCTTTGAGCTTGAACCTTCTTTACAGACGTATGACTTTCTGTTGTTTCTTCGGTATATCAAGGATGAGATGTTTTGACCAAAAAAAAAGATTCTGACCCTGGATCCCATGAACTTGAACTTTCTATGCATATAAATAGATTCCTTCTGATGCAGTGTTTCAGGGATGACCTATTGAATGAATTTGTGGCCAAATAGTCTTTGAACTTGAACATTCCACACAGACTTTATGACTACCTGTTGTTTCATCAGTAAGTCAAGGAAGACATTTTTTGGCAAGAAAAAAAGATTCTGACCCTGGATCCCATGAACTTGAACTTTCTATGCACATAAATAGATTCCTTCTGATGATGCAGTGGTTCAAGGATGGCATTTTGAACTTATTTGTGGCCAAATAGTCTTTGAGCTTGAACCTTCTTTACAGACGTATGACTTTCTGTTGTTTTTTTCATCAGTAGGTCAAGGAAGACATTTTTTGGCAAGAAAAAAAAAATCTGACTCTAGATTCCATGAACTTGAACTTTCTATATATATATATATATATATATATATATATATATATATATATATATATATATATATATATATATATAAACAGATTCCTTCTGATGTTTTATTCGCTCTTTAAAGATGACCCTTTGAACTTATTTTTGGCCAAAGAGTCTTTCAACTTGAACCTTCTTTACAGACTTATGACTTTCTGTTGTTTTTTCAGTAGATCAAGGATGAGATTTGACACAAAAAAAAAAAAAGATTTTGACCCTGGATCCCATGAACTTGAACTTTCTATGCATATAAATAGATTCCTTCTAATGCAGTGGTTCAGGCATGACCCATTGAACTTATTTGTGGCCAAATAGTCTTTGAACTTGAACATTCTACACAGACTTTATGACTACCTGTTGTTTCATCAGTAGGTCAAGGAAGACATTTTTTGGTAAGAAAAAAAATCTGACTCTAGATTCCATGAACTTGAACTTTCTTTATATATATAAATAGATTCCTTTTGATGTTTTATTCGCTCTTTAAGGATGACACTTTGAACTTATTTTTGGCCAAAGAGTCTTTGAACTTCAACCTTCTTTACAGACTTTTGACTTTCTGTTGTTTCTTCAGTAGATCAAGGATGAGATTTTTTTGACAAAAAAAAAAAGATTCTGACCCTGGATCCCATGAACTTGAACTTTCTATGCATATAAATAGATTCCTTCTGATGCAGTGGTTCAGGGATGACCTATTGAATTAATTTGTGGCCAAATAGTCTTTGAACTTGAACATTCCACACAGACTTTATGACTACCTGTTGTTTCATCAGTAGGTCAAGGAAGACATTTTTTTGCAAGAAAAAAAAAATCTGACTCTAGATTCCATGAACTTGAACTTTCTATATAGTAGATCAAGGATGAGATTTTTTTGACAAAAAAAAGATTCTGACCCTGGATCCCATGAACTTGAACTTTCTATGCATATAAATAGATTCCTTCTGATCCAGTGGTTCAAGGATGACCTTTTGAACTTATTTGTGGCCAAAAGAGTCTTTGAACTTCAATCTTCTTTACAGACTTATTACTTTCTGTTGTTTCTTCAGTAGATCAAGGATGAGATTTTTTTGACAAAAAAAAGATTCTGACCCTGGACCCCATGAACTTGAACTTTCTATGCATATAAATAGATTCCTTCTGATGCAGTGGTTCAGGCATGACCTATTGAACCTATTTGTGGCCAAATAGTCTTTGAACTTGAACATTCTACACAGACTTTATGACTACCTGTTGTTTCATCAGTAGGTCAAGGTAGACATTTTTTGGCAAAAAAAAAAAAAAATTCTGACTCTAGATTCCATGAACTTGAACTTTCTATATAAATAGATTCCTTCTGATGTTTTATTAGCTCTTCAAGGATGACCCTTTGATCTTATTTTTGGCCAAAGAGTCTTTGAACTTGAACCTTCTTTACAGACTTATGACTTTCTGTTGTTTCTTCAGTAGATCAAAGATGAGATTTTTTTGACAAAAAAAAAAGAAAAAGATTTTGACCCTGGATCCCATGAACTTAAACTTTCTATGCATATAAATAGATTCCTATTGATGCAGCGGTTCAGGCATGACCTATTGAACCTATTTGTGGCCAAATAGTCTTTGAGCTTGAACCTTCTTTACAGACTTATGACTTTCTGTTGTTTCTTCAGTATATCAAGGATGAGATTTTTTGAAAAAAAAAAAAAAGATTCTGACCCTGGATCCCATGAACTTCAACTTTCTATGCATATAAATAGATTCCTTCTGATGCAGTGGTTCAGGGATGACCTATTGAAATAATAGCTATTAAAATAGTCTTTGAATTTGAACATTCTACACAGACTTTATGACTACCTGTTGTTTCATCAGTAGGTCAAGGAAGACATTTTTGGCAAGAAAAAAAAAATCTGACTCTAGATTCCATGAACTTGAACTTTCTATACATATAAATAGATTCCTTCTGATCCAGTGGTTCAAGGATGACCTTTTGAACTTATTTGTGGCCAAGTTGTCTTTGACCTTGAACCTTCTTTAGAGACTTACGACTTTCTGTTGTTTCTTCAGTATATCAAGGATGAGATTTTTTGACAAAAAAAAAAAAAGATTTTGACTCTGGATCCCATGAACTTGAACTTTCTATACATATAAAAGATTCCTTTTGATGTTTTGTTAGCTCTTCAAGGATGACCCTTTGAACTTATTTTTGTTCAAAGAGTCTTTGAACTTGAACCTACTTTACAGACTTATGAATTTCTGTTGCTTCTTTAGTAGATCAAGGATGAGATTTTTTTTGACAAAAAAAAAATATATATATATATAAATAGATTCCTTCTGATGCAGGGGTTCAGGCATGACCTATTGAACCTATTTTTGGCCAAATAGTCTTTGAACTTGAACATTCCACACAGACTTTATGACTACCTGTTGTTTCATCAGTAGGTCAAGGAAGACATTTTTTGGCAAGAAAAAAAAATCTGACTCTAGATTCCATGAACTTGAACTTTCTATATATATATATATATATAAATAGATTCCTTCTGATGTTTTATTCGCTCTTTAAAGATGACCCTTTGAACTTATTTTTGGCCAAAGAGTCTTTGAACCTGAACCTTCTTTACAGACGTATTACTTTCTGTGGTTTCTTCAGTATATCAAGGATGAGATTTTTTGGCAAAAAAAAAAAAAGATTCTGAGCCTGGATCCCATGATCTTGAACTTTATATACATATAAATAGATTCCTTCTGATGCAGTGGTTCAGGCATGACCTATTAAACCTATTTGTGGCTAAATAGTCTTTGAACTTGATCCTTCTACACAGACTTTATGACTACCTGTTGTTTCATCAGTAGGTCAAGGTAGACATTTTTTGGCAAAAAAAAAAAAATTCTGACGCTAGTTTTCATGAACTTGAACTTTCTATACATATAAATAGATTTCTTCTGATGCAGTGGTTCAAGCATGAGCTATTGAACCTCTTTGTGGCCAAATAGTCTTTGAACTTGAACATTCTAGACAGACTTTATGACTACCTGTTGTTTCATCAGTAGGTCAAGGTAGACATTTTTTGGCAAAAAAAAAAAAATCTGACTCTAGATTCCATGAACTTGAACTTTCTATATATATATAAATAGATTCCATCTGATGTTGTATTAGCTCTTCAAGGATGACCCTTTGATTTTATTTTTGGCCAAAGAGTCTTTGAACTTGAACCTTCTTTACAGACTTATGACTTTCTGTTGTTTCTTCAGTAGATCAAGGATGAGATTTTTTTTGACAAAAAAAAAATATATATAAATAGATTCCTTCTGATGCAGGGGTTCAGGCATGACCTATTGAACCTATTTTTGGCCAAATAATCTTTGAACTTGAACATTCCACACAGACTTTATGACTACCTGTTGTTTCATCAGTAGGTCAAGGAAGACATTTTTTGGCAAGAAAAAAAAATCTGACTCTAGATTCCATGAACTTGAACTTTCTATATATATATATAAATAGATTCCTTCTGATGTTTTATTCGCTCTTTAAAGATGACGCTTTGAACTTATTTTTGGCCAAAGAGTCTTTGAACTTGAACCTTCTTTACAGACGTATTACTTTCTGTGAATTCTTCAGTATATCAAGGATGAGATTTTTTGGCAAAAAAAAAAAAAAAAAGATTTTGACCCTGGATCCCATGAACTTGAACTTTATATACATATAAATAGATTCCTTCTGTTGCAGTGGTTCAAGGATGACATTTTGAACTTATTTTTGGCCAAATAGTCTTTGAGCTTGAACCTTCTTTACAGACGTATGACTTTCTGTTGTTTCATCAGTAGGTCAAGGAAGACAATTTTTGGCAAGAAAAAAAAAATCTGACTCTAGAATCCATGAACTTGAACTTTCTATATATATATAAATAGATTCCTTCCTATGTTTTATTTGCTCTTTAAAGATGACCCTTTGAACTTATTTTTGGCCAAAGAGTTTTTGAACTTGAACCTTCTTTAGAGACTAATTACTTTCTGTGGTTTCTTCAGTATATCAAGGATGAGATTTTTTGGCAAAAAAAAAAAAAAGGATTCTGAGCCTGGATCCCATGATCTTGAACGTTATATACATATTATACATAGATTCCTTCTGATGCAGTGGTTCAAGGATTCCCTTTTGAACTTATTTGTGACCAAATAGTCTTTGAGCTTGAACCTTCTTTACAGACATATGACTTTCTGTTGTTTCTTCAGTATATCAAGGATGAGATTTTTTTGACAAAAAAAAAAAAAGATTCTGACCCTGGATCGCATGAACTTGAACTTTCTATGCATATAAATAGATTCCTTCTCATGCAGTGGTTCAAGGATGACTTTTTGAACTTATTTGTGGCCAAATAGTCTTAGAACTTGAACATTCTATACAGACTTATGACTTTCTGTTGTTTCTTCAGTAGATCAAGGATGAGATTTTTTTGACAAAAAAATAAAATAAAAATCTGACCCTGGATCCCATGAACTTGAACTTTCTATGCATATAAAAAGATTCATTCTGATGCAGTGGTTCAGGGATGACCTATTGAACCTATTTGTGGCCAAATAGTCTTTGAACTTGAACATTCTATACAGACTTTATGACTACCTGTTGCTTCATCAGTAGCTCAAGGAAGACATTTTTTGGCAAAAAAATAATAATAATAATCTGACGCAAGATTCCATGATCTTGAACTTTATATACATATAAATATTTCCTTCTGATGTTTTATTAGCTCTTTAAGGATGATCCTTTGAACTTATTTTTGGCCAAAGAGTCATTAATCTTGAACCTTCTTTACAGACTTTTGACTTTCTGTTGTTTCTTCAGTAGATCATTGATGAGATTTTTTTGAAAAAAAATAAAAAATCTGACCCTGGATCCCATGAACTTCAACTTTCTATGCATATATATATAGATTCCTTCTGATGCAGTGGTTCAGAAATGACCTATTGAACTTATTTGTGGCCAAGTAGTCTTTAACCTTGAACATTCCACGCAGACTTTATGAATACCTGTTGTTTCATCAGTAGGTCCAGGAAGACATTTTTTGGCAAAAAAAAAAAAAAAATCTGACGCTAGATTCCATGAACTTGAACTTTCTATACATATAAAAAGATTCCTTCAGATGTTTCATTAGCTCTTCAAGGATGACCCTTTGAACTTATTTTTGGCCAAAGAGTCAGTGATCTTGAACCTTCATTACAGACTTATGACTTTTTGTTGTTTCTTCAGTAGATCAAGGATGAGATTTTTTTGACAAAAAAAAATAAAAAATCTGACCCTGGATCTCATGAACTTGAACTTTCTATGCATATAAATAGATTCCTTCTGATGCAGTGGTTCAAGGATGACCTTTTGAACTTATTTTTGGCCAAATAGACTTTGAGCTTGAACCTTCTTTACTGACGTATGACTTTCTGTTGTTTCTTCAGTATATCAAGGATGAGATTTCTTGGCAAAAAAAAAGAAAAGATTCTGACCCTGGATCCCATGAACTTGAACTTTCTATGCATATAAATAGATTCCTTCTGATGCAGGGGTTTAAGCATGACCTATTGAACCTATTTGTGGCCAAATAGTCTTTAAACTTGAACATTCTACACAGACTTTATGACTACCTGTTGTTTCATCAGTAGGTCAAGGTAGACATTTTTTGGCAAAAAAAAATAAAAAAAATCTGACGCTAGATTTCATGACCTTGAACTTTCTATACATATAAATAGATTCCTTCTGATGTTTTAATAGCTCTTCAAGGATGACCCTTTGAACTTATTTTTGGCAAAAGAGTCTTTGAACTTGAACCTTCTTTACAGACTTTCTGTTGTTTCTTGAGTATATCAAGGATGAAATTTTTTGGACAAAAAAAAGATTCTGACCTTGGATCTCATGAACCTAAACTTTCTATGCATATAAATAGATTCATTCTGATGCAGTGGTTCAAGCATGACCTTTTGAACTTATTTGTGGCCAAATAGTCTTTGAGCTTGAACCTTCTTTACAGACGTATGACTTTCTGTTGTTTCTTTTGGTATATCAAGGATGAGATTTTTTGGCAAAAAAAAAAAAAAAAGATTTTGACCCTGGATCCCATGAACTTGAACTTTATATACATATAAATAGATTCCTTCTGTTGCAGTGGTTCAAGGATGACATTTTGAACTTATTTTTGGCCAAATAGTCTTTGAGCTTGAACCTTCTTTACAGACGTATGACTTTCTGTTGTTTCATCAGTAGGTCAAGGAAGACAATTTTTGGCAAGAAAAAAAAAATCTGACTCTAGAATCCATGAACTTGAACTTTCTATATATATATAAATAGATTCCTTCCTATGTTTTATTCGCTCTTTAAAGATGACCCTTTGAACTTATTTTTGGCCAAAGAGTTTTTGAACTTGAACCTTCTTTAGAGACTAATTACTTTCTGTGGTTTCTTCAGTATATCAAGGATGAGATTTTTTGGCAAAAAAAAAAAAAAGGATTCTGAGCCTGGATCCCATGATCTTGAACGTTATATACATATTATACATAGATTCCTTCTGATGCAGTGGTTCAAGGATTCCCTTTTGAACTTATTTGTGACCAAATAGTCTTTGAGCTTGAACCTTCTTTACAGACATATGACTTTCTGTTGTTTCTTCAGTATATCAAGGATGAGATTTTTTTGACAAAAAAAAAAAAGATTCTGACCCTGGATCGCATGAACTTGAACTTTCTATGCATATAAATAGATTCCTTCTCATGCAGTGGTTCAAGGATGACTTTTTGAACTTATTTGTGGCCAAATAGTCTTAGAACTTGAACATTCTATACAGACTTATGACTTTCTGTTGTTTCTTCAGTAGATCAAGGATGAGATTTTTTTGACAAAAAAATAAAATAAAAATCTGACCCTGGATCCCATGAACTTGAACTTTCTATGCATATAAAAAGATTCATTCTGATGCAGTGGTTCAGGGATGACCTATTGAACCTATTTGTGGCCAAATAGTCTTTGAACTTGAACATTCTATACAGACTTTATGACTACCTGTTGCTTCATCAGTAGCTCAAGGAAGACATTTTTTGGCAAAAAAATAATAATAATAATCTGACGCAAGATTCCATGATCTTGAACTTTATATACATATAAATATTTCCTTCTGATGTTTTATTAGCTCTTTAAGGATGATCCTTTGAACTTATTTTTGGCCAAAGAGTCATTAATCTTGAACCTTCTTTACAGACTTTTGACTTTCTGTTGTTTCTTCAGTAGATCAATGATGAGATTTTTTTGAAAAAAAATAAAAAATCTGACCCTGGATCCCATGAACTTCAACTTTCTATGCATATATATATAGATTCCTTCTGATGCAGTGGTTCAGAAATGACCTATTGAACTTATTTGTGGCCAAGTAGTCTTTAACCTTGAACATTCCACGCAGACTTTATGAATACCTGTTGTTTCATCAGTAGGTCCAGGAAGACATTTTTTGGCAAAAAAAAAAAAAAATCTGACGCTAGATTCCATGAACTTGAACTTTCTATACATATAAAAAGATTCCTTCAGATGTTTCATTAGCTCTTCAAGGATGACCCTTTGAACTTATTTTTGGCCAAAGAGTCAGTGATCTTGAACCTTCATTACAGACTTATGACTTTTTGTTGTTTCTTCAGTAGATCAAGGATGAGATTTTTTTGACAAAAAAAAATAAAAAATCTGACCCTGGATCTCATGAACTTGAACTTTCTATGCATATAAATAGATTCCTTCTGATGCAGTGGTTCAAGGATGACCTTTTGAACTTATTTTTGGCCAAATAGACTTTGAGCTTGAACCTTCTTTACTGACGTATGACTTTCTGTTGTTTCTTCAGTATATCAAGGATGAGATTTCTTGGCAAAAAAAAAGAAAAGATTCTGACCCTGGATCCCATGAACTTGAACTTTCTATGCATATAAATAGATTCCTTCTGATGCAGGGGTTTAAGCATGACCTATTGAACCTATTTGTGGCCAAATAGTCTTTAAACTTGAACATTCTACACAGACTTTATGACTACCTGTTGTTTCATCAGTAGGTCAAGGTAGACATTTTTTGGCAAAAAAAAAATAAAAAAATCTGACGCTAGATTTCATGACCTTGAACTTTCTATACATATAAATAGATTCCTTCTGATGTTTTATTAGCTCTTCAAGGATGACCCTTTGAACTTATTTTTGGCAAAAGAGTCTTTGAACTTGAACCTTCTTTACAGACTTTCTGTTGTTTCTTGAGTATATCAAGGATGAAATTTTTTGGACAAAAAAAAGATTCTGACCTTGGATCTCATGAACCTGAACTTTCTATGCATATAAATAGATTCATTCTGATGCAGTGGTTCAAGCATGACCTTTTGAACTTATTTGTGGCCAAATAGTCTTTGAGCTTGAACCTTCTTTACAGACGTATGACTTTCTGTTGTTTCTTTTGGTATATCAAGGATGAGATTTTTTTACCAAAAAAAAAAAGATTCTGACCCTGGATCCCATGAACTTGAACTTTCTATGCATATACATAGATTCCTTCTGATGCAGTGGTTCAGGGATGACCTATTGAATGAATTTGTGGCCAAATAGTCTTTGAACTTGAACATTCAACACAGACTTTATGACTACCTGTTGTTTCATCAGTAAGTCAAGGAAGACATTTTTTGGCAAGAAAAAAAGATTCTGACCCTGGATCCCATGAACTTGAACTTTCTGTGCACATAAATAGATTCCTTCTGATGCAGTGGTTCAAGGATGACATTTTGAACTTATTTGTGGCCAAATAGTCTTTGAGCTTGAACCTTCTTTACAGACGTATGACTTTCTGTTGTTTTTTTCATCAGTAGGTCAAGGAAGACATTTTTTGGCAAGAAAAAAAAAATCTGACTCTAGATTCCATGAACTTGAACTTTCTATATATATATATATATATAAATAGATTCCTTCTGATGTTTTATTCGCTCTTTAAAGATGACCCTTTGAACTTATTTTTGGCCAAAGAGTCTTTGAACTTGAACCTTCTTTACAGACTTATGACTTTCTGTTGTTTTTTCAGTAGATCAAGGATGAGATTTTTTTGACAAAAAAAAAAAAAAAAGATTTTGACCCTGGATCCCATGAACTTTAACTTTCTATGCATATAAATAGATTCCTTCTGATGCAGGGGTTCAGGCTTGACCTATTAAACCTATTTGTGGCTAAATAGTCTTTGAACTTGATCATTCTACACAGACTTTATGACTACCTGTTGTTTCATCAGTAGGTCAAGGTAGACATTTTTTGGCAAAAAAAAAAAAATTCTGATGCCAGTTTTCATGAACTTGAACTTTCTATACATATAAATAGATTCCTTCTGATGCAGTGGTTCAAGCATGAGCTATTGAACCTCTTTGTGGCCAAATAGTCTTTGAACTTGAACATTCTAGACAGACTTTATGACTACCTGTTGTTTCATCAGTAGGTCAAGGTAGACATTTTTTGGCAAAAAAAAAAAAATCTGACTCTAGATTCCATGAACTTGAACGTTCTATATATATATATAAATAGATTCCTTCTGATGTTGTATTAGCTCTTCAAGGATGACCCTTTGAACTTATTTTTGGCCAAAGAGTCTTTGAACTTGAACCTTCTTTACAGACTTATGACTTTCTATTGTTTCTTCAGTAGATCAAGGATGAGATTTTTTTTGACAAAAAAAAAAAATATATATATAAATAGATTCCTTCTGATGCAGGGGTTCAGGCATGACCTATTGAACCTATTTTTGGCCAAATAGTCTTTGAACTTGAACATTCCACACAGACTTTATGACTACCTGTTGTTTCATCAGTAGGTCAAGGAAGACATTTTTTGGCAAGAAAAAAAAATCTGACTCTAGATTCCATGAACTTGAACTTTCTATATATATATAAATAGATTCCTTCTGATGTTTTATTCGCTCTTTAAAGATGACCCTTTGAACTTATTTTTGGCCAAAGAGTCTTTGAACCTGAACCTTCTTTACAGACGTATTACTTTCTGTGGTTTCTTCAGTATATCAAGGATGAGATTTTTTGGCAAAAAAAAAAAAAAGATTCTGAGCCTGGATCCCATGATCTTGAACTTTATATACATATAAATAGATTCCTTCTGATGCAGTGGTTCAGGCATGACCTATTAAACCTATTTGTGGCTAAATAGTCTTTGAACTTGATCATTCTACACAGACTTTATGACTACCTGTTGTTTCATCAGTAGGTCAAGGTACACATTTTTTGGCAAAAAAAAAAAAATTCTGACGCTAGTTTTCATGAACTTGAACTTTCTATACATATAAATAGATTCCTTCTGATGCAGTGGTTCAAGCATGAGCTATTGAACCTCTTTGTGGCCAAATAGTCTTTGAACTTGAACATTCTAGACAGACTTTATGACTACCTGTTGTTTCATCAGTACGTCAAGGTAGACATTTTTTGGCAAAAAAAAAAAAAATCTGACTCTAGATTCCATGAACTTGAACTTTCTATATATATATAAATAGATTCCTTCTGATGTTTTATTAGCTCTTCAAGGATGACCCTTTGATTTTATTTTTGGCCAAAGAGTCTTTGAACCTTCTTTACAGACTTATGACTTTCTGTTGTTTCTTCAGTAGATCAAGGATGAGATTTTTTTTGACAAAAAAAAAATATATATAAATAGATTCCTTCTGATGCAGGGGTTCAGGCATGACCTATTGAACCTATTTTTGGCCAAATAGTCTTTGAACTTGAACATTCCACACAGACTTAATGACTACCTGTTGTTTCATCAGTAGGTCAAGGAAGACATTTTTTGGCAAGAAAAAAAAATCTGACTCTAGATTCCATGAACTTGAACTTTCTATATATATATAAATAGATTCCTTCTGATGTTTTATTCGCTCTTTAAAGATGACGCTTTGAACTTATTTTTGGCCAAAGAGTCTTTGAACTTGAACCTTCTTTACAGACGTATTACTTTCTGTGAATTCTTCAGTATATCAAGGATGAGATTTTTTGGCAAAAAAAAAAAAAAAAAGATTTTGACCCTGGATCCCATGAACTTGAACTTTCTATACATATAAATAGATTCCTTCTGATGCAGTGGTTCAAGCATGAGCTATTGAACCTCTTTGTGGCCAAATAGTCTTTGAACTTGAACATTCTAGACAGACTTTATGACTACCTGTTGTTTCATCAGTAGGTCAAGGTAGACATTTTTTGGCAAAAAAAAAAAAATCTGACTCTAGATTCCATGAACTTGAACGTTCTATATATATATATATAAATAGATTCCTTCTGATGTTGTATTAGCTCTTCAAGGATGACCCTTTGAACTTATTTTTGGCCAAAGAGTCTTTGAACTTGAACCTTCTTTACAGACTTATGACTTTCTATTGTTTCTTCAGTAGATCAAGGATGAGATTTTTTTTGACAAAAAAAAAAAATATATATATAAATAGATTCCTTCTGATGCAGGGGTTCAGGCATGACCTATTGAACCTATTTTTGGCCAAATAGTCTTTGAACTTGAACATTCCACACAGACTTTATGACTACCTGTTGTTTCATCAGTAGGTCAAGGAAGACATTTTTTGGCAAGAAAAAAAAATCTGACTCTAGATTCCATGAACTTGAACTTTCTATATATATATAAATAGATTCCTTCTGATGTTTTATTCGCTCTTTAAAGATGACCCTTTGAACTTATTTTTGGCCAAAGAGTCTTTGAACCTGAACCTTCTTTACAGACGTATTACTTTCTGTGGTTTCTTCAGTATATCAAGGATGAGATTTTTTGGCAAAAAAAAAAAAAAGATTCTGAGCCTGGATCCCATGATCTTGAACTTTATATACATATAAATAGATTCCTTCTGATGCAGTGGTTCAGGCATGACCTATTAAACCTATTTGTGGCTAAATAGTCTTTGAACTTGATCATTCTACACAGACTTTATGACTACCTGTTGTTTCATCAGTATGTCAAGGTACACATTTTTTGGCAAAAAAAAAAAAATTCTGACGCTAGTTTTCATGAACTTGAACTTTCTATACATATAAATAGATTCCTTCTGATGCAGTGGTTCAAGCATGAGCTATTGAACCTCTTTGTGGCCAAATAGTCTTTGAACTTGAACATTCTAGACAGACTTTATGACTACCTGTTGTTTCATCAGTAGGTCAAGGTAGACATTTTTTGGCAAAAAAAAAAAAAAATCTGACTCTAGATTCCATGAACTTGAACTTTCTATATATATATAAATAGATTCCTTCTGATGTTTTATTAGCTCTTCAAGGATGACCCTTTGATTTTATTTTTGGCCAAAGAGTCTTTGAACCTTCTTTACAGACTTATGACTTTCTGTTGTTTCTTCAGTAGATCAAGGATGAGATTTTTTTTGACAAAAAAAAAATATATATAAATAGATTCCTTCTGATGCAGGGGTTCAGGCATGACCTATTGAACCTATTTTTGGCCAAATAGTCTTTGAACTTGAACATTCCACACAGACTTAATGACTACCTGTTGTTTCATCAGTAGGTCAAGGAAGACATTTTTTGGCAAGAAAAAAAAATCTGACTCTAGATTCCATGAACTTGAACTTTCTATATATATATATAAATAGATTCCTTCTGATGTTTTATTCGCTCTTTAAAGATGACGCTTTGAACTTATTTTTGGCCAAAGAGTCTTTGAACTTGAACCTTCTTTACAGACGTATTACTTTCTGTGAATTCTTCAGTATATCAAGGATGAGATTTTTTGGCAAAAAAAAAAAAAAAAAAGATTTTGACCCTGGATCCCATGAACTTGAACTTTATATACATATAAATAGATTCCTTCTGTTGCAGTGGTTCAAGGATGACATTTTGAGCTTATTTTTGGCCAAATAGTCTTTGAGCTTCAACCTTCTTTACAGACGTATGACTTTCTGTTGTTTCATCAGTAGGTCAAGGAAGACAATTTTTGGCAAGAAAAAAAAAATCTGACTCTAGAATCCATGAACTTGAACTTTCTATATATATATAAATAGATTCCTTCCTATGTTTTATTCGCTCTTTAAAGATGACCCTTTGAACTTATTTTTGGTCAAAGAGTTTTTGAACTTGAACCTTCTTTAGAGACTAATTACTTTCTGTGGTTTCTTCAGTATATCAAGGATGAGATTTTTTGGCAAAAAAAAAAAAAAGGATTCTGAGCCTGGATCCCATGATCTTGAACGTTATATACATATTATACATAGATTCCTTCTGATGCAGTGGTTCAAGGATTCCCTTTTGAACTTATTTGTGACCAAATAGTCTTTGAGCTTGAACCTTCTTTACAGACATATGACTTTCTGTTGTTTCTTCAGTATATCAAGGATGAGATTTTTTTGACAAAAAAAAAAGATTCTGACCCTGGATCGCATGAACTTGAACTTTCTATGCATATAAATAGATTCCTTCTCATGCAGTGGTTCAAGGATGACTTTTTGAACTTATTTGTGGCCAAATAGTCTTAGAACTTGAACATTCTATACAGACTTATGACTTTCTGTTGTTTCTTCAGTAGATCAAGGATGAGATTTTTTTGACAAAAAAATAAAATAAAAATCTGACCCTGGATCCCATGAACTTGAACTTTCTATGCATATAAAAAGATTCATTCTGATGCAGTGGTTCAGGGATGACCTATTGAACCTATTTGTGGCCAAATAGTCTTTGAACTTGAACATTCTATACAGACTTTATGACTACCTGTTGCTTCATCAGTAGCTCAAGGAAGACATTTTTTGGCAAAAAAATAATAATAATAATCTGACGCAAGATTCCATGATCTTGAACTTTATATACATATAAATATTTCCTTCTGATGTTTTATTAGCTCTTTAAGGATGACCCTTTGAACTTATTTTTGGCCAAATAGACTTTGAGCTTGAACCTTCTTTACTGACGTATGACTTTCTGTTGTTTCTTCAGTATATCAAGGATGAGATTTCTTGGCAAAAAAAAAGAAAAGATTCTGACCCTGGATCCCATGAACTTGAACTTTCTATGCATATAAATAGATTCCTTCTGATGCAGGGGTTTAAGCATGACCTATTGAACCTATTTGTGGCCAAATAGTCTTTAAACTTGAACATTCTACACAGACTTTATGACTACCTGTTGTTTCATCAGTAGGTCAAGGTAGACATTTTTTGGCAAAAAAAAAAAAAAAAATCTGACGCTAGATTTCATGAACTTGAACTTTCTATACATATAAATAGATTCCTTCTGATGTTTTATTAGCTCTTCAAGGATGACCCTTTGAACTTATTTTTGGCAAAAGAGTCTTTGAACTTGAACCTTCTTTACAGACTTTCTGTTGTTTCTTGAGTATATCAAGGATGAAATTTTTTGGACAAAAAAAAGATTCTGACCTTGGATCTCATGAACCTGAACTTTCTATGCATATAAATAGATTCATTCTGATGCAGTGGTTCAAGCATGACCTTTTGAACTTATTTGTGGCCAAATAGTCTTTGAGCTTGAACCTTCTTTACAGACGTATGACTTTCTGTTGTTTCTTTTGGTATATCAAGGATGAGATTTTTTTACCAAAAAAAAAAAGATTCTGACCCTGGATCCCATGAACTTGAACTTTCTATGCATATACATAGATTCCTTCTGATGCAGTGGTTCAGGGATGACCTATTGAATGAATTTGTGGCCAAATAGTCTTTGAACTTGAACATTCAACACAGACTTTATGACTACCTGTTGTTTCATCAGTAAGTCAAGGAAGACATTTTTTGGCAAGAAAAAAAGATTCTGACCCTGGATCCCATGAACTTGAACTTTCTATGCACATAAATAGATTCCTTCTGATGCAGTGGTTCAAGGATGACATTTTGAACTTATTTGTGGCCAAATAGTCTTTGAGCTTGAACCTTCTTTACAGACGTATGACTTTCTGTTGTTTTTTTCATCAGTAGGTCAAGGAAGACATTTTTTGGCAAGAAAAAAAAAATCTGACTCTAGATTCCATGAACTTGAACTTTCTATATATATATATATATAAATAGATTCCTTCTGATGTTTTATTCGCTCTTTAAAGATGACCCTTTGAACTTATTTTTGGCCAAAGAGTCTTTGAACTTGAACCTTCTTTACAGACTTATGACTTTCTGTTGTTTTTTCAGTAGATCAAGGATGAGATTTTTTTGACAAAAAAAAAAAAAAAAGATTTTGACCCTGGATCCCATGAACTTTAACTTTCTATGCATATAAATAGATTCCTTCTGATGCAGGGGTTCAGGCTTGACCTATTAAACCTATTTGTGGCTAAATAGTCTTTGAACTTGATCATTCTACACAGACTTTATGACTACCTGTTGTTTCATCAGTAGGTCAAGGTAGACATTTTTTGGCAAAAAAAAAAAAAAATTCTGATGCCAGTTTTCATGAACTTGAACTTTCTATACATATAAATAGATTCCTTCTGATGCAGTGGTTCAAGCATGAGCTATTGAACCTCTTTGTGGCCAAATAGTCTTTGAACTTGAACATTCTAGACAGACTTTATGACTACCTGTTGTTTCATCAGTAGGTCAAGGTAGACATTTTTTGGCAAAAAAAAAAAATCTGACTCTAGATTCCATGAACTTGAACTTTCTATATATATATATAAATAGATTCCTTCTGATGTTGTATTAGCTCTTCAAGGATGACCCTTTGAACTTATTTTTGGCCAAAGAGTCTTTGATCTTGAACCTTCTTTACAGACTTATGACTTTCTATTGTTTCTTCAGTAGATCAAGGATGAGATTTTTTTTGACAAAAAAAAAATATATATATATAAATAGATTCCTTCTGATGCAGGGGTTCAGGCATGACCTATTGAACCTATTTTTGGCCAAATAGTCTTTGAACTTGAACATTCCACACAGACTTTATGACTACCTGTTGTTTCATCAGTAGGTCAAGGAAGACATTTTTTGGCAAGAAAAAAAAATCTGACTCTAGATTCCATGAACTTGAACTTTCTATATATATATAAATAGATTCCTTCTGATGTTTTATTCGCTCTTTAAAGATGACCCTTTGAACTTATTTTTGGCCAAAGAGTCTTTGAACCTGAACCTTCTTTACAGACGTATTACTTTCTGTGGTTTCTTCAGTATATCAAGGATGAGATTTTTTGGCAAAAAAAAAAAAAAGATTCTGAGCCTGGATCCCATGATCTTGAACTTTATATACATATAAATAGATTCCTTCTGATGCAGTGGTTCAGGCATGACCTATTAAACCTATTTGTGGCTAAATAGTCTTTGAACTTGATCATT
Source organism: Pseudorasbora parva (assembly GCF_024679245.1). Classification (NCBI taxonomy): domain Eukaryota; kingdom Metazoa; phylum Chordata; class Actinopteri; order Cypriniformes; family Gobionidae; genus Pseudorasbora; species Pseudorasbora parva. Next base: position 36,421,573 of record NC_090181.1, on the reverse strand, counting down.
CTACACAGACTTTATGACTACCTGTTGTTTCATCAGTAGGTCAAGGTAGACATTTTTTGGCAAAAAAAAAAAAATTCTGACGCTAGTTTTCATGAACTTGAACTTTCTATACATATAAATAGATTCCTTCTGATGCAGTGGTTCAAGCATGAGCTATTGAACCTCTTTGTGGCCAAATAGTCTTTGAACTTGAACATTCTAGACAGACTTTATGACTACCTGTTGTTTCATCAGTAGGTCAAGGTAGACATTTTTTGGCAAAAAAAAAAAAAAATCTGACTCTAGATTCCATGAACTTGAACTTTCTAAATATATATAAATAGATTCCTTCTGATGTTGTATTAGCTCTTCAAGGATGACCCTTTGATTTTATTTTTGGCCAAAGAGTCTTTGAACTTGAACCTTCTTTACAGACTTATGACTTTCTGTTGTTTCTTCAGTAGATCAAGGATGAGATTTTTTTTGACAAAAAAAAAATATATATAAATAGATTCCTTCTGATGCAGGGGTTCAGGCATGACCTATTGAACCTATTTTTGGCCAAATAGTCTTTGAACTTGAACATTCTACACAGACTTAATGACTACCTGTTGTTTCATCAGTAGGTCAAGGAAGACATTTTTTGGCAAGAAAAAAAAATCTGACTCTAGATTCCATGAACTTGAACTTTCTATATATATATAAATAGATTCCTTCTGATGTTTTATTCGCTCTTTAAAGATGACGCTTTGAACTTATTTTTGGCCAAAGAGTCTTTGAACTTGAACCTTCTTTACAGACGTATTACTTTCTGTGAATTCTTCAGTATATCAAGGATGAGATTTTTTGGCAAAAAAAAAAAAAAAAAGATTTTGACCCTGGATCCCATGAACTTGAACTTTATATACATATAAATAGATTCCTTCTGTTGCAGTGGTTCAAGGATGACATTTTGAACTTATTTTTGGCCAAATAGTCTTTGAGCTTGAACCTTCTTTACAGACGTATGACTTTCTGTTGTTTCATCAGTAGGTCAAGGAAGACAATTTTTGGCAAGAAAAAAAAAATCTGACTCTAGAATCCATGAACTTGAACTTTCTATATATATATAAATAGATTCCTTGCTATGTTTTATTCGCTCTTTAAAGATGACCCTTTGAACTTATTTTTGGCCAAAGAGTTTTTGAACTTGAACCTTCTTTAGAGACTAATTACTTTCTGTGGTTTCTTCAGTATATCAAGGATGAGATTTTTTGGCAAAAAAAAAAAAAGGATTCTGAGCCTGGATCCCATGATCTTGAACGTTATATACATATTATACATAGATTCCTTCTGATGCAGTGGTTCAAGGATTCCCTTTTGAACTTATTTGTGACCAAATAGTCTTTGAGCTTGAACCTTCTTTACAGACATATGACTTTCTGTTGTTTCTTCAGTATATCAAGGATGAGATTTTTTTGACAAAAAAAAAAAAGATTCTGACCCTGGATCGCATGAACTTGAACTTTCTATGCATATAAATAGATTCCTTCTCATGCAGTGGTTCAAGGATGACTTTTTGAACTTATTTGTGGCCAAATAGTCTTAGAACTTGAACATTCTATACAGACTTATGACTTTCTGTTGTTTCTTCAGTAGATCAAGGATGAGATTTTTTTGACAAAAAAATAAAATAAAAATCTGACCCTGGATCCCATGAACTTGAACTTTCTATGCATATAAAAAGATTCATTCTGATGCAGTGGTTCAGGGATGACCTATTGAACCTATTTGTGGCCAAATAGTCTTTGAACTTGAACATTCTATACAGACTTTATGAATACCTGTTGTTTCATCAGTAGGTCCAGGAAGACATTTTTTGGCAAAAAAATAATAATAATAATCTGACGCAAGATTCCATGATCTTGAACTTTATATACATATAAATATTTCCTTCTGATCTTTTATTAGCTCTTTAAGGATGACCCTTTGAACTTATTTTTGGCCAAAGAGTCATTGATCTTGAACCTTCTTTACAGACTTTTGACTTTCTGTTGTTTCTTCAGTAGATCAATGATGAGATGTTTTTGAAAAAAAATAAAAAATCTGACCTTGGATCCCATGAACTTCAACTTTCTATGCATATATATAGATTCCTTCTGATGCAGTGGTTCAGAAATGACCTATTGAACTTATTTGTGGCCAAGTAGTCTTTAACCTTGAACATTCCACGCAGACTTTATGAATACCTGTTGTTTCATCAGTAGGTCCAGGAAGACATTTTTTGGCACAAAAAAAAAAAATTCTGACGCTAGATTCCATGAACTTGAACTTTCTATACATATAAAAAGATTCCTTCAGATGTTTTATTAGCTCTTGAAGGATGACCCTTTGAACTTATTTTTGGCCAAAGAGTCAGTGATCTTGAACCTTCATTACAGACTTATGACTTTTTGTTGTTTCTTCAGTAGATCAAGGATGAGATTTTTTTGACAAAAAAAAAAAAAAAATCTGACCCTGGATCTCATGAACTTGAACTTTCTATGCATATAAATAGATTCCTTCTGATGCAGTGGTTCAAGGATGACCTTTTGAACTTATTTTTGGCCAAATAGACTTTGAGCTTGATTCTTCTTTACTGACGTATGACTTTCTGTTGTTTCTTCAGTATATCAAGGATGAGATTTTTTTGACAAAAAAATAAAATAAAAATCTGACCCTGGATCCCATGAACTTGAACTTTCTATGCATATAAAAAGATTCATTCTGATGCAGTGGTTCAGGGATGACCTATTGAACCTATTTGTGGCCAAATAGTCTTTGAACTTGAACATTCTATACAGACTTTATGACTACCTGTTGCTTCATCAGTAGCTCAAGGAAGACATTTTTTGGCAAAAAAATAATAATAATAATCTGACGCAAGATTCCATGATCTTGAACTTTATATACATATAAATATTTCCTTCTGATGTTTTATTAGCTCTTTAAGGATGACCCTTTGAACTTATTTTTGGCCAAAGAGTCATTGATCTTGAACCTTCTTTACAGACTTTTGACTTTCTGTTGTTTCTTCAGTAGATCAATGATGAGATGTTTTTGAAAAAAAATAAAAAATCTGACCCTGGATCCCATGAACTTCAACTTTCTATGCATATATATAGATTCCTTCTGATGCAGTGGTTCAAAAATGACCTATTGAACTTATTTGTGGCCAAGTAGTCTTTAACCTTGAACATTCCACGCAGACTTTATGAATACCTGTTGTTTCATCAGTAGGTCCAGGAAGACATTTTTTGGCACAAAAAAAAAAAATTCTGACGCTAGATTCCATGAACTTGAACTTTCTATACATATAAAAAGATTCCTTCAGATGTTTTATTAGCTCTTCAAGGATGACCCTTTGAACTTATTTTTGGCCAAAGAGTCAGTGATCTTGAACCTTCATTACAGACTTATGACTTTTTGTTGTTTCTTCAGTAGATCAAGGATGAGATTTTTTTGACAAAAAAAAATAAAAAATCTGACCCTGGATCTCATGAACTTGAACTTTCTATGCATATAAATAGATTCCTTCTGATGCAGTGGTTCAAGGATGACCTTTTGAACTTATTTTTGGCCAAATAGACTTTGAGCTTGAACCTTCTTTACTGACGTATGACTTTCTGTTGTTTCTTCAGTATATCAAGGATGAGATTTCTTGGCAAAAAAAAAGAAAAGATTCTGACCCTGGATCCCATGAACTTGAACTTTCTATGCATATAAATAGATTCCTTCTGATGCAGGGGTTTAAGCATGACCTATTGAACCTATTTGTGGCCAAATAGTCTTTAAACTTGAACATTCTACACAGACTTTATGACTACCTGTTGTTTCATCAGTAGGTCAAGGTAGACATTTTTTGGCAAAAAAAAAAAAAAAATCTGACGCTAGATTTCATGAACTTGAACTTTCTATACATATAAATAGATTCCTTCTGATGTTTTATTAGCTCTTCAAGGATGACCCTTTGAACTTATTTTTGGCAAAAGAGTCTTTGAACTTGAACCTTCTTTATAGACTTTCTGTTGTTTCTTGAGTATATCAAGGATGAAATTTTTTGGACAAAAAAAAGATTCTGACCTTGGATCTCATGAACCTGAACTTTCTATGCATATAAATAGATTCATTCTGATGCAGTGGTTCAAGCATGACCTTTTGAACTTATTTGTGGCCAAATAGTCTTTGAGCTTGAACCTTCTTTACAGACGTATGACTTTCTGTTGTTTCTTTTGGTATATCAAGGATGAGATTTTTTTACCAAAAAAAAAAAAGATTCTGACCCTGGATCCCATGAACTTGAACTTTCTATGCATATACATAGATTCCTTCTGATGCAGTGGTTCAGGGATGACCTATTGAATGAATTTGTGGCCAAATAGTCTTTGAACTTGAACATTCAACACAGACTTTATGACTACCTGTTGTTTCATCAGTAAGTCAAGGAAGACATTTTTTGGCAAGAAAAAAAGATTCTGACCCTGGATCCCATGAACTTGAACTTTCTATGAACATAATTGGATTCCTTCTCATGCAGTGGTTCAAGGATGACTTTTTGAACTCATTTGTGGCCAAATAGTCTTAGAACTTGAACATTCTATACAGACTTATGTTTTTCTGTTGTTTCTTCAGTAGATCAAGGATGAGATTTTTTTGACAAAAAAAAATAAAAAATCTGACCCTGGATCTCATGAACTTGAACTTTCTATGCAAATAAATAGATTCCTTCTGATGCAGTGGTTCAAGGATGACCTTTTGAACTTATTTTTGGCCAAATAGACTTTGAGCTTGAACCTTCTTTACTGACGTATGACTTTCTGTTGTTTCTTCAGTATATCAAGGATGAGATTTCTTGGCAAAAAAAAAGAAAAGATTCTGACCCTGGATCCCATGAACTTGAACTTTCTATGCATATAAATAGATTCCTTCTGATGCATGGGGTTTAAGCATGACCTACTGAACCTATTTGTGGCCAAATAGTCTTTAAACTTGAATATTCTACACAGACTTTATGACTACCTGTTGTTTCATCAGTAATTCAAGGTAGACATTTTTTGGCAAAAAAAAGAAAAAGAAAAAAAAACTCTGACGCTAGATTTCATGAACTTGAACTTTCTATACATATAAATAGATTCCTTTTGATGCAGTGGTTCAAGGATGACCTTTTGACCTTTGTGGCCAAATAGTCTTTGAACTTGAACATTCTATACAGACTTTATGACTACATGTTGTATCATCATTAGGTCAAGGAAGACATTTCTTGACAAAAAAAAAATTCTGACCCTAGATTCCATGAACTTGAACTTTCTATGCATATAAATAGATTCATTCTGATGCAGTGGTTCAAGGATGACCTTTTGAACTTATTTGTGGCCAAATAGTCTTTGAACTTGAACATTCTATACAGACTTTATGACTAAATGTTGTATCATCATTAGGTCAAGGAAGACATTTCTTGACAAAAAAAATTCTGACCCTAGATTCCATGAACTTGAACTTTCTATATATATCTATAAATAGATTCCTTTTGATGTTTTATTAGTTCTTTAAGGATGACCCTTTGAACTCATTTTTTGCCAAAGAGTCTTTGAACTTGAACCTTCTTTACAGACGTATGTTGTTTCTTCAGTATATCAAGGATGAGATTTTTTTTGACAAAAATATATATATATATATTCTGACCCTGGTTCCCATGAACTTGAACTTTCTATGCATATAAATAGATTCTACTGAAGAAACAACAGAAGTTGTTTAAAGTCTGTAAAGAAGGTTCAAGTTCAAAGACTCTTTGGCCAAAAATAAGTTTAAAAGATCCTTCTTGAACCACTGCATCAGAAGGAATCTATTTATATGTATAGAAAGTTCAAGTTCATGGAACTTAGGGTCATAATTATTTTTTTTGTCAAAAAATGTCTTCCTTTACCTACTGATTAAACAACAGAAAGACATAAGTTTGTATAGAAGGTTCAAGTTCAAAGACTATTTGGCCACGTTTCATTACACCCTGAATTCTCATATGCAATACAATGCAAAAGCACTATCGATGCACAGCAAGTTTTTGCATGCCATGCAATGCAAAAGCATTAATCTCCTCAGTGCACAAGTTTTTTCGTATGCAATGCAATGCAAAAGCGCATATCTTCAATGCATGACGAGTTCAATGCAATGCAAAAGCACTAATTTCTTCATTGCAAAAGTTTTTTTCGAATGCAATGCAAACAAACTAATCTCTTTAACGCACGTCAGATCTTATATGCAATGTAATACAATGTAAAGTTTTTTGTATTGCATGCATGCAAAGAAATCAAGCCGCAAGTTTTTTCTTATGCAAATGAACTGCTGCTGAAATATTAGAAGAAGTCTGTGAGACAATACATTAGCTAGAAAATGTTCCATATTTAACTGTTGGATATATTTATTGAACCTTCTGTGGAATAGGAATTAGTCAGAATCCACATCAATGCATTTCAAATCCTGTAGGTCGAATGTGGGTTCTGTTAAAGTCAATGCATATAATTAACATTGAAGTACATTGAAGAGATTAGGGCTTTTGCATTTCATCGCTTTGCATCGCATACGAAAAAAATGTGTGCACTGAAGAATTTTGCATGCATTGTATAATAAACCCTTTGTGCATTGAAGAAATCAGAGCATTTGCATTGCACTGAAATAAGAACTCGTTGGGCATTGAAGAAATAAGTACTTTTTCATTGTGTGGCATGAAATAACTCGTTGTGCACTGAATATATTTTGCATTGCATTGCACAAAGAACTCGTTGCACAATGAATATATTAGCGCTTTTGCATTGATTTGCATCGGATAGGAAAAATTTCGTGCAATGACGCGATTAGTGCTTTTGCATTGCATACGAAAAAACTCGTGCATTGAAGGGTTGGATGCATGAATACAAAAACCCTTTGTGCATTGACAAAATGAGTGCTTTTGCATTGCATTGCAAGAAATAACTCGTGCATTGAAGATAGCTTTGGTTACATTGCATTGCATACGAAAAAACTTGCGGCTTGAAGTCTTTTGCATGCATGCAATACAAAACACTTTACATTGCATTACATTGCATATAAGATCCACTGTGCATTAAAGAGATTAGTTCGTTTGCATTGCATACGAAAAAACTTGTTGCAATGAAAAAATGAGTGCTTTTGAATTGCATTGCATGCGAAAAAACTTATGCTCTGGGGAGTTTAGTGCTTTTGCATTGCATTGAACTCGTCATAAATTGAAGATATTAGCACTTTTGCATTGCACTGCATACGAAAATACTTGTGCACTGGGGAGATTAGTGCTTTTGCATTGCATTAAACTCGTCACGCAAAGAAGATATGCGCTTTTGAATTGCATTGCATGCGAAAAAACTTGTGCACTGGGGAGATTAGTGCTTTTGCATTGCTAGAACACGTTATGCATTGAAGATATAAGTGCTTTTGCATTGCATACGAAAAAACTTGTGCAATAAGGAGATTAGCGTTTTGTATTGCATTGCTTACAACAACTTGCTGTGCATCGATGAGATAGTGCTTTTGCATTGCATTGCATAAAATAACTCGTTGCGCATTGAAGATATTTGCGCTTTTGCACTGCATACGAAAAAACTCATCCATTGAAGACTTGGATGCATGACTACAAAAACCCTTTGTGCATTGACAAAATGAGTGCATTTGCATTGCATTGCATCCAAAAACTTGCTGTGCATCGAAGAGAATTTCGAAGAGATTTGAAGATAGCTTTTGCATTGCATTGCATTGAACTCGTCGTGCATTGAAGATAGCTTTTGCATTGCATTGCATCGCATAAGAAAAAAACGTGCGGCTTGATTTCTTTGCATGCATGCAATACAAAAAACTTTACATTGCATTACCATTGCATATAAGATCTGACGTGAGTTAAAGAGATTAGTTCGTTTGCATTGCATTCGAAAAAACTTGTGCAATGAAGAAATTAGTGCTTTTGCATTGCATTGAACTCGTCATGCATTGAAGATATGCGCTTTTGCATTGCATTGCATACGAAAAAACTTTTGCACTGAGGAGATTAATGCTTTTGCATTGCATGGCATGCAAAAACTTGCTGTGCATCGATAGTGCTTTTGCATTGTATTGCATATGAGATTTCAGGGTGTAATGAAAAGATTAGTGCTATTGCATTGCATTAAACTCGTCGTGCATTGAAGATAGCTTTTGCATTGCATTGCATACGAAAAAACTTGCGGCTTGAAGTCTTTTGCATGCATGCAATACAAAAAACTTTACATTGCATTACATTGCTTATAAGATCTGACGTGCATTAAAGAGATTAGTTCATTTGCATTGTATTCGAAAAACTTGTGCAATGAGAAATTAGTGCTTTTGCAATTGCATTGAACTCGTCATGCATTGAAGATATGCGCTTTTGCATTGCATTGCATACGAAAATACTTGTGCACTGGGGAGATTAGTGCTTTTGCATTGCATTGAACTCTTCATGCATTGAAGATATTAGCACTTTTGCGATGCATTGCATACGAAAAAACTTTTGCAGTGGGAGATTAGTGCTTTGCATTGCATACGAAAAAAACTTGTGCACTGAAGGAGATTAATTACATGGCATGCAAAAACTTGCTGTGATTCGAATAGATAGTGCTTTTGCATTGCATTGCATATGAGAATTCAGGGTGTAATGAAAAGATTAGTGCTTTTGCATTGCATACGTAAAAAATCGTGCATTGAAGACTTGCATTAATGCATAAAAAACCCTTTGTGCATTGAAAAATTAGTGCTTTTGCATTGCATGCAAAAAAAATAGTGCACTGGGGAGATTAGTTCTTTTGTATTGCATTGAACTCGTTATGCATTGAAGATATTAGCGCTTTTGCATTGCATTGCATTGCATGCGAAAAAATCTTGTGCACTGGGGAATTGCATTGAACTCATCATGCATTGGATATTAGCGCTTTTGCATTGCATACTAGAGAGAGTAGTGCTTTTGCATTGCATACGAAAAAACTTGTGTACTGAGGAGATTGATACTTTTGCATTATATTGCATGCGAAAAAACTTGTGCACTGGGGAGATTAGTGCTTTTGCATTGCATTTAACTTGTCATGCATTGAAGATAGCGCTTTTGCATTGCATACGAAAAAACTTGTGCACTGAGGAGACAGTGCACTGAGGAGACACCATACGAAAACTTGTGCACTACATTGCATGCAAAAACTTGCTGTGCATCGAAGAGATAGTGCTTTTGCATTGCATTGCAAATAAGAATTTGCTGTGCAATGAAACGATTAGTGCATTTTCATTGCTTTGCAATGCAAACCTCGTGCAATGACGCGGTTAATGTTTTAACATTGCATTGCATACGAAAAAACTTGTGCAATGAGAATAAAGCTTTTGCATTGCATTGAACTCGTCATGCATTGAAGATATTAGCGCTTTTGCATTGCATTGCATAGCATTGCATATAAGATCTTACTGTGCATTAAAGCGATATGTGCATTGTTAGAGAGTTAGTCATTTAATTTTTTTTGCATTGGATTGCGCATAAGAAATCGCGCATAAGAAATTGCGCATAAGAAATTGCGCATAATGAAAATATTAGCGCTTTAGATGCAGAATTTGTGCATTGAAGATGGTTAGCGCTTTTTTCATATAATAATTATCTGTGCAATGACGAGTTTAGTGCTTTTGCATTGCATTGCAAGATCTCTTCAGTGGGTTTTCAAAAGCTTGTTTTACAAGAACTCGTGCTGCATTAAATTAGATAAGTGAACTCAGATGATTTAGATAACTTAAATGATAAATGGAGGTTTCCCATCCAAGTACTAACCAGGAGTCCCTGAGACCCTGCTGACCTTCCGAGATCAAACAAGAATGGGTGTGCCCAGAGAGAATTGCCATAAGAATCCTTTTAAATTTTACAAACAGACTTTGATGTGTTTGTAATGTATTTTTAAAAATGAATGTAGTCAATATTTGACCTATTAAACACATTTCTGGAAAAATGAATCCTAAATATTAAACTTTTTATATATACAGTACAAAGTTCAAATATGACTTTTTGAACAAAGAAAAAAAAATCTTAGCAATCTATACAAATTAAAAGAATCATATACTGATCAGTACTTCAAGGAAGACCTGTGGAACTTATTTTTGGCCAACGAGTGTTTGAACTTTATATGTAAATACAGACTTAAAGACTTTCTTCAAACTTTGAAGTGGAACTTTCTTATGCATACGAATAGATTCCTTCTATTAGCTGTTTCATCTTTACTTCAAGTATGAATTTTTGAATATATTTTTGGGCAAAGATTTTTTGGATATTAAATTTAAATTCAAATTCACATGTATAAAATTTCAGAAGTTCAAATATAACTTTTTGAACATTTTATTCTGTCCCTAGATTCCATGAACTTGAACTTTCTATACATATAAATAGATTCCTCTGATGTATTATTAGTGCTTCACGGATAAACTTTTGATTTTATTCTTGGCCAAATAGTCTTTGAACTTGAACTTTCTATATATACCTTCTGATGTTTCATCCCAAGTTCAAATATGACTTTTGTAAAAATGTTCTGCCCCTGGATCCCATGAACTTGAACTTTCTATGCATACATATAGATTCCATCTTCTGTTTCATCTTGCAGGAAAGGCATGGAAAGGGTTCAGGCATGACCTATTGAACCTATTTGTGGCCAAATAGTCTTTGAACTTGAACATTCCACACAGACTTTATGACTACCTGTTGTTTCATCAGTAAGTCAAGGAAGACATTTTTTGGCAAGAAAAAAAAAATCTGACTCTAGATTCCATGAACTTGAACTTTCTATGCACATAAATAGATTCCTTCTGATGCAGTGGTTCAAGGATGACATTTTGAACATATTTGTGGCCAAATAGTCTTTGAGCTTGAACCTGCTTTACAGAAGTATGACTTTCTGTTGTTTCTTCAGGATAGCAAGGATGAGATTTTTTGACAAAAAAAAAAAAGATTCTGACCCTGGATCCCATGAACTTGAACTTTCTATGCATGTAAATAGATTCCTTCTGATGCAGGGGTTCAGGGATGACCTATTGAATGAATTTGTGGCCAAATAGTCTTTGAACTTGAACATTCTACACATACTTTATGACTACCTGTTGTTTCTCCAGTAGATCAAGGATGAGATTTTTTGACAAAAAAAAAGAAAAAGATTTTGACCCTGGATCCCATGAACTTGAACTTTCTATGCATATAAATAGATTCATTCTGATGCAGTGGTTCAAAGATGACCCTTTTAACTTATTTTTGCCAAATAGTCTTTGAGCTTGAACCTTCTTTACAAGACGTATGACTTTCTGTGGTTTCTTCAGTATATCAAGGATGAGATTTTTTGGCAAAAAAAAAAAATGATTCTGAGCCTGGATCCCATGATCTTGAACTTTATATACATATAAATAGATTCCTTCTGATGCAGTGGTTCAAGGATGCCCTTTTGAACTTATTTTTTGACCAAATAGTCTTTGAAATTGAACATTCCACATTTGCATTTTTTGGCAAAAAAAAAAAAAAAATCTGACTCTAGATTCCATGAACTTGAACTTTCTATATATATATATATAAATAGATTCCTTCTGATGTTTTATTCAATCTTTAAAGATGACCCTTTGAACTTATTTTTGGCCAAAGAGTCTTTGAACTTGAACCTTCTTTACAGACTTATGACTTTCTGTTGTTTTTTCAGTAGATCAAGGATGAGATTTTTTTGGACAAAAAAAAAAAAAAAAAAAAAAAGATTTTGACCCTGGATCCCATGAACTTGAACTTTCTATGCATATAAATAGATTCCTTCTGATGCAGTGGTTCAATGATGACCCTTTGAACTTATTTTTGGCCAAAAGAGTCTTTGAACTTCAACCTTCTTTACAGACTTATGACTTTTTGTTGTTTCTTCAGTAGATCAAGGATGAGATTTTTTTGACAAAAAAAAGATTCTGACCCTGGATCCCATGAACTTGAACTTTCTATATATACATATAAATAGATTCCTTCTGATGCAGTGGTTCAGGCATGACCTATTGAACCTATTTGTGGCCAAATTGTCTTTGAACTTGAACATTCTACACAGACTCTATGACTACCTGTTGTTTCATCAGTAGGTCAAGGTAGACATTTTTTGAAAAAAAAAAAAAAAAAAAAAAAGATTCTGAGCCTGGATCCCATGATCTTGAACTTTCTATACATATAAATAGATTCCTTCTGATACAGTGGTTCAAGGATGACCTTTTGAACTTATTTGTGGCCAAATGGTCTTTGAACTTTAACATTCCACACAGACTTTATGACTACCTGTTGTTTCATCAGTAGGTCAAGGAAGACATTTTTTGGCAAGAAAAAAAAATCTGACTCTAGATTTCATGAACTTGAACTTTATATATATATATATATAAATAGATTCCTTCTGATGTTTTATTCGTCCTTTAAGGATGACCCTTTGAACTTATTTTTGGCCAAAGAGTCTTTGAACTTGAACCTTCTTTACAGACTTATGACTTTCTGTTGTTTCTTCAGAAGATCAAGGATGAGATTTTTTTTGACAAAAAAAAAAAAGATTTTGACCCTGGATCCCATGAACTTGAACTTTCTATGCATATAAATATATTCCTTCTAATGCAGTTGTTCAAGGATGACACTTTGAGCTTATTTTTGGCCAAATAGTCTTTGAGCTTGAACCTTCTTTACAGACGTATGACTCTCTGTTGTTTCTTCAGTATATCAAGGATGAGATTTTTTGACAAAAAAAAAAGATTCTGACCCTGGATCCCATGAACTTGAACTTTCTATGCATATAAATAGATTCCTTCTGATGCAGTGGTTCAGAAATGACCTATTGAACTTATTTGTGGCCAAATAGTCTTTGAACTTGAACATTCTACACAGACTTTATGACTACCTGTTGTTTCGTCAGTAGGTCAAGGTAGACATTTTTTGGCAAAAAAATAAAAAATTCTGACGCTAGATTTCATGAACTTGAACTTTCTATGCATATAAATAGGTTCCTTCTGATGCAGTGGTTCAGAAATGACCTATTGAACTTATTTGTGGCCAAATAGTCTTTGAACTTGAACATTCTACACAGACTCTATGACTACCTGTTGTTTCGTCAGTAGGTCAAGGTAGACATTTTTTGGCAAACAAAAAAAACAAATTCTGACGCTAGATTTCATGAACTTGAACTTTCTATACATATAAATAGATTCCTTCTGATGTTTTATTAGCTTTTCAAGGATGACCCTTTGAACTTATTTTGGGCAAAAGAGTCTTTGAACTTGAACCTTCTTTACAGACTTTCTGTTGTTTCTTCAGTAGATCAAGGATGAGATTTTTTTGATAAAAAAAAAAGATTCTGACCTTGGATCCCATGAACTTGAACTTTCTATGCACATAAATAGATTCCTTCTGATGCAGTGGTTCAAATATGACCTTTTTAACTTATATGTGGCCAAATAGTCTTTGAGCTTGAATCTTCTTTACAAGACGTATGACTTTCTGTTCTTTCTTCAGTATATCAAGGATGAGATTTTTTGGCAAAAAAAAAAAAAGATTTTGACCCTGGATCCCATGAACTTAAACTTTCTATGCATATAAATAGATTCCTTCTGATGCAGTGGTTCAAATATGACCTTTTTAACTTATATGTGGCCAAATAGTCTTTGAGCTTGAACCTTCTTTACAGACTTTCTGTTGTTTCTTCAGTAGATCAAGGATGAGATTTTTTTGATAAAAAAAAAAGATTCTGACCTTGGATCCCATGAACTTGAACTTTCTATGCACATAAATAGATTCCTTCTGATGCAGTGGTTCAAATATGACCTTTTTAACTTATATGTGGCCAAATAGTCTTTGAGCTTGAATCTTCTTTACAAGACGTATGACTTTCTGTTCTTTCTTCAGTATATCAAGGATGAGATTTTTTGGCAAAAAAAAAAAAAGATTTTGACCCTGGATCCCATGAACTTAAACTTTCTATGCATATAAATAGATTCCTTCTGATGCAGGGGTTCAGGCATGAACCTATTTGTGGCCAAATGGTCTTTGAACTTGAACATTCTACACAGACTTTATGACTACCTGTTGTTTCATCAGTAGGTCAAGGTAGACATTTTTTGGCAAAAAAAAAAAAAAAAAGATTCTGAGCCTGGATCCCATGATCTTGAACTTTCTATACATATAAATAGATTCCTTCTGATGCAGTGGTTCAAGGATGCCCTTTTGAACTTATTTGTGACCAAATAGTCTTTGAACTTGAACATTCCACACAGACTTTATGACTACCTGTTGTTTCATCAGTAGGTCAAGAATTTTTTGGCAAGAAAAAAAAAATCTGACTAGATTCCATGAACTTGAACTTTCTATATATATATATAAATAGATTCCTTCTGATGTTTTATTCACTCTTCAAGGATGACCCTTTGAACTTATTTTTGGCCAAAGAGTCTTTGAACTTGAACCTTCTTTACAGACTTATGACTTTCTGTTGTTTCTTCAGTAGATCAAGGATGAGATTTTTTTGAAAAAAAAAAAAAAAAAAGATTTTGACCCTGGATCCCATGAACTTGAACTTTCTATGCATATAAATAGATTCCTTCTAATGCAGTGGTTCAAGGATGACCCTTTGAACTTATTTTTGGCCAAAAGAGTCTTTGATCTTCAACCTTCTTTACAGACTTATTATTTTCTGTTGTTTCTTCAGTAGATCAAGGATGAGATTTTTATGACAAAAAATAAATAATATTCTGACCCTGGATCCCATGAACTTGAACTTTCTATGCATATAAATAGATTCCTTCTGATGCAGGGGTTCAGGCATGACCTATTGAACCTATTCATGGCCAAATAGTCTTTGAATTTGAACATTCTACACAGACTTTATGACTACCTGTTGTTTCATCAGTAGGTCAAGGAAGACATTTTTTGGCAAGAAAAAAAAAATCTGACTCTAGATTCCATGAACTTGAACTTTCTATATATATATTTAAATAGATTCCTTCTGATGTTTTATTCGCTCTTTAAGGATGACCCTTTGAACTTATTTTTGGCCAAAGAGTCTTTGAACTTGAACCTTCTTTACAGACTTATGACTTTCTGTTGTTTCTTCAGTAGATCAAGGAAGAGATTTTTTTGACAAAAAAAAAAAAGATTTTTACCCTGGATCCCATGAACTTGAACTTTCTATGCATATAAATAGATTCCTTCTGATGCAGTTGTTCAAGGATGACCCTTTGAACTTATTTTTGGCCAAAGAGTCTTTGAACTTGAACCTTCTTTACAGACTTATGATTTTCTGTTGTTTCTTCAGTAGATCAAGGATGAGATTTTTTTGACAAAAAAAACATTCTGACCCAGGATCCCATGAACTTGAACTTTCTATGCATATAAATAGATTCCTTCTGATGCAGTGGTTCAGGCGTGACCTATTGAACCTATTTGTGGCCAAATAGTCTTTGAACTTGAACATTCTACAAAGACTTTATGACTACCTGTTGTTTCATCAGTAGGTCAAGGTAGACATTTTTTGGCAAAAAAAAAAAAAAAAAATTCTGACTCTAGATTTCATGAACTTGAACATTCTATACATATAAATAGATTCCTTCTGATGTTTTATTCGCTGTTTAAGGATGACCCTTTGAACTTATTTTTGGCCAAAGAGTCTTTGAACTTGAACCTTATTTACAGACTTATGACTTTCTGTTGTTTCTTCAGTAGATCAAGGATGAGATTTTTTTTGACAAAAAAATAAAATAAAAATTTTTGACCCTGGATCCCATGAACTTGAACTTTCTATGCATATAAATAGATTCCTTCTGATGCAGTGGTTCTAGGATGACCCTTTGAACTTATTTTTGGCCAAAGAGTCTTTGAACTTGAACCTTCTTGACAGACTTATGGCTTTCTGTTGTTTCTTCAGTAGATCAAGGATGAGATTTTTATGACAAAAAAAACAAAACATTCTGACCCTGGATCCCATGAACTTGAACTTTCTATGCATATAAATAGATTCCTTCTGATGCAGTGGTTCAAGGATGACCTTTTTAACTTATTTGTGGCCAAATAGTCTTTGAACTTGAACCTTCTTTACAGACTTATGACTTTCTGTTGTTTCTTCAGTAGATCAATGATGAGATTTTTTTGACAAAAAAATAAAAAATCTGACCCTGGATCCCATGACCTTCAACTTTCTATGCATATAGATAGATTCCTTCTGATGCAGTGGTTCAGAAATGACCTATTGAACTTATTTGTGGCCAAATAGTCTTTAACCTTGAACATTCCACGCAGACTTTATGAATACCTGTTGTTTCATCAGTAGGTCCAGGAAGACATTTTTTGGCAAAAAATAAATAAATAAAAAAAATCTGACGCTAGAATCCATGAACTTGAACTTTCTATACATATAAAAAGATTCCTTCTGATGTTTTATAAGCTCTTTAAGGATGACCCTTTGAACTAATTTTTGGCCAAAGAGTCTTTGAACTTGAACCTTCATTACAGACTTATGACTTCTTGTTGTTTCTTCAGTAGATCAAGGATGACATTTTTTTGAAAAAAAAAAAAAAAAAAATTCTGACCCTGGATCTCATGAACTTGAACTTTCTAAGCATATAAATAGATTCCTTCTGATGCAGTGGTTCAAGAATGACCCTTTGATCTTATTTTGGCCAAAAGAGTCTTTGATCTTAAATCTTCTTTACAGACTTATTACTTTCTGTGGTTTCTTCAGTATATCAAGGATGAGATTTTTTTGACAAAAAAATAAAATAAAAATCTGACCCTGGATCCCATGAACTTGAACTTTCTATGCAAATAAATAGATTCCTTCTGATGCAGTGGTTCAGGTATGACCTATTGAACCTATTTGTGGCCAAATAGTCTTTAACCTTGAACATTCCACGCAGACTTTATGAATACCTGTTGTTTCATCAGTAGGTCCAGGAAGACATTTTTTGGCAAAAAAAAATAAAAAAATTCTGACGCTAGATTCCATGAACTTGAACTTTTCATACATATAAAAAGATTCCTTCTGATGTTTTATAAGCTCTTTAAGGATGACCCTTTGAACTAATTTTTGGCCAAAGAGTCTTTGAACTTGAACCTTCATTACAGACTTATGACTTCCTGTTGTTTCTTCAGTAGATCAAGGATGACATTTTTTTGACAAAAAAAAAAAAAGATTCTGACCCTGGATCTCATGAACTTGAACTTTCTAAGCATATAAATAGATTCCTTCTGATGCAGTGGTTCAAGAATGACCCTTTGAACTTATTTTTGGCCAAAAGAGTCTTTGATCTTCAACCTTCTTTTCAGACTTATTACTTTCTGTGGTTTCTTCAGAATATCAAGGATGAGATTTTTTTGACAAAAAAATAAAATAAAATTCTGACCCTGGATCCCATGAACTTGAACTTTCTATGCATATAAATAGATTCCTTCTGATGCAGTGGTTCAGGTATGACCTATTGAACCTATTTGTGGCCAAATAGTCTTTAACCTTGAACATTCCACGCAGACTTTATGAATACCTGTTGTTTCATCAGTAGGTCCAGGAAGACATTTTTTGGCAAAAAAAAAAAAAAAAAAAAAATCTGACGCTAGATTCCATGAACTTGAACTTTATATACATATAAAAAGATTCCTTCTGATGTTTTATAAGCTCTTTAAGGATGACCCTTTGAACTAATTTTTGGCCAAAGAGTCGTTGAACTTGAACCTTCATTACAGACTTATGACTTCCTGTTGTTTCTTCAGTAGATCAAGGATGACATTTTTTTGACAAAAAAAATAAAAAAATCTGACCCTGGATCTCATGAACTTGATATTTCTATGCATATAAATAGATTCCTTCTGATGCAGTGGTTCAAGGATGACCCTTTGAACTTATTTTTGGCCAAAGAGTCTTTGAACTTGAACCTTCTTTACAGACTTATGACTTTCTGTTGCTTCTTCAGTAGATCAAGGATGAGATTTTTTTGACAAAAAAAAAAAAAGATTTTGACCCTGGATCCCATGAACTTGAACTTTCTATATATACCTTCTGATGTTTCATCCCAAGTTCAAATATGACTTTTGTAAAAATGTTCTGCCCCTGGATCCCATGAACTTGAACTTTCTATGCATACATATAGATTCCTTCTTCTGTTTCATCTTTTGTTCAAGTATGGCTTTTTGAATATATTTTTCGACAAAGAGTCTTTGAACTTTACATTTAAATTCACACGAATAGGCTTTCAGATGTTTTATCAGAAGTTCAAATATGACTTTTGAAAAAAAAATTCTGCTCATGGATTCCATGAACTTGAACTTTCTATGCATACATAAAGGCCTTCTCTTGTTTCATCTTTAGTTCAAGAATGGCTTTTTGTATATATTTTTGGACCAAGAGTCTTTGAACTTTACATTTTGTTTTATCAGAAGTTCAAATATGACTTTTGAAAAAAAATTCTGCTCATGGATTTCATGAAATTGAATTTTGTATACATATAAATAGATTCCTTCTGATGCTTTATCAGTGCTTTAAGGATGACCTTTTGATCTTATTCTTGGCCAAATAGTCTTTGAACTTGAACTTTCTATAGATATAAATAGATTCCTTCTAATGCCTCATCAGTGCTTTAAGGATGACCTTTTTAACTTATTTGTGGCCAAATAGTCTTTGAACTTGAATCTTCTATACAGACTTATGACTTTCAGTTGTTTCATCAGTAGAGCAAGGATGACATTTTTGACAAAAAAATTAATTTCTGACTCTGGATCCCATGAACATTAACTTTCTATGCATACGTATAGGTTCCTCCTTCTGCTTCATCTTTAGTTCAAGAATGGCTTTTTGAATATATTTTTGGACAATGAGTCTTTTAACTTTACATTTAAATTCACACGTATAGGCTTTCGGATGTATTATAAGAAGTTCAAATATGACTTTTGAAAAAAAAATCTGCTCATGGATTCCATGAACTTGAACTTTCTATACATTTAAATATATTCCTTCTGATGTTTCATCTTTTGTTCAAGTATGTCTTTTTGAATATATTTTTCGACAAAGAGTCTTTGAACTTTACATTTAAATTCACACGTAATTGACATAATTCACACGTAATTAAATTCACACGTTCTGATGTTTTATCAGAAGTTCAAATTTGACTTTTGAAAAAAGAATTCTACTCATGGATTCCATGAACTTGAACTTTCTATACATTTAAATAGATTCCTTCTGATGCTTCATCAGTGCTTTAAGGATGACCTTTTTAACTTATTTGTGGCCAAATAGTCTTTGAACTTGAATCTTCAATACAGACTTATGACTTTTAGTTGTTTCATCAGTAGAGCAAGGATGACATTATTGACAAAAAAAATAATTTCTGACTCTGGATCCCATGAACTTGAACTTTCCATGCATACGTATAGGTTCCTTCTTCTGCTTCATCTTTAGTTCAAGAATGGCTTTTTGACAAAGAGTCTTTGAACTTTACTTTTAAATTCACACGTAATTGACATAATTCACACGTAATTAAATTCACACGTTCTGATGTTTTATCAGAAGTTCAAATTTGACTTTTGAAAAAAGAATTCTACTCATGGATTCCATGAACTTGAACTTTCTATACATTTAAATAGATTCCTTCTGATGTTTTATTAGTCTTTAAGGATGACTTTTTGAATTTATTTGTGGCCAAAGAGTCTTTGAACTTGAATCTTCTATACAGACTTATGACTTTCAGTTGTTTCATCAGTAGATCAAGGATGACATTTTTTGACAAAAAATAAAAAAAAATTCTGATGCTAGATTCCATGAACTTGAACTTTCTATACATATAAAAAGATTCCTTCTGATGTTTTATTAGCTCTTCAAGGATGACCCTTTGAACTTATTTTTGGCCAAAGAGTCTTTGAACTAGAACCTTCTTTACAGACTTATGACTTTCTGTTGTTTCTTCAGTAGATCATGGATGAGATTTTTTTGACAAAAAAAAAAAAAGATTTTGACCCTGGATCCCATGAACTTGAACTTTCTATGCATATAAATTAGATTCCTTCTGATGCAGTGGTTCAGGGATGACCTATTGAATGAATTTGTGGCCAAATAGTCTTTGAACTTGAACATTCCACACAGACTTTATGACTACCTTTTGTTTCATCAGTAGGTCAAGGAAGACATTTTTTGGCAAGAAAAAAAAAATCTGACTCTAGATTCCATGAACTTGAACTCTCTTTATATATATAAATAGATTCCTTCTGATGTTTTATTCGCTCTTTAACGATGACACTTTGAACTTATTTTTGGCCAAAGAGTCTTTGAACTTCAACCTTCTTTACAGACTTATGACTTTCTGTTGTTTCTTCAGTAGATCAAGGATGAGATTTTTTTTGACAAAAAAATAAAATAAAAATCTGACCTTGGATCCCATGAACTTGAACTTGAACTTTCTATATATATATATAAATAGATTCCTTCTGATGTTTTATTCGCTCTTTAAAGATGACCCTTTGAACTTATTTTTGGCCAAAGAGTCTTTGAAATTGAACCTTCTTTACAGACTTATGACTTTCTGTTGTATTTTCAGTAGATCAAGGATGAGATTTTTTTGACAAAAAAAAGAAAAGATTTTGACCCTGGATCCCATGAACTTGAACTTTCTATGCATATAAATAGATTCCTTCTAATGCAGTGGTTCAAGGATGACCCTTTGAACTTATTTTTGGCCAAAAGAGTCTTTGAACTTCAACCTTCTTTACAGACTTATGACTTTTTGTTGTTTCTTCAGTAGATCAAGGATGAGATTTTTATGACAAAAAAAAAAAAACATTCTGACCCTGGATCCCATGAACTTGAACTTTCTATGCATATAAATAGATTCCTTCTGATGCAGTGGTTCAAGGATGACCTTTTTAACTTATCTGTGGCCAAATAGTCTTTGAACTTGAACCTTCTTTACAGACATATGACTTTCTGTTGTTTCTTCAGTAGATCAATGATGAGATTTTTTTGACAAAAAAATAAAAAATCTGACCCTGGATCCCATGAACTTCAACTTTCTATGCATATAGATAGATTCCTTCTGATGCAGTGGTTCAGAAATGACCTATTGAACTTATTTGTGGCCAAATAGTCTTTAACCTTGAACATTCCACGCAGACTTTATGAATACCTGTTGTTTCATCAGTAGGTCCAGGAAGACATTTTTTGGCTAAAAAAAATAAAAAAAATAAAAATCTGACGCTAGAATCCATGAACTTGAACTTTCTATACATATAAAAAGATTCCTTCTGATGTTTTATAAGCTCTTTAAGGATGACCCTTTGAACAAATTTTTGGCCAAAGAGTCTTTGAACTTGAACCTTCATTACAGACTTATGACTTCCTGTTGTTTTTTCAGTAGATCAAGGATGACATTTTTTTGACAAAAAAAAAAAAAAATCTAACCCTGGATCTCATGAACTTGAACTTTCTATGCATATAAATAGATTCCTTCTGATGCAGTGGTTCAAGGATGACCCTTTGAACTTATTTTTGGCCAAAAGAGTCTTTGATCTTCAACCTTCTTTACAGACTTATTACTTTCTGTGGTTTCTTCAATATATCAAGGATGAGATTTTATTGACAAAAAAATAAAATAAAAATCTGACCCTGGATCCCATGAACTTGAACTTTCTATGCATATAAATAGATTCCTTCTGATGCAGTGGTTCAGATATGACCTATTGAACCTATTTGTGGCCAAATAGTCTTTGAACTTGAACATTCTACACAGACTTTATGACTACCTGTTGTTTCATCAGTAGGTCAAGGAAGACATTTTTTGGCAAAAAAAAAAAAAAATTCTGACGCTAGATTTCATGAACTTGAACATTCTATACATATAAATAGATTCCTTCTGATGTTTTATTCGCTGTTTAAGGATGACCCTTTGAACTTATTTTTGGCCAAAGAGTCTTTGAACTTGAACCTTATTTACAGACTTATGACTTTCTGTTGTTTCTTCAGTAGATCAAGGATGAGATTTTTTTTGACCAAAAAATAAAATAAAAATCTGACCGTGGATCCCATGAACTTGAACTTTCTAATTATATAAAAAGATTCCTTCTGATGCAGTGGTTCAAGGATGCCCTTTTGAACTTATTTGTGACCAAATAGTCTTTGAACTTGAACATTCCACACAGACTTTATGACTACCTGTTGTTTCATCAGTAGGTCAAGGAAGACATTTTTTGGCAAGAAAAAAAAAATCTGACTCTAGATTCCATGAACTTTCTATATATATATAAATAGATTCCTTCTGATGTTTTATTCGCTCTTTAAGGATGACCCTTTGAACTTATTTTTGGCCAAAGAGTCTTTGAACTTGAACCTTCTTTACAGACTTATTACTTACTGTTGTTTCTTCAGTAGATCAAGGATGAGATTTTTTTGACAAAAAAAAGAAAAGATTTTGACCCTGGATCCCATGAACTTGAAATTTCTATGCATATAAATAGATTCCTTCTGATGCAGTGGTTCAAGGATGACCCTTTGAACTTATTTTTGGCCAAAGAGTATTTGAACTTGAACCTTCTTTACAGACTTATGACTTTCTGTTGTTTCTTCAGTAGATCAAGGATGAGATTTTTTTTTGAAAAAAAAAAAAAAAAAGATTTTGTCCCTGGATCCCATGAACTTGAACTTTCTATGCATATAAATAGATTCCTTCTGATGCAGTGGTTCAAGGATGACCCTTTGAACTTATTTTTGGCCAAAAGAGTCTTTGAACTTCAACCTTCTTTACAGACTTATTACTTTCTGTTGTTTCTTCAGTAGATCAAGGAAGAGATTTTTTTGACAAAAAAAAGATTCTGACCCTGGATCCCATGAACTTGAACTTTCTATGCATATAAATAGATTCCTTCTGATGCAGGGGTTCAGGCATGACCTATTGAACCTATTTGTGGCCAAATAGTCTTTGAATTTGAACATTCTACACAGACTTTATGACTACCTGTTTTTTCATCAGTAGGTCAAGGTAGACATTTTTTGGCAAAAAAAAAAAAAAAAATTCTGACGCTAGATATCATGAACTTGAACATTCTATACATATAAATAGATTCCTTCTGATGTTTTATTCGCTGTTTAAGGATGACCCTTTGAACTTATTTTTGGCCAAAGAGTCTTTGAACTTGAACCTTCTTTACAGACTTGTGACTTTCTGTTGTTTCTTCAGTAGATCAAGGATGAAATTTTTTTTGACAAAAAAATAAAATAAAAATCTGACCTTGGATCCCATGAACTTGAACTTTCTATGCATATAAAAAGATTCCTTCTGATGCAGTGGTTCAGGGATGACCTATTGAACCTATTTGTGGCCAAATAGTCTTTGAACTTGAACATTCTATACAGACTTTATGACTACCTGTTGCTTCATCAGTAGCACAAGGAAGACATTTTTTGACAAAAAAAATAATAATAATAATCTGACGCTAGATTCCATGATCTTGAACTTTATATACATATAAATAGATTCCTTCTGATGTTTTATTAGCTCTTTAAGGATGACCCTTTGAACTTATTTTTTGCCAAAGAGTCATTGAACTCGAATCTTCTATACAGACTTATGACTTTTTGTTGTTTCTTCAGTAGATCAAGGATGAGATTTTTATGACAAAAAAAAAAAACATTCTGACCCTGGATCCCATGAACTTGAACTTTCTATGCATATAAATAGATTCCTTCTGATGCAGTGGTTCAAGGATGATCTTTTTAACTTATTTGTGGCCAAATAGTCTTTGAACTTGAACCTTCTTTACAGACTTATGACTTTCTGTTGTTTCTTCAGTAGATCAATGATGAGATTTTTTTGACAAAAAAATAAAAAATCTGACCCTGGATCCCATGAACTTCAACTTTCTATGCATATAGATAGATTCCTTCTGATGCAGTGGTTCAGAAATGACCTATTGAACTTATTTGTGGCCAAATAGTCTTTAACCTTGAACATTCCACGCAGACTTTATGAATACCTGTTGTTTCATCAGTAGGTCCAGGAAGACATTTTTTGGCTAAAAAAAATTTAAAAAATAAAAATCTGACGCTAGAATCCATGAACTTGAACTTTCTATACATATAAAAAGATTCCTTCTGATGTTTTATAAGCTCTTTAAGGATGACCCTTTGAACAAATTTTTGGCCAAAGAGTCTTTGAACTTGAACCTTCATTACAGACTTATGACTTCCTGTTGTTTCTTCAGTAGATCAAGGATGACATTTTTTTGACAAAAAAAAAAAAAAAAATCTGACCCTGGATCTCATGAACTTGAACTTTCTATGCATATAAATAGATTCCTTCTGATGCAGTGGTTCAAGGATGACCCTTTGAACTTATTTTTGGCCAAAAGAGTCTTTGATCTTGAACCTTCTTTACAGACTTATGACTTTCTGTTGCTTCTTCAGTAGATCAAGGATGAGATTTTTTTGACAAAAAAAAAAAAAGATTTTGACCCTGGATCCCATGAACTTGAACTTTCTATATATACCTTCTGATGTTTCATCCCAAGTTCAAATATGACTTTTGTAAAAATGTTCTGCCCCTGGATCCCATGAACTTGAACTTTCTATGCATACATATAGATTCCTTCTTCTGTTTCATCTTTTGTTCAAGTATGGCTTTTTGAATATATTTTTCGACAAAGAGTCTTTGAACTTTACATTTAAATTCACACGAATAGGCTTTCAGATGTTTTATCAGAAGTTCAAATATGACTTTTGAAAAAAAAATTCTGCTCATGGATTCCATGAACTTGAACTTTCTATGCATACATAAAGGCCTTCTCTTGTTTCATCTTTAGTTCAAGAATGGCTTTTTGGATATATTTTTGGACCAAGAGTCTTTGAACTTTACATTTTGTTTTATCAGAAGTTCAAATATGACTTTTGAAAAAAAATTCTGCTCATGGATTTCATGAAATTGAATTTTGTATACATATAAATAGATTCCTTCTGATGCTTTATCAGTGCTTTAAGGATGACCTTTTGATCTTATTCTTGGCCAAATAGTCTTTGAACTTGAACTTTCTATAGATATAAATAGATTCCTTCTAATGCCTCATCAGTGCTTTAAGGATGACCTTTTTAACTTATTTGTGGCCAAATAGTCTTTGAACTTGAATCTTCTATACAGACTTATGACTTTCAGTTGTTTCATCAGTAGAGCAAGGATGACATTTTTGACAAAAAAATTAATTTCTGACTCTGGATCCCATGAACATTAACTTTCTATGCATACGTATAGGTTCCTCCTTCTGCTTCATCTTTAGTTCAAGAATGGCTTTTTGAATATATTTTTGGACAATGAGTCTTTTAACTTTACATTTAAATTCACACGTATAGGCTTTCGGATGTATTATAAGAAGTTCAAATATGACTTTTGAAAAAAAAATCTGCTCATGGATTCCATGAACTTGAACTTTCTATACATTTAAATATATTCCTTCTGATGTTTCATCTTTTGTTCAAGTATGTCTTTTTGAATATATTTTTCGACAAAGAGTCTTTGAACTTTACATTTAAATTCACACGTAATTGACATAATTCACACGTAATTAAATTCACACGTTCTGATGTTTTATCAGAAGTTCAAATTTGACTTTTGAAAAAAGAATTCTACTCATGGATTCCATGAACTTGAACTTTCTATACATTTAAATAGATTCCTTCTGATGCTTCATCAGTGCTTTAAGGATGACCTTTTTAACTTATTTGTGGCCAAATAGTCTTTGAACTTGAATCTTCAATACAGACTTATGACTTTTAGTTGTTTCATCAGTAGAGCAAGGATGACATTATTGACAAAAAAAATAATTTCTGACTCTGGATCCCATGAACTTGAACTTTCTATGCATACGTATAGGTTCCTTCTTCTGCTTCATCTTTAGTTCAAGAATGGCTTTTTGACAAAGAGTCTTTGAACTTTACATTTAAATTCACACGTAATTGACATAATTCACACGTAATTAAATTCACACGTTCTGATGTTTTATCAGAAGTTCAAATTTGACTTTTGAAAAAAGAATTCTACTCATGGATTCCATGAACTTGAACTTTCTATACATTTAAATAGATTCCTTCTGATGTTTTATTAGTCTTTAAGGATGACTTTTTGAATTTATTTGTGGCCAAAGAGTCTTTGAACTTGAATCTTCTATACAGACTTATGACTTTCAGTTGTTTCATCAGTAGATCAAGGATGACATTTTTTGACAAAAAATAAAAAAAAATTCTGATGCTAGATTCCATGAACTTGAACTTTCTATACATATAAAAAGATTCCTTCTGATGTTTTATTAGCTCTTCAAGGATGACCCTTTGAACTTATTTTTGGCCAAAGAGTCTTTGAACTAGAACCTTCTTTACAGACTTATGACTTTCTGTTGTTTCTTCAGTAGATCATGGATGAGATTTTTTTGACAAAAAAAAGAAAAAGATTTTGACCCTGGATCCCATGAACTTGAACTTTCTATGCATATAAATTAGATTCCTTCTGATGCAGTGGTTCAGGGATGACCTATTGAATGAATTTGTGGCCAAATAGTCTTTGAACTCTAACATTCCACACAGACTTTATGACTACCTTTTGTTTCATCAGTAGGTCAAGGAAGACATTTTTTGGCAAGAAAAAAAAAATCTGACTCTAGATTCCATGAACTTGAACTCTCTTTATATATATAAATAGATTCCTTCTGATGTTTTATTCGCTCTTTAACGATGACACTTTGAACTTATTTTTGGCCAAAGAGTCTTTGAACTTCAACCTTCTTTACAGACTTATGACTTTCTGTTGTTTCTTCAGTAGATCAAGGATGAGATTTTTTTTGACAAAAAAATAAAATAAAAATCTGACCTTGGATCCCATGAACTTGAACTTGAACTTATTCTGTATATATATATAAATAGATTCCTTCTGATGTTTTATTCGCTCTTTAAAGATGACCCTTTGAACTTATTTTTGGCCAAAGAGTCTTTGAAATTGAACCTTCTTTACAGACTTATGACTTTCTGTTGTATTTTCAGTAGATCAAGGATGAGATTTTTTTGACAAAAAAAAGAAAAGATTTTGACCCTGGATCCCATGAACTTGAACTTTCTATGCATATAAATAGATTCCTTCTAATGCAGTGGTTCAAGGATGACCCTTTGAACTTATTTTTGGCCAAAAGAGTCTTTGAACTTCAACCTTCTTTACAGACTTATGACTTTCTGTTGTTTCTTCAGTAGATTAAGGATGAGATTTTTTTGACAAAAAAAAGATTCTGACCCTGGATCCCATGAACTTGAACTTTCTATGCATATAAATAGATTCCTTCTGATGCAGTGGTTAAGGCATGACTTATTGAACCTATTTGTGGCCAAATAGTCTTTGAACTTGAACATTCTACACAGACTTTATGACTACCTGTTGTTTCATCAGTAGGTCAAGGAAGACAATTTTTGGCAAGAAAAAAAAAATCTGACTCTAGATTCCATGAACTTGAACTTTCTATATATATATAAATAGATTCCTTCTGATGTTTTATTCGCTCTTTAAAGATGACCCTTTGAACTTATTTTTGGCCAAAGAGTCTTTGAACTTGAACCTTCTTTACAGACTTATTACTTTCTGTGGTTTCTTCAGTATATCAAGGATGAGATTTTTTGGCAAAAAAAAAAAAGGATTCTGAGCCTGGATCCCATGATCTTGAACTTTATATACATATAAATAGATTCCTTCTGCTGCAGTGGTTCAAGGATGCCCTTTTGAACTTATTTGTGACAAAATAGTCTTTGAGCTTGAACCTTCTTTACAGACATATGACTTTCTGTTGTTTCTTCAGTATATCAAGGATGAGATTTTTTTGACAAAAAAAAAAGATTCTGACCCTGGATCCCATGAACTTGAACTTTCTATGCATATAAATAGATTCCTTCTGATGTTTTATTAGCTGTTCAAGGATGACCCTTTGAACTTATTTTTGGCCAAAGAGTCTTTGAACTTGAACCTTCATTACAGACTTATGACTTTCTGTTGTTTCTTCAGTAGATCAAGGATGAGATTTTTTTGACAAAAACAAAAAAAAAATCTGACCCTGGATCTCATGAACTTGAACTTTCTATGCATATAAATAGATTCCTTCTGATGCAGTGGTTCAAGGATGACCTGTTGAACTTATTTGTGGCCAAATAGTCTTTGAAATTGAACATTCTATACAGACTTTATTACTACATGTTGTATCATCAGTAGGTCAACTAAGACATTTTTTGACAAAAAAATATTCTGACCCTGGATCCCATGAACTTGAACTTTCTATGCATATAAATAGATTAATTCTGATGCAGTGGTTCAAGGATGACCTTTTGAACCTATTTGTGGCCAAATAGTCTTTGAACTTGAACATTCTATACAGCCTTTATGACTACATGTTGCTTCATCAGTAGCTCAAGGAAGACATTTTTTGGCAAAAAAATAAATAATAATAATCTGACGCAAGATTCCATGATCTTGAACTTTATATACATATAAATATTTCCTTCTCATGTTTTATTAGCTCTTTAAGGATGACCCTTTGAACTTATTTTTGGCCAAAGAGTCATTGATCTTGAACCTTCTATACAGACTTATGACTTTTTGTTGTTTCTTCAGTAGATCAAGGATGAGATTTTTATGACAAAAAATAAATAATATTCTGACCCTGGATCCCATGAACTTGAACTTTCTATGCATATAAATAGATTCCTTCTGATGCAGTGGGTCAAGGATGACCTTTTTAACTTATTTGTGGCCAAATAGTCTTTGAACTTGAACCTTCTTTACAGACTTATGACTTTCTGTTGTTTCTTTAGTAGATCAAGGAAGACATTTTTTGGCAAGAAAAAAAAAATATGACTCTAGATTCCATGAACTTGAACTTTCTATATATATATATATATATATATATATATATATATATATATATATATATATATATATATATATATATATATATATATATATATATATATATATATATAAATAGATTCCTTCTGATGTTTTATTCGCTCTTTAAAGATGACCCTTTGAACTTATTTTTGGCCAAAGAGTCTTTGAACTTGAACCTTCTTTACAGACTTTTGAGTTTCTGTTGTTTTTTCAGTAGATCAAGGATGAGATTTTTTTGACAAAAAAAAAAGAAAAGATTTTGACCCTGGATCCCATGAACTTGAACTTTCTATGCATATAAATAGATTCCTTCTAATGCAGTGGTTTTAAGGATGACCCTTTGAACTTATTTTTGGCCAAAGAGTCTTTGAACTTGAACCTTCTTTACAGACTTATGACTTTCTGTTGTTTTTTCAGTAGATCAAGGATGAGATTTTTTTGACAAAAAAGATCCCATGAACTTGAACTTTCTATGCATATAAAAAGATTCCTTCTGATGTTTTATTAGCTCTTCAAGGATGACCCTTTGAACTTATTTTTGGCCAAAGAGTCTTTGAACTTGAACCTTCTTTACAGACTTATGACTTTCTGTTGTTTCTTCAGTAGATCAAGGATGAGATTTTTTTGACAAAAAAAAAAAAAAAGATTTTGACCCTGGATCCCATGAACTTGAACTTTCTATGCATATAAATAGATTCCTTCTGATGCAGTGGTTCAGGGATGACCTATTGAATGAATTTGTGGCCAAATAGTCTTTGAACTTGAACATTCTACACAGACTTTATGACTACCTTTTGTTTCATCAGTAGGTCAAGGAAGACATTTTTTGGCAAGAAAAAAAAAATCTGACGCTAGATTCCATGAACTTGAACTTTCTTTATACATATAAATAGATTCCTTCTGATGTTTTATTCGCTGTTTAAGGATGACCCTTTGAACTTATTTTTGGCCAAAGAGTCTTTGAACTTGAACCTTCTTTACAGACTTGTGACTTTCTGTTGTTTCTTCAGTAGATCAAGGATGAGATTTTTTTTGACAAAAAAATAAAATAAAAATCTGACCTTGGATCCCATGAACTTGAACTTTCTATGCATATAAAAAGATTCCTTCTGATGCAGTGGTTCAGGGATGACCTATTGAACCTATTTGTGGCCAAATAGTCTTTGAACTTGAACATTCTATACAGACTTTATGACTACCTGTTGCTTCATCAGTAGCACAAGGAAGACATTTTTTGACAAAAAAAATAATAATAATAATCTGACGCTAGATTCCATGATCTTGAACTTTATATACATATAAATAGATTCCTTCTGATGTTTTATTAGCTCTTTAAGGATGACCCTTTGAACTTATTTTTTGCCAAAGAGTCATTGAACTCGAATCTTCTATACAGACTTATGACTTTTTGTTGTTTCTTCAGTAGATCAAGGATGAGATTTTTATGACAAAAAAAAAAAAAAACATTCTGACCCTGGATCCCATGAACTTGAACTTTCTATGCATATAAATAGATTCCTTCTGATGCAGTGGTTCAAGGATGATCTTTTTAACTTATTTGTGGCCAAATAGTCTTTGAACTTGAACCTTCTTTACAGACTTATGACTTTCTGTTGTTTCTTCAGTAGATCAATGATGAGATTTTTTTGACAAAAAAATAAAAAATCTGACCCTGGATCCCATGAACTTCAACTTTCTATGCATATAGATAGATTCCTTCTGATGCAGTGGTTCAGAAATGACCTATTGAACTTATTTGTGGCCAAATAGTCTTTAACCTTGAACATTCCACGCAGACTTTATGAATACCTGTTGTTTCATCAGTAGGTCCAGGAAGACATTTTTTGGCTAAAAAAAATAAAAAAAATAAAAATCTGACGCTAGAATCCATGAACTTGAACTTTCTATACATATAAAAAGATTCCTTCTGATGTTTTATAAGCTCTTTAAGGATGACCCTTTGAACAAATTTTTGGCCAAAGAGTCTTTGAACTTGAACCTTCATTACAGACTTATGACTTCCTGTTGTTTCTTCAGTAGATCAAGGATGAGATTTTTATGACAAAAATAAATAATATTCTGACCCTGGATCCCATGAACTTGAAATTTCTATGCATATAAATATATTCCTTCTGATGCAGTGGTTCAAGGATGACCCTTTGAACTTATTTTTGGCCAAAAGAGTCTTTGATCTTGAACCTTCTTTACAGACTTATGACTTTCTGTTGCTTCTTCAGTAGATCAAGGATGAGATTTTTATGACTAAAAAAAAAAAAAAAAAAAAGATTTTGACCCTGGATCCCATGAACTTGAACTTTCTATATATACCTTCTGATGTTTCATCCCAAGTTCAAATATGACTTTTGTAAAAATGTTCTGCCCCTGGATCCCATGAACTTGAACTTTCTATGCATACATATAGATTCCTTCTTCTGTTTCATCTTTTGTTCAAGTATGGCTTTTTGAATATATTTTTCGACAAAGAGTCTTTGAACTTTACATTTAAATTCACACGAATAGGCTTTCAGATGTTTTATCAGAAGTTCAAATATGACTTTTGAAAAAAAAATTCTGCTCATGGATTCCATGAACTTGAACTTTCTATGCATACATAAAGGCCTTCTCTTGTTTCATCTTTAGTTCAAGAATGGCTTTTTGGATATATTTTTGGACCAAGAGTCTTTGAACTTTACATTTTGTTTTATCAGAAGTTCAAATATGACTTTTGAAAAAAAATTCTGCTCATGGATTTCATGAAATTGAATTTTGTATACATATAAATAGATTCCTTCTGATGCTTTATCAGTGCTTTAAGGATGACCTTTTGATCTTATTCTTGGCCAAATAGTCTTTGAACTTGAACTTTCTATAGATATAAATAGATTCCTTCTAATGCCTCATCAGTGCTTTAAGGATGACCTTTTTAACTTATTTGTGGCCAAATAGTCTTTGAACTTGAATCTTCTATACAGACTTATGACTTTCAGTTGTTTCATCAGTAGAGCAAGGATGACATTTTTGACAAAAAAATTAATTTCTGACTCTGGATCCCATGAACATTAACTTTCTATGCATACGTATAGGTTCCTCCTTCTGCTTCATCTTTAGTTCAAGAATGGCTTTTTGAATATATTTTTGGACAATGAGTCTTTTAACTTTACATTTAAATTCACACGTATAGGCTTTCGGATGTATTATAAGAAGTTCAAATATGACTTTTGAAAAAAAAATCTGCTCATGGATTCCATGAACTTGAACTTTCTATACATTTAAATATATTCCTTCTGATGTTTCATCTTTTGTTCAAGTATGTCTTTTTGAATATATTTTTCGACAAAGAGTCTTTGAACTTTACATTTAAATTCACACGTAATTGACATAATTCACACGTAATTAAATTCACACGTTCTGATGTTTTATCAGAAGTTCAAATTTGACTTTTGAAAAAAGAATTCTACTCATGGATTCCATGAACTTGAACTTTCTATACATTTAAATAGATTCCTTCTGATGCTTCATCAGTGCTTTAAGGATGACCTTTTTAACTTATTTGTGGCCAAATAGTCTTTGAACTTGAATCTTCAATACAGACTTATGACTTTTAGTTGTTTCATCAGTAGAGCAAGGATGACATTATTGACAAAAAAAATAATTTCTGACTCTGGATCCCATGAACTTGAACTTTCTATGCATACGTATAGGTTCCTTCTTCTGCTTCATCTTTAGTTCAAGAATGGCTTTTTGACAAAGAGTCTTTGAACTTTACATTTAAATTCACACGTAATTGACATAATTCACACGTAATTAAATTCACACGTTCTGATGTTTTATCAGAAGTTCAAATTTGACTTTTGAAAAAAGAATTCTACTCATGGATTCCATGAACTTGAACTTTCTATACATTTAAATAGATTCCTTCTGATGTTTTATTAGTCTTTAAGGATGACTTTTTGAATTTATTTGTGGCCAAAGAGTCTTTGAACTTGAATCTTCTATACAGACTTATGACTTTCAGTTGTTTCATCAGTAGATCAAGGATGACATTTTTTGACAAAAAATAAAAAAAAATTCTGATGCTAGATTCCATGAACTTGAACTTTCTATACATATAAAAAGATTCCTTCTGATGTTTTATTAGCTCTTCAAGGATGACCCTTTGAACTTATTTTTGGCCAAAGAGTCTTTGAACTAGAACCTTCTTTACAGACTTATGACTTTCTGTTGTTTCTTCAGTAGATCATGGATGAGATTTTTTTGACAAAAAAAAAAAAAGATTTTGACCCTGGATCCCATGAACTTGAACTTTCTATGCATATAAATTAGATTCCTTCTGATGCAGTGGTTCAGGGATGACCTATTGAATGAATTTGTGGCCAAATAGTCTTTGAACTTGAACATTCCACACAGACTTTATGACTACCTTTTGTTTCATCAGTAGGTCAAGGAAGACATTTTTTGGCAAGAAAAAAAAAATCTGACTCTAGATTCCATGAACTTGAACTCTCTTTATATATATAAATAGATTCCTTCTGATGTTTTATTCGCTCTTTAACGATGACACTTTGAACTTATTTTTGGCCAAAGAGTCTTTGAACTTCAACCTTCTTTACAGACTTATGACTTTCTGTTGTTTCTTCAGTAGATCAAGGATGAGATTTTTTTTGACAAAAAAATAAAATAAAAATCTGACCTTGGATCCCATGAACTTGAACTTGAACTTTCTATATATATATATATATATATAAATAGATTCCTTCTGATGTTTTATTCGCTCTTTAAAGATGACCCTTTGAACTTATTTTTGGCCAAAGAGTCTTTGAAATTGAACCTTCTTTACAGACTTATGACTTTCTGTTGTATTTTCAGTAGATCAAGGATGAGATTTTTTTGACAAAAAAAAGAAAAGATTTTGACCCTGGATCCCATGAACTTGATTTTTCTATGCATATAAATAGATTCCTTCTAATGCAGTGGTTCAAGGATGACCCTTTGAACTTATTTTTGGCCAAAAGAGTCTTTGAACTTCAACCTTCTTTACAGACTTATGACTTTCTGTTGTTTCTTCAGTAGATTAAGGATGAGATTTTTTTGACAAAAAAAAGATTCTGACCCTGGATCCCATGAACTTGAACTTTCTATGCATATAAATAGATTCCTTCTGATGCAGTGGTTAAGGCATGACTTATTGAACCTATTTGTGGCCAAATAGTCTTTGAACTTGAACATTCTACACAGACTTTATGACTACCTGTTGTTTCATCAGTAGGTCAAGGAAGACAATTTTTGGCAAGAAAAAAAAAATCTGACTCTAGATTCCATGAACTTGAACTTTCTATATATATATAAATAGATTCCTTCTGATGTTTTATTCGCTCTTTAAAGATGACCCTTTGAACTTATTTTTGGCCAAAGAGTCTTTGAACTTGAACCTTCTTTACAGACTTATTACTTTCTGTGGTTTCTTCAGTATATCAAGGATGAGATTTTTTGGCAAAAAAAAAAAGGATTCTGAGCCTGGATCCCATGATCTTGAACTTTATATACATATAAATAGATTCCTTCTGCTGCAGTGGTTCAAGGATGCCCTTTTGAACTTATTTGTGACAAAATAGTCTTTGAGCTTGAACCTTCTTTACAGACATATGACTTTCTGTTGTTTCTTCAGTATATCAAGGATGAGATTTTTTTGACAAAAAAAAAAGATTCTGACCCTGGATCCCATGAACTTGAACTTTCTATGCATATAAATAGATTCCTTCTGATGTTTTATTAGCTGTTCAAGGATGACCCTTTGAACTTATTTTTGGCCAAAGAGTCTTTGAACTTGAACCTTCATTACAGACTTATGACTTTCTGTTGTTTCTTCAGTAGATCAAGGATGAGATTTTTTTGACAAAAAAAAAAAAAAAAAATCTGACCCTGGATCTCATGAACTTGAACTTTCTATGCATATAAATAGATTCCTTCTGATGCAGTGGTTCAAGGATGACCTTTTGAACTTATTTTTGGCCAAATAGTCTTTGAGCTTGAACCTTCTTTACTGACGTATGACTTTCTGTTGTTTCTTCAGTATATCAGGGATGAGATTTCTTGGCAAAAAAAAAGAAAAGATTCTGACCCTGGATCCCATGAACTTGAACTTTCTATGCATATAAATAGAGTCCTTCTGATGCAGGGGTTTAAGCATGACCTATTGAACCTATTTGTGGCCAAATAGTCTTTAAACTTGAACATTCTACACAGACTTTATGACTACCTGTTGTTTCATCAGTAATTCAAAGTAGACATTTTTTGGCAAGAAAAAAAAATCTGACTCTAGATTCCATGAACTTGAACTTTCTATGCACATAAATAGATTCCTTCTGATGCAGTGGTTCAAGGATGACATTTTGAACTTATTTGTGGCCAAATAGTCTTTGAGCTTGAACCTTCTTTACAGACGTATGACTTTCTGTTGTTTCTTCAGTATATCAAGGATGAGATTTTTTGACAAAAAAAAAAAAAGATTCTGACCCTGGATCCCATGAACTTGAACTTTCTATGCATATAAATAGATTCCTTCTTCCTTCTAGATTCGCTCTTTAAAGATGACCCTTTGAACTTATTTTTGGCCAAAGAGTCTTTGAACTTGAACCTTCTTTACAGACTTATGAGTTTCTGTTGTTTTTTCAGTAGATCAAGGATGAGATTTTTTTGACAAAAAAAAAGAAAAGATTTTGACCCTGGATCCCATGAACTTGAACTTTCTATGCATATAAATAGATTCCTTCTAATGCAGTGGTTCAAGGATGACCCTTTGAACTTATTTTTGGCCAAAGAGTCTTTGAACTTGAACCTTCTTTACAGACTTATGACATTCTGTTGTTTTTTCAGTAGATCAAGGATGAGATTTTTTTTGACAAAAAAATAAAATAAAAATCTGACCCTGGATCCCATGAACTTGAACTTTCTATGCATATAAAAAGATTCCTTCTGATGCAGTGGTTCAGGGATGACCTATTGAACCTATTTGTGGCCAAATAGTCTTTGAACTTGAACATTCTATACAGACTTTATGACTACCTGTTGCTTCATCAGTAGCTCAAGGAAGACATTTTTTGGCAAAAAAAATAAAAAAAATAATAATCTGACGCAAGATTCC
Organism: Pseudorasbora parva; assembly: GCF_024679245.1. Taxonomy (NCBI): domain Eukaryota; kingdom Metazoa; phylum Chordata; class Actinopteri; order Cypriniformes; family Gobionidae; genus Pseudorasbora; species Pseudorasbora parva. The sequence continues at coordinate 36,385,485 of NC_090181.1, read as the reverse complement.
ATGATCTTGAACTTTATATACATATAAATATTTCCTTCTGATGTTTTATTAGCTCTTTAAGGATGAACCTTTGAACTTATTTTTGGCCAAAGAGTCATTGATCTTGAACCTTCTATACAGACTTATGACTTTTTGTTGTTTCTTCAGTAGATCAAGGATGAGATTTGTATGACAAAAAATAAATAATATTCTGACCCTGGATCCCATGAACTTGAACTTTCTATGCATATAAATAGATTCCTTCTGATGCAGTGGGTCAAGGATGACCTTTTTAACTTATTTGTGGCCAAATAGTCTTTGAACTTGAACCTTCTTTACAGACTTATGACTTTCTGTTGTTTCTTCAGTAGATCAATGATGAGATTTTTTGACAAAAAAATAAAAAATCTGACCCTGCATCCCATGAACTTCAACTTTCTATGCATATAGATAGATTCCTTCTGATGCAGTGGTTCAGAAATGACCTATTGAACTTATTTGTGGCCAAGTAGTCTTTAACCTTGAACATTCCACGCAGACTTTATGAATACCTGTTGTTTCATCAGTAGGTCCAGGAAGACATTTTTTGGCAAAAAAAAAATTAAAAAAAATCTGACGCTAGATTCCATGAACTTGAACTTTCTATACATATAAAAAGATTCCTTCTGATGTTTTATTAGCTCTTCAAGGATGACCCTTTGAACTTATTTTTGGCCAAAGAGTCTTTGAACTTGAACCTTCATTACAGACTTGAACCTTCTTTACAGACTTATGACTTTCTGTTGTTTTTTCAGTAAATCAAGGATGAGATTTTTTTTGACAAAAAAATAAAATAAAAATCTGACCCTGGATCCCATGAACTCGAACTTTCTATGCATATAAAAAGATTCCTTCTGATGCAGTGGTTCAGGGATGACCTATTGAACCTATTTGTGGCCAAATAGTCTTTGAACTTGAACATTCTATACAGACTTTATGACTACCTGTTGCTTCATCAGTAGCTCAAGGAAGACATTTTTTGGCAAAAAAAAATAATAATAATAATCTGACGCAAGATTCCATGATCTTGAACTTTATATACATATAAATATTTCCTTCTGATGTTTTATTAGCTCTTTAAGGATGACCCTTTGAACTTATTTTTGGCCAAAGAGTCATTGATCTTGAACCTTCTATACAGACTTATGACTTTTTGTTGTTTCTTCAGTAGATCAAGGATGAGATTTTTATGACAAAAATAAATAATATTCTTACCCTGGATCCCATGAACTTGAACTTTCTATGCATATAAATAGATTCCTTCTGATGCAGTGGGTCAAGGATGACCTTTTTAACTTATTTGTGGCCAAATAGTCTTTGAACTTGAACCTTCTTTTCAGACTTATGACTTTCTGTTGTTTCTTCAGTAGATCAATGATGAGATTTTTTGACAAAAAAATAAAAAATCTGACCCTGCATCCCATGAACTTCAACTTTCTATGCATATAGATAGATTCCTTCTGATGCAGTGGTTCAGAAATGACCTATTGAACTTATTTGTGGCCAAGTAGTCTTTAACCTTGAACATTCCACGCAGACTTTATGAATACCTGTTGTTTCATCAGTAGGTCCAGGAAGACATTTTTTGGCAAAAAAAAAAAAAAAAGAAAAAAAAAAATATGACTCTAGATTCCATGAACTTGAACTTTCTATATATATATATATATATATAAATAGATTCCTTCTGATGTTTTATTCGCTCTTTAAAGATGACCCTTTGAACTTATTTTTGGCCAAAGAGTCTTTGAACTTGAACCTTCTTTACAGACTTATGAGTTTCTGTTGTTTTTTCAGTAGATCAAGGATGAGATTTTTTTGACAAAAAAAAAAGAAAAGATTTTGACCCTGGATCCCATGAACTTGAACTTTCTATGCATATAAATAAATTCCTTCTAATGCAGTGGTTCAAGGATGACCCTTTGAACTTATTTTTGGCCAAAGAGTCTTTGAACTTGAACCTTCTTTACAGACTTATGACTTTCTGTTGTTTTTTCAGTAGATCAAGGATGAGATTTTTTTTGACAAAAAAATAAAATAAAAATCTGACCCTGGATCCCATGAACTCGAACTTTCTATGCATATAAAAAGATTCCTTCTGATGCAGTGGTTCAGGGATGACCTATTGAACCTATTTGTGGCCAAATAGTCTTTGAACTTGAACATTCCATACAGACTTTATGACTACCTGTTGCTTCATCAGTAGCTCAAGGAAGACATTTTTTGGCAAAAAAAAATAAAATAATAATCTGACGCAAGATTCCATGATCTTGAACTTTATATACATATAAATATTTCCTTCTCATGTTTTATTAGCTCTTTAAGGATGACCCTTTGAACTTATTTTTGGCCAAAGAGTCATTGATCTTGAACCTTCTATACAGACTTATGACTTTTTGTTGTTTCTTCAGTAGATCAAGGATGAGATTTTTATGACAAAAAATAAATAATATTCTGACCCTGGATCCCATGAACTTGAACTTTCTATGCATATAAATAGATTCCTTCTGATGCAGTGGGTCAAGGATGACCTTTTTAACTTATTTGTGGCCAAATAGTCTTTGAACTTGAACCTTCTTTACAGACTTATGACTTTCTGTTGTTTCTTCAGTAGATCAATGATGAGATTTTTTGACAAAAAAATAAAAAATCTGACCCTGCATCCCATGAACTTCAACTTTCTATGCATATAGATAGATTCCTTCTGATGCAGTGGTTCAGAAATGACCTATTGAACTTATTTGTGGCCAAGTAGTCTTTAACCTTGAACATTCCACGCAGACTTTATGAATACCTGTTGTTTCATCAGTAGGTCCAGGAAGACATTTTTTGGCAAAAAAAAAAAAAAAAAAAAAAAAAAAAAAAATCTGACGCTAGATTCCATGAACTTGAACTTTCTATACATATAAAAAGATTCCTTCTGATGTTTTATTAGCTCTTCAAGGATGACCCTTTGAACTTATTTTTGGCCAAAGAGTCTTTGAACTTGAACCATCATTACAGACTTATGACTTTCTGTTGTTTCTTCAGTAGATCAAGGATGAGATTTTTTTGACAAAAAAAAAAAAATCTGACCCTGGATCTCATGAACTTGAACTTTCTATGCATATAAATAGATTCCTTCTTATGCAGTGGTTCAAGGATGACCTGTTGAACTTATTTGTGGCCAAATAGTCTTTGAAATTGAACATTCTGTACAGACTTTATTACTACATGTTGTATCATCAGTAGGTCAAGGAAGACATTTTTTGACAAAAAAATATTCTGACCCTGGATCCCATGAACTTGAACTTTCTATGCATATAAATAGATTAATTCTGATGCAGTGGTTCAAGGATGACCTTTTGAACCTATTTGTGGCCAAATAGTCTTTGAACTTGAACATTCTATACAGCCTTTATGACTACATGTTGTATCATCATTAGGTCAAGGAAGACATTTCTTGACAAAAAAAAATTCTGACCCTAGATTCCATGAACTTGAACTTTCTATATATATCTATAAATAGATTCCTTTTGATGTTTTATTAGTTCTTTAAGGATGACCCTTTGAACTCATTTTTGTCCAAAGAGTCTTTTATGTTGTTTCTTCAGTATATCAAGGACGAGATTTTTTAGACAAAAAAAAAGATTCTGACCCTGGATCGCATGAACTTGAACTTTCTATGCATATAAATAGATTCCTTCTGATGCAGTGGTTCAAGGATAACATTTTGAACTTATTTGTGGCCAAATAGTCTTTGAGCTTGAACCTTCTTTACAGACGTATGACTTTCTGTTGTTTCATCAGTAGGTCAAGGAAGACATTTTTTGGCAAGAAAAAAAAAATCTGACTCTAGATTCCATGAACTTGAACTTTCTATATATATATATATATATATATATATATATATATATATATATATATATATATATATATATATATATATAAATAGATTCCTTCTGATGTTTTATTCGCTCTTTAAAGATGACCCTTTGAACTTATTTTTGGCCAAAGAGTCTTTGAACTTGAACCTTCTTTACAGACTTATGAGTTTCTGTTGTTTTTTCAGTAGATCAAGGATGAGATTTTTTTGACAAAAAAAAAAGAAAAGATTTTGACCCTGGATCCCATGAACTTGAACTTTCTATGCATATAAATAGATTCCTTCTAATGCAGTGGTTCAAGGATGACCCTTTGAACTTATTTTTGGCCAAAGAGTCTTTGAACTTGAACCTTCTTTACAGACTTATGACTTTCTGTTGTTTTTTCAGTAGATCAAGGATGAGATTTTTTTTGACAAAAAAATTAAATAAAAATCTGACCCTGGATCCCATGAACTTGAACTTTCTATGCATATAAATAGATTCCTTCTGATGCAATGGTTCAAGGATGACCTTTTTAACTTATTTTTGGCCAAAGAGTCTTTGAACTTGAACCATCATTACAGACTTATGACTTTCTGTTATTTCTTCAGTAGATCAAGGATGAGATTTTTTTGACAAAAAAAAAAAAAAATCTGACCCTTGATCTCATGAACTTGAACTTTCTATGCATATAAATAGATTCCTTCTGATGCAGTGGTTCAAGGATGACCTGTTGAACTTATTTGTGGCCAAATAGTCTTTGAAATTGAACATTCTATACAGACTTTATTACTACATGTTGTATCATCAGTAGGTCAAGGAAGACATTTTTTGACAAAAAAATATTCTGACCCTGGATCCCATGAACTTGAACTTTCTATGCATATAAATAGATTAATTCTGATGCAGTGGTTCAAGGATGACCTTTTGAACCTATTTGTGGCCAAATAGTCTTTGAACTTGAACATTCTATACAGCCTTTATGACTACATGTTGTATCATCATTAGGTCAAGGAAGACATTTCTTGACAAAAAAAATTCTGACCCTAGATTCCATGAACTTGAACTTTCTATATATATCTATAAATAGATTCCTTTTGATGTTTTATTAGTTCTTTAAGGATGACCCTTTGAACTCATTTTTGTCCAAAGAGTCTTTTATGTTGTTTCTTCAGTATATCAAGGACGAGATTTTTTAGACAAAAAAAAAAAGATTCTGACCCTGGATCGCATGAACTTGAACTTTCTATGCATATAAATAGATTCCTTCTGATGCAGTGGTTCAAGGATAACATTTTGAACTTATTTGTGGCCAAATAGTCTTTGAGCTTGAACCTTCTTTACAGACGTATGACTTTCTGTTGTTTCATCAGTAGGTCAAGGAAGACATTTTTTGGCAAGAAAAAAAAAATCTGACTCTAGATTCCATGAACTTGAACTTTCTATATATATATATATATATATATATATATATATATATATATATATATATATATATATATATATATATATATATATATAAATAGATTCCTTCTGATGTTTTATTCGCTCTTTAAAGATGACCCTTTGAACTTATTTTTGGCCAAAGAGTCTTTGAACTTGAACCTTCTTTACAGACTTATGAGTTTCTGTTGTTTTTTCAGTAGATCAAGGATGAGATTTTTTTGACAAAAAAAAAAGAAAAAATTTTGACCCTAGATCCCATGAACTTGAACTTTCTATGCATATAAATAGATTCCTTCTAATGCAGTGGTTCAAGGATGACCCTTTGAACTTATTTGTGGCCAAATAGTCTTAGAACTTGAACATTCTATACAGACTTATGACTTTCTGTTGTTTCTTCAGTAGATCAAGGATGAGATTTTTTTTGACAAAAAAATAAAATAAAAATCTGACCCTGGATCCCATGAACTTGAACTTTCTATGCATATAAAAAGATTCCTTCTGATGCAGTGGTTCAGGGATGACCTATTGAACCTATTTGTGGGCAAATAGTCTTGAACTTGAACATTCTATACAAACTTTATGACTACCTGTTGCTTCATCAGTAGCTCAAGGAAGACATTTTTTGTCAAAAAAAATAAAATAATAATCTGACGCAAGATTCCATGATCTTGAACTTTAATTACAAATAAATATTTCCTTCTGATGTTTTTTTTAGCTCTTTAAGGATGACCCTTTGAACTTATTTTTGGCCAAAGAGTCATTGATCTTGAACCTTCTATACAGACTTATGACTTTTTGTTGTTTCTTCAGTAGATCAAGGACGAGATTTTTTAGACAAAAAAAAAAAAGATTCTGACCCTGGATCGCATGAACTTGAACTTTCTATGCATATAAATAGATTCCTTCTCATGCAGTGATTCAAGGATGAACTTTTGAACTTATTTGTGGCCAAATAGTCTTAGAACTTGAACATTCTATACAGACTTATGACTTTCTGTTGTTTCTTCAGTAGATCAAGGATGAGATTTTTTTGACAAAAAAATAAAATAAAAATCTGACCCTGGATCCCATGAACTTGAACTTTCTATGCATATAAAAAGATTCCTTCTGATGCAGTGGTTCAGGGATGACCTATTGAACCTATTTGTGGGCAAATAGTCTTGAACTTGAACATTCTATACAGACTTTATGACTACCTGTTGCTTCATCAGTAGCTCAAGGAAGACATTTTTTGGCAAAAAAAATAAAATAATAATCTGACGCAAGATTCCATGATCTTGAACTTTAATTACATATAAATATTTCCTTCTGATGTTTTTTTAGCTCTTTAAGGATGACCCTTTGAACTTATTTTTGGCCAAAGAGTCATTGATCTTGAACCTTCTATACAGACTTATGACTTTTTGTTGTTTCTTCAGTAGATCAAGGACGAGATTTTTTAGACAAAAAAAAAAAAGATTCTGACCCTGGATCGCATGAACTTGAACTTTCTATGCATATAAATAGATTCCTTCTAATGCAGTGGTTCAAGGATGACCCTTTGAACTTATTTTTGGCCAAAGAGTCTTTGAACTTGAACCTTCTTTACAGACTTATGACTTTCTGTTGTTTTTTCAGTAGATCAAGGATGAGATTTTTTTTGACAAAAAAATAAAATAAAAATCTGACCCTGGATCCCATGAACTTGAACTTTCTATGCATATAAAAAGATTCCTTCTGATGCAGTGGTTCAGGGATGACCTATTGAACCTATTTGTGGGCAAATAGTCTTGAACTTGAACATTCTATACAGACTTTATGACTACCTGTTGCTTCATCAGTAGCTCAAGGAAGACATTTTTTGGCAAAAAAAATAAAATAATAATCTGACGCAAGATTCCATGATCTTGAACTTTAATTACATATAAATATTTCCTTCTGATGTTTTTTTAGCTCTTTAAGGATGACCCTTTGAACTTATTTTTGGCCAAAGAGTCATTGATCTTGAACCTTCTATACAGACTTATGACTTTTTGTTGTTTCTTCAGTAGATCAAGGACGAGATTTTTTAGACAAAAAAAAAAAAGATTCTGACCCTGGATCGCATGAACTTGAACTTTCTATGCATATAAATAGATTCCTTCTAATGCAGTGGTTCAAGGATGACCCTTTGAACTTATTTTTGGCCAAAGAGTCTTTGAACTTGAACCTTCTTTACAGACTTATGACTTTCTGTTGTTTTTTCAGTAGATCAAGGATGAGATTTTTTTTGACAAAAAAATAAAATAAAAATCTGACCCTGGATCCCATGAACTTGAACTTTCTATGCATATAAAAAGATTCCTTCTGATGCAGTGGTTCAGGGATGACCTATTGAACCTATTTGTGGCCAAATAGTCTTTGAACTTGAACATTCTATGCAGACTTTATGACTACCTGTTGCTTTATCAGTAGCTCAAGGAAGACATTTTTTGGCAAAAAAAATAAAATAATAATCTGACGCAAGATTCCATGATCTTGAACTTTATATACATATAAATATTTCCTTCTGATGTTTTATTAGCTCTTTAAGGATGACCCTTTGAACTTATTTTTGGCCAAAGAGTCATTGATCTTGAACCTTCTATACAGACTTATGACTTTTTGTTGTTTCTTCAGTAGATCAAGGATGAGATTTTTATGACAAAAAATAAATAATATTCTGACCCTGGATCCCATGAACTTGAACTTTCTATGCATATAAATAGATTCCTTCTGATGCAGTGGGTCAAGGATGACCTTTTTAACTTATTTGTGGCCAAATAGTCTTTGAACTGTAACCTTCTTTACAGACTTATGACTTTCTGTTGTTTCTTCAGTAGATCAATGATGAGATTTTTTGACAAAAAAATAAAAAATCTGACCCTGCATCCCATGAACTTCAACTTTCTATGCATATAGATAGATTCCTTCTGATGCAGTGGTTCAGAAATGACCTATTGAACTTATTTGTGGCCAAGTAGTCTTTAACCTTGAACATTCCACGCAGACTTTATGAATACCTGTTGTTTCATCAGTAGGTCCAGGAAGACATTTTTTGGCAAAAAAAAAAAAAAAAAAAAAAAAAAAAAAAAATCTGACGCTAGATTCCATGAACTTGAACTTTCTATACATATAAAAAGATTCCTTCTGATGTTTTATTAGCTCTTCAAGGATGACCCTTTGAACTTATTTTTGGCCAAAGAGTCTTTGAACTTGAACCTTCATTACAGACTTATGACTTTCTGTTGTTTCTTCAGTAGATCAAGGATGAGATTTTTTTGACAAAAAAAAAAAAAAAAAATCTGACCCTGGATCTCATGAACTTGAACTTTCTATGCATATAAATAGATTCCTTCTGATGCAGTGGTTCAAGGATGACCTTTTGAACTTATTTTTGGCCAAATATTCTTTGAACTTGAACCTTCTTTACTGACGTATGACTTTCTGTTGTTTCTTCAGTATATCAAGGATGAGATTTCTTGGCAAAAAAAAAAAAAAAGATTCTGACCCTGGATCCCATGAACTTGAACTTTCTATGCATATAAATAGATTAATTCTGATGCAGTGGTTCAAGGATGACCTGTTGAACTAATTTGTGGCCAAATAGTCTTTGAAATTGAACATTCTATACAGACTTTATTACTACATGTTGTATCATCAGTAGGTCAAGGAAGACATTTTTTGACAAAAAAATATTCTGACCCTGGATCCCATGAACTTGAACTTTCTATGCATATAAATAGATTAATTCTGATGCAGTGGTTCAAGGATGACCTTTTGAACCTATTTGTGGCCAAATAGTCTTTGAACTTGAACATTCTATACAGCCTTTATGACTACATGTTGTATCATCATTAGGTCAAGGAAGACATTTCTTGACAAAAAAAAATTCTGACCCTAGATTCCATGAACTTGAACTTTCTATATATATCTATAAATAGATTCCTTTTGATGTTTTATTAGTTCTTTAAGGATGACCCTTTGAACTCATTTTTGTCCAAAGAGTCTTTTATGTTGTTTCTTCAGTATATCAAGGACGAGATTTTTTAGACAAAAAAAAAAAGATTCTGACCCTGGATCGCATGAACTTGAACTTTCTATGCATATAAATAGATTCCTTCTGATGCAGTGGTTCAAGGATAACATTTTGAACTTATTTGTGGCCAAATAGTCTTTGAGCTTGAACCTTCTTTACAGACGTATGACTTTCTGTTGTTTCATCAGTAGGTCAAGGAAGACATTTTTTGGCAAGAAAAAAAAAATCTGACTCTAGATTCCATGAACTTGAACTTTCTATATATATATATATATATATATATATATATATATATATATATATATATATATATATATATATATATATATATATATATATATATATATATATATATATATATATATATATATATATATATATATATATATATATATATATATATATATATATATATATATATATATATATATATATATATTCCTTCTGATGTTTTATTCGCTCTTTAAAGATGACCCTTTGAACTTATTTTTGGCCAAAGAGTCTTTGAACTTGAACCTTCTTTACAGACTTATGAGTTTCTGTTGTTTTTTCAGTAGATCAAGGATGAGATTTTTTTGACAAAAAAAAAAAGAAAAGATTTTGACCCTGGATCCCATGAACTTGAACTTTCTATGCATATAAATAGATTCCTTCTAATGCAGTGGTTCAAGGATGACCCTTTGAACTTATTTGTGGCCAAATAGTCTTAGAACTTGAACATTCTATACAGACTTATGACTTTCTGTTGTTTCTTCAGTAGATCAAGGATGAGATTTTTTTTGACAAAAAAATAAAATAAAAATCTGACCCTGGATCCCATGAACTTGAACTTTCTATGCATATAAAAAGATTCCTTCTGATGCAGTGGTTCAGGGATGACCTATTGAACCTATTTGTGGGCAAATAGTCTTGAACTTGAACATTCTATACAGACTTTATGACTACCTGTTGCTTCATCAGTAGCTCAAGGAAGACATTTTTTGGCAAAAAAAATAAAATAATAATCTGACGCAAGATTCCATGATCTTGAACTTTAATTACATATAAATATTTCCTTCTGATGTTTTTTTTAGCTCTTTAAGGATGACCCTTTGAACTTATTTTTGGCCAAAGAGTCATTGATCTTGAACCTTCTATACAGACTTATGACTTTTTGTTGTTTCTTCAGTAGATCAAGGACGAGATTTTTTAGACAAAAAAAAAAAAAGATTCTGACCCTGGATCGCATGAACTTGAACTTTCTATGCATATAAATAGATTCCTTCTCATGCAGTGATTCAAGGATGACCTTTTGAACTTATTTGTGGCCAAATAGTCTTAGAACTTGAACATTCTATACAGACTTATGACTTTCTGTTGTTTCTTCAGTAGATCAAGGATGAGATTTTTTTTGACAAAAAAATAAAATAAAAATCTGACCCTGGATCCCATGAACTTGAACTTTCTATGCATATAAAAAGATTCCTTCTGATGCAGTGGTTCAGGGATGACCTATTGAACCTCTTTGTGGGCAAATAGTCTTGAACTTGAACATTCTATACAGACTTTATGACTACCTGTTGCTTCATCAGTAGCTCAAGGAAGACATTTTTTGGCAAAAAAAATAAAATAATAATCTGACGCAAGATTCCATGATCTTGAACTTTAATTACATATAAATATTTCCTTCTGATGTTTTTTTAGCTCTTTAAGGATGACCATTTGAACTTATTTTTGGCCAAAGAGTCATTGATCTTGAACCTTCTATAAAGACTTATGACTTTTTGTTGTTTCTTCAGTAGATCAAGGATGAGATTTTTATGACAAAAAAAAAAAAAAAATCTGACCCTGGATCCCATGAACTTGAACTTTCTATGCATATAAATAGATTCCTTCTGATGCAGTGGTTCAGAAATGACCTATTGAACTTATTTGTGGCCAAATAGTCTTTGAACTTGAACATTCTATACAGACTTTATGACTACCTGTTGCTTCATCAGTAGCTCAAGGAAGACATTTTTTGGCAAAAATAAAATAAAATAATAATCTGACGCAAGATTCCATGAACTTGAACTTTCTATCTATATAAAAAGATTCCTTCTGATGCAGTGGTTCAGGGATGACCTATTGAACCTATTTGTGGCCAAATAGTCTTTGAACTTGAACATTCTATACAGACTTTATGACTACCTGTTGCTTCATCAGTAGCTCAAGGAAGACATTTTTTGGCAAAAATAAAATAAAATAATAATCTGACGCAAGATTCCATGATCTTGAACTTTATATACATATAAATATTTCCTTCTGATGTTTTATTAGCTCTTTAAGTATGACCCTTTGAACTTATTTTTGGCCAAAGAGACATTGATCTTGAACCTTCTGTACAGACTTATTACTTTTTGTTGTTTCTTCAGTAGATCAAGGCTGAGATTTTTAAGACAAAAAAAAAAAAAAAATATTCTGACCCTGGATCCCATGAACTTGAACTTTCTATGCATATAAATAGATTCATTCTGATGCAGTGGTTCAAGGATGACCTTTTGAACTTATTTGTGGCCAAATAGTCTTTGAACTTGAACATTCTATACAGATTTTATGACTACATGTTGTATCCATCAGTAGGTCAAGGAAGACATTTTTTGACAAAAAAAAATTTCTGACCCTGGATCCCATGAACTTGAACTTTCTATGCATATAAATAGATTCATTTTGATGCAGTGGTTCAAGGATGACCTTTTGAACTTATTTGTGGCCAAATAGTCTTTGAACTTGAACATTCTATACAGACTTTATGACTACATGTTGTATCATCATTAGGTCAAGGAAGACATTTCTTGACAAAAAAAAATTCTGACCCTAGATTCCATGAACTTGAACTTTCTATATATATCTATAAATAGATTCCTTTTGATGTTTTATTAGTTCTTTAAGGATGACCCTTTGAACTCATTTTTGGCCAAAGAGTCTTTGAACTTGAACCTTCTTTACAGACGTATGACTTTATGTTGTTTCTTCAGTTTCTCAAGGATGAGATTATTTTTGACAAAAAATATATATATATATTCTGACCCTGGTTCCCATGAACTTGAACTTTCTATGCATATAAATAGATTCTACTGAAGAAACAACAGAAGTTGTTTAGAAGTCTTTAAAGAAGGTTCAAGTTCAAAGACTCTTTGGCCAAAAATAAGTTTAAAAGGTCCTTCTTGAACCACTGCATCAGAAGGAATCTATTTATATGTATAGAAAGTTCAAGTTCATGGAACTTAGGGTCATAATTTTTTCCTTTACCTACTGATTAAACAACAGAAAGACAAAAGTTTGTAAAGAAGGTTCAATTTCAAAGACTATTTGGCCACGTTTCATTACACCCTGAATTCTCATATGCAATACAATGCAAAAGCACTATCGATGCACAGCAAGTTTTTGCATGCCATGCAATGCAAAAGCATTAATCTCCTCAGTGCACAAGTTTTTTCGTATGCAATGCAATGTAAAAGCGCATATCTTCAATGCATGACGAGTTCAATGCAATGCAAAAGCACTAATTTCTTCATTGCACAAGTTTTTTCGAATGCAATGCAAACGAACTAATCTCTTTAACGCACGTCAGATCGTATATGCAATGTAATGCAATGTAAAGTTTTTTGTATTGCATGCATGCAAAGAAATCAAGCCGCAAGTTTTTTCTTATGCAATGAACTGCTGCTGAAATATCAGAAGAAGTCTGTGAGACAATACATTAGCTAGAAAATGTTCCATATTTAACTATTGGATATATTTATTGAACCTTCTGTGGAATAGGAATTAGTCAGAATCCACATCAATGCATTTCAAATCCTGTAGGTCAAATGTGGGTTCTGTTAAAGTCAATGCATATAATTAACGCGTTGTACATTGAAGAGATTAGGGCTTTTGCATTTCATCGCTTTGCATCGCATACGAAAAAAATGTGTGCACTGAAGAATTTTGCATGCATTGTATAATAAACCCTTTGTGCATTGAAGAAATCAGAGCATTTGCATTGCACTGAAATAAGAACTCGTTGGGCATTGAAGAAATAAGTACTTTTTCATTGTGTGGCATGAAATAACTCGTTGTGCACTGAATATATTTTGCATTGCAGTGCACAAAGAACTCGTTGCACAATGAATATATTAGCGCTTTTGCATTGATTTGCATCGCATAGGAAAAATTTCGTGCAATGACGCGATTAGTGCTTTTGCATTGCATACGAAAACACTTGTGCAATGAAGAGATTAGTGTTTTGCATTGCATACAAAAACACTTGTGCAATGAAGAGATTAGTGTTTTGCATGGCATTGCTTACAAAAACTTGCTGTGCATCGATGAGATAGTGTTTTGCATTGCATTGCATAAAATAACTCGTTGCGCATTGAAGATATTAGCGCTTTTGCATTGCATACGAAAAAACTCGTGCATTGAAGGGTTGGATGCATGAATACAAAAACCCTTTGTGCATTGACAAAATGAGTGCTTTTGCATTGCAAGAAATAACTCGTGCATTGAAGATAGCTTTTGTTACATTGCATTGCATACGAAAAAACTTGCGGCTTGAAGTCTTTTGCATGCATGCAATACAAAACACTTTACATTGCATTACATTGCATATAAGATCCACTGTGCATTAAAGAGATTAGTTCGTTTGCATTGCATACGAAAAAACTTGTTGCAATGAAAAAATGAGTGCTTTTGAATTGCATTGCATGCGAAAAAACTTGTGCTCTGGGGAGTTTAGTGCTTTTGCATTGCATTGAACTCGTCATAAATTGAAGATATTAGCACTTTTGCATTGCACTGCATACGAAAATACTTGTGCACTGGGGAGATTAGTGCTTTTGCATTGCATTAAACTCGTCACGCAATGAAGATATGCGCTTTTGAATTGCATTGCATGCGAAAAAACTTGTGCACTGGGGAGATAAGTGCATTGCTAGAACACGTTATGCATTGAAGATATAAGTGCTTTTGCATTGCATACGAAAAAACTTGTGCAATAAGGAGATTAGCGTTTTGCATTGCATTGCTTACAACAACTTGCTGTGCATCGATGAGATAGTGTTTTGCATTGCATTGCATAAAATAACTCGTTGCGCATTGAAGATATTAGCGCTTTTGCATTGCATACGAAAAAACTCGTGCATTGAAGGGTTGGATGCATGAATACAAAAACCCTTTGTGCATTGACAAAATGAGTGCTTTTGCATTGCAAGAAATAACTCGTGCATTGAAGATAGCTTTTGTTACATTGCATTGCATACGAAAAAACTTGCGGCTTGAAGTCTTTTGCATGCATGCAATACAAAACACTTTACATTGCATTACATTGCATATAAGATCCACTGTGCATTAAAGAGATTAGTTCGTTTGCATTGCATACGCAAAAACTTGTTGCAATGAAAAAATGAGTGCTTTTGAATTGCATTGCATGCGAAAAAACTTGTGCTCTGGGGAGTTTAGTGCTTTTGCATTGCATTGAACTCGTCATAAATTGAAGATATTAGCACTTTTGCATTGCACTGCATACGAAAATACTTGTGCACTGGGGAGATTAGTGCTTTTGCATTGCATTAAACTCGTCACGCAATGAAGATATGCGCTTTTGAATTGCATTGCATGCGAAAAAACTTGTGCACTGGGGAGATAAGTGCATTGCTAGAACACGTTATGCATTGAAGATATAAGTGCTTTTGCATTGCATACGAAAAAACTTGTGCAATAAGGAGATTAGCGTTTTGCATTGCATTGCTTACAACAACTTGCTGTGCATCGATGAGATAGTGCTTTTGCATTGCATTGCATAAAATAACTCGTTGCGCATTGAAGATATTTGCGCTTTTGCACTGCATACGAAAAAACTCGTCCATTGAAGACTTGGATGCATGACTACAAAAACCCTTTGTGCATTGACAAAATGAGTGCATTTGCATTGCATTGCATCCAAAAACTTGCTGTGCATCGAAGAGATAGTACTTTTGCATTGCATTACGTTGCATAAAATAACTCGTTGTGCATTTGAAGATAGCTTTTGCATTGCATTGCATTGAACTCGTCGTGCATTGAAGATAGCTTTTGCATTGCATTGCATTGCATAAGACAAAAACTTGCGGCTTGATTTCTTTGCATGCATGCAATACAAAAAACTTTACATTGCATTGCATTGCATATAAGATCTGACGTGCGTTAAAGAGATTAGTTCGTTTGCATTGCATTCGAAAAAACTTGTGCAATGAAGAAATTAGTGCTTTTGCATTGCATTGAACTCGTCATGCATTGAAGATATGCGCTTTTGCATTGCATTGCATAAGAAAAAACTTGTGCACTGAGGAGATTAATGCTTTTGCATTGCATGGCATGCAAAAACTTGCTGTGCATCGGATAGATAGTGCTTTTGCATTGTATTGCATATGAGAATTCAGGGTGTAATGAAAAGATTAGTGCTTTTGCATTGCATTGCATTTAACTCGTCGTGCATTGAAGATAGCTTTTGCATTGCATTGCATACGAAAAAACTTGCGGCTTGAAGTCTTTTGCATGCATGCAATACAAAAAACTGTACATTGCATTACATTGCATAAAGATCTGACGTGCATTAAAGAGATTAGTTCATTTGCATTGCATTCGAAAAAACTTGTGCAATGAGAAATTAGTGCTTTTGCAATTGCATTGAACTCGTCATGCATTGACGATATGCGCGTTTGCATTGCATACGAAAATACTTGTGCAATGGGGAGTTTAGTGCTTTTGCATTGCATTGAACTCTTCATGCATTGAAGATATTAGCACTTTTGCGATGCATTGCATACAAAAACCCTTTGTGCATTGAAAAATTAGTGCTTTTGCATTGCTGGCAAAAAAATTGTGCACTGGGGAGATTAGTTATTTTGTATTGCATTGAACTCGTTATGCATTGAAGATATTAGCGCTTTTGCATTGCATTGCATGCGAAAAAAACTTGTGCACTGGGGAATTGCGTTGAACTCATCATGCATTGGATATTAGCGCTTTTGCATTGCATACGAAAAATCTTGTGACTAGAGAGAGTAGTGCTTTTGCGTTGCATACGAAAAAACTTGTGTACTGAGGAGATTGATGCTTTTGCATTATATTGCATGCGAAAAAACTTGTGCACTGGGGAGATTAGTGCTTTTGCATTGCATTTAACTTGTCATGCATTGAAGATAGCGCTTTTGCATTGCATTGCATACGAAAAAACTTGTGCACTGAGGAGATTAACTACATTGCATGCAAAAACTTGCTGTGCATCGAAGAGATAGTGCTTTTGCATTGCATTGCAAATAAGAATTTGCTGTGCAATGAAACGATTAGTGCATTTTCATTGCTTTGCAATGCAAATCTCGTGCAATGACGCGGTTAATGTTTTAACATTGCATTGCATACGTAAAAACTTGTGCAATGAGAATAAAGCTTTTGCATTGCATTGAACTCGTCATGCATTGAAGATATTAGCGCTTTTGCATTGCATTGCATTGCATTGCATATAAGATCTTACTGTGCATTAAAGAGATTTTTTTTTGCATTGGATTGCGCATAAGAAATCGTTGCGCAATGAAAATATTAGCGCTTTAGATGCAGAATTTGTGCATTGAAGATGGTTATAGCGCTTTTTTCATATCATAATTATCTGTGCAATGACGAGTTTAGTGCTTTTGCATTGCATTGCATTTTAAGACTCTTTTACATTGAAGATG
Source organism: Pseudorasbora parva (assembly GCF_024679245.1). NCBI lineage: Eukaryota > Metazoa > Chordata > Actinopteri > Cypriniformes > Gobionidae > Pseudorasbora > Pseudorasbora parva. The sequence continues at coordinate 36,368,431 of NC_090181.1, read as the reverse complement.
TCTTCAGTGGGTTTTCAAAAGTAGGTTTTACAAGAACTCGTGCTGCATTAAATTAGATAAGGGAACTCAGATGATTTAGATAACTTAAATGATAAATGGAGTTTTCCCATCCCTGAGACCCTGCTGACCGTCCAAGATCAAACAAGAATGGGTGTGCCCAGAGAGAATTGCCATAAGAATTCTTTTAAATTTTACAAACAGATTTTGATCTGTTTGTAATGTATTTTTAAAAATGAATGTAGTCAATATTTGACCTATTAAACACATTTCTGGAAAAATGAATCCTATAAATATTAAACTTTTTATATATACAGTACAAAGTTCAAATATGACTTTTTGAACAAAGAAAAAAAAAAATCTTACCATGGAATCAATGAGTTTGACCAATCTATACAAATTAAAAGAATCATATACTGATCAGTACTTCAAGGAAGACCTGTGGAACTTATTTTTGGCCAACGAGTGTTTGAACTTTATATGTAAATACAGACTTAAAGACTTTTTTCAAACTTTGAAGTGGAACTTTCTTATGCATACGATAGATTCCTTCTATTAGCTGTTTCATCTTTACTTCAAGTATGAATTTTTGAATATATTTTTGGGCAAAGATTTTTTGGATAATACATTTAAATTCAAATTCACATGTATAAAATTTCAGAAGTTCAAATATAACTTTTTGAACATTTTATTCTGTCCCTAGATTCCATGAACTTGAACTTTCTATACATATAAATAGATTCCTCTGATGTATTATTAGTGCTTCACGGATAAACTTGTGATTTTATTCTTGGCCAAATAGTCTTTGAACTTGAACTTTCTATATATACTAATATATTCCTTTTGATGATTCATCCCAAGTTCAAAAATGGCTTTTGGAAAAAAATTCTGTCCCTGGATTCCATGAAATTGAATTTTCTATACATATAAATAGATTCCTTCTGATGCTTTATCGGTGCTTTAAGGAGGACCTTTTGATCTTATTCCTGGCAAAATAGTCTTTGAACTTGAACTTTCTATATATACCTTCTGATGTTTCATCCCAAGTTCAAATATGAATGTTCTGCCCCTGGATCCCATGAACTTGAACTTTCTATGCATACATATAGATTCCTTCTTCTGTTTCATCTTGCAGGAAAGGCATGGAAAGGGTTCAGGCATGACCTATTGAACCTATTTGAGGCCAAATAGTCTTTGAACTTGAACATTCTACACAGACTTTATAACTACCTGTTGTTTCATCAGTAGGTCAAGGCAGACCTTTTTTGGCAAAAAAAAAAAAAAAAAAAATTCTGATGCTAGATTTCATGAACTTGAACTTTCTATACATATAAATAGATTCCTTCTAATGTTTTATTAGCTCTTCAAGGATGACCCTTTGAACTTATTTTTGGCCAAAGAGTCTTTGAACTTGAACCTTCTTTACAGATTTATGACTTTCTGTTGTTTCTTCAGTAGATCAAGGATGAGATTTTTTTGACAAAAAAAAGAAAAGATTTTGACCTTGGATCCCATAAACTTGAACTTTCTATGCACATAAATAGATTCCTTCTGATGCAGTGGTTCAAGAAGGACCTTTTGAACTTATTTGTGGTCAAATAGTCGTTGAGCTTGAACCTTCTTTACAGACTTATGACTTTCTGTTGTTTCTTCAGTATATCAAGGATGAGATTTTTTGACAAAAAAAAAGATCTGACCCTGGATCTCATGAACCTGAACTTTCTATGCATATAAATAGATTCCTTCTGATGCAGTGTTTCAAGCATGACCTTTTGAACTTATTTGTGGCCAAATAGTCTTTGAGCTTGAATCTTCTTTACAAGACGTATGACTTTCTGTTGTTTCTTCAGTATATCAAGGATGAGATTTTTTTGACAAAAAAAAAAAAAAAGATTTTGACCCTGGATCCCATAAACTTGAACTTTCTATGCACATAAATAGATTCCTTCTGATGCAGTGGTTCAAGAATGACCTTTTGAACTTATTTGTGGTCAAATAGTCGTTGAGCTTGAACCTTCTTTACAGACTTATGACTTTCTGTTGTTTCTTCAGTATATCAAGGATGAGATTTTTTGACAAAAAAAAAGATCTGACCCTGGATCTCATGAACCTGAACTTTCTATGCATATAAATAGATTCCTTCTGATGCAGTGTTTCAAGCATGACCTTTTGAACTTATTTGTGGCCAAATAGTCTTTGAGCTTGAATCTTCTTTACAAGACGTATGACTTTCTGTTGTTTCTTCAGTATATCAAGGATGAGATTTTTTTGACAAAAAAAAAAAAAAAGATTTTGACCCTGGATCCCATGAACTTGAACTTTCTATGCATATAAATAGATTCCTTCTGATGCAGTGGTTCAAGGATGACCTATTGAATGAATTTCTGGCCAAATAGTTTTTAAACTTGAACATTCCACACGGTCTTTATGACTACCTGTTGTTTCATCAGTAGGTCAAGGAAGACATTTTTTGGCAAGAAAAAAAAAATCTGACTCTAGATTCCATGAACTTGAACTTTCTATAAATATATAAATAGATTCCTTCTTATGTTTTATTAGCTCTTAAAGGATGACCCTTTGAACTTATTTTTGGCCAAAGAGTCTTTGAACTTTAACCTTCTTTACAGACTTATAACTTTCTGTTGTTTCTTCAGTAGATCAAGGATGAGATTTTTTTGACAAAAAAAAAAGAAAAGATTTTGACCCTGGATCCCATGAACTTGAACTTTCTATGCATATAAATAGATTCCTTCTGATGCAGTTATTCAGGCATGACCTATTGAACCTATTTGTGGCCAAATAGTCTTTGAACTTGAACTTTCTATATATATAGATAAATAAAAAAATGTTTTATTAGCTCTTCAAGGATGACCCTTTGAACTTATTTTTGGCCAAAGAGTCTTTGAACTTCAACCGTCTTTACAGACTTATGACTTAAAAAAAAAAAGATTCTGAGCCTGGATCCCATGATCTTGAATTTTGTATACATATAAATAGATTCCTTCTGATGCAGTGGCTCAAGGATGCCCTTTTGAACTTATTTGTGACCAAATAGTCTTTGAACTTGAACATTCCACACAGACTTTATGACTACCTGTTGTTTCATCAGTAGGTCAAGGAAGACATTTTTTGGCAAGAAAAAAAAAATCTGACTCTAGATTCCATGAACTTGAACTTTCTATATATATAAATAGATTCCTTCTGATGTTTTATTTGCTCTTTAAGGATGACCCTTTGAACTTATTTTTGGCCAAAGAGTCTTTGAACTTGAAAATTCTTTACAGACTTATGACTTTCTGTTGTTTCTTCAGTAGATCAAGGATGAGATTTTTTTTGACAAAAAAAAAAGATATTGACCCTGGATCCCATGAACTTGAACTTTCTATGCATATAAATAGATTCCTTCTGATGCAGGGGTTCAAAGATGACCCTTTGAACTTATTTGTGGCCAAATAGTCTTTGAGCTTGAACCTTCTTTACAAGACGTATGACTTTCTCTGGTTTCTTCAGTATATCAAGGATGAGATTTTTTGGCAAAAAAAAAAAAAAAAAAAAAGATTCTGAGCCTGGATCCCATGATCTTGAATTTTATATACATATAAACAGATTCCTTCTGATGCAGTGGCTCAAGGATGCCCTTTTGAACTTATTTGTGACCAAATAGTCTTTGAACTTGAACATTCCACACAGACTTTATGACTACCTGTTGTTTCATCAGTAGGTCAAGGAAGACATTTTTTGGCAAGAAAAAAAAAATCTGACTCTAGATTCCATGAACTTGAACTTTCTATATATATATATATATATATATATATATATATATATATATATATATATATATATATATATATATATATATATATATATATATATATATATATATATATATATATATATATATATATAGATTCCTTCTGATGTTTTATTCGCTCTTTACGGATGACCCTTTGAACTTATTTTTGGCCAAAGAGTCTTTGAACTTGAACCTTCTTTACAGACTTATGACTTTCTGTTGTTTCTTCAGTAGATCAAGGATGAGATTTTTTTGACAAAAAAAAGAGAAAAGATTTTGACCCTGGATCCCATGAACTTGAACTTTCTAAGCATATATATAGATTCCTTCTGATGCAGTGGTTCAAGGATGACCCTTTGAACTTATTTTTGGCCAAAAGAGTCTTTGAACTTCAACCTTCTTTACAGACTTATGACTTTCTGTTGTTTCTTCAGTAGATCAAGGATGAGTTTTTTTAACAAAAAAATAAATAAAGATTTTGACCCTGGATCCCATGAACTTGAACTTTCTATGCATATAAATAGATTCCTTCTAATGCAGTGGTTCAAGGATGACCCTTTGAACTTATTTTTGGCCAAAAGAGTCTTTGAACTTCAACCTTCTTTACAGACTTATGACTTTCTGTTGTTTCTTCAGTAGATCAAGGATGAGATTTTTTTGACAAAAAAAAAGATTCTGACCCTGGATCCCATGAACTTGAACTTTCTATGCATATAAATAGATTCCTTCTGATACAGTGGTTCAAAGATGACCCTTTGAACTTATTTGTGGCCAAATAGTCTTTGAGCTTGAACCTTCTTTACAAGACGTATGACTTTCTCTGGTTTCTTCAGTATATCAAGGATGAGATTTTTTGGCAAAAAAAAAAAAAAAAAGATTCTGAGCCTGGATCCCATGATCTTGAATTTTATATATATATAAATAGATTCCTTCTGATGCAGTGGCTCAAGGATGCCCTTTTGAACTTATTTGTGACCAAATAGTCTTTGAACTTGAACATTCCACACAGACTTTATGACTACCTGTTGTTTCATCAGTAGGTCAAGGAAGACATTTTTTGGCAAGAAAAAAAAATCTGACTCTAGATTCCATGAACTTGAACTTTCTATATATATATAAATAGATTCCTTCTGATGTTTTATTCGCTCTTTACGGATGACCCTTTGAACTTATTTTTGGCCAAAGAGTCTTTGAACTTGAACCTTCTTTACAGACTTATGACTTTCTGTTGTTTCTTCAGTAGATCAAGGATGAGATTTTTTTGACAAAAAAAAAGAAAAGAAAAGATTTTGACCCTGGATCCCATGAACTTGAACTTTCTATGCATATAAATAGATTCCTTCTAATGCAGTGGTTCAAGGATGACCCTTTGAACTTATTTTTGGCCAAAAGAGTCTTTGAACTTCAACCTTCTTTACAGACTTAGGACTTTCTGTTGTTTCTTCAGTAGATCAAGGATGAGATTTTTTTTGACAAAAAAAAGATTCTGACCCTGGATCACATGAACTTGAACTTTCTATGCATATAAATAGATTCCTTCTAATGCAGTGGTTCAGGAATGACCTATTGAACCTATTTGTGGCCAAATAGTCTTTGAACTTGAACATTCAACACAGACTTTATGACTACCTGTTGTTTCATCAGTAGGTCAAGGTAGACATTTTTTGGCAAAAAAACCAAAAGCAATTCTGACTCTAGATTCCATGAACTTGAACTTTCTATATATAAAAAGATTCTTTCTGATGTTTTATTAGCTCTTCAAGGATGACCCTTTGAACTTATTTTTGGCCAAAGAGTCTTTGAACTTCAACCGTCTTTACAGACTTATGACTTAAAAAAAAAAAGATTCTGAGCCTGGATCCCATGATCTTGAATTTTGTATACATATAAATAGATTCCTTCTGATGCAGTGGCTCAAGGATGCCCTTTTGAACTTATTTGTGACCAAATAGTCTTTGAACTTGAACATTCCACACAGACTTTATGACTACCTGTTGTTTCATCAGTAGGTCAAGGAAGACATTTTTTGGCAAGAAAAAAAAAATCTGACTCTAGATTCCATGAACTTGAACTTTCTATATATATAAATAGATTCCTTCTGATGTTTTATTTGCTCTTTAAGGATGACCCTTTGAACTTATTTTTGGCCAAAGAGTCTTTGAACTTGAAAATTCTTTACAGACTTATGACTTTCTGTTGTTTCTTCAGTAGATCAAGGATGAGATTTTTTTTGACAAAAAAAAAAGATATTGACCCTGGATCCCATGAACTTGAACTTTCTATGCATATAAATAGATTCCTTCTGATGCAGGGGTTCAAAGATGACCCTTTGAACTTATTTGTGGCCAAATAGTCTTTGAGCTTGAACCTTCTTTACAAGACGTATGACTTTCTCTGGTTTCTTCAGTATATCAAGGATGAGATTTTTTGGCAAAAAAAAAAAAAAAAAAAAGATTCTGAGCCTGGATCCCATGATCTTGAATTTTATATACATATAAACAGATTCCTTCTGATGCAGTGGCTCAAGGATGCCCTTTTGAACTTATTTGTGACCAAATAGTCTTTGAACTTGAACATTCCACACAGACTTTATGACTACCTGTTGTTTCATCAGTAGGTCAAGGAAGACATTTTTTGGCAAGAAAAAAAAAATCTGACTCTAGATTCCATGAACTTGAACTTTCTATACATATATATAGATTCCTTCTGATGTTTTATTCGCTCTTTACGGATGACCCTTTGAACTTATTTTTGGCCAAAGAGTCTTTGAACTTGAACCTTCTTTACAGACTTATGACTTTCTGTTGTTTCTTCAGTAGATCAAGGATGAGATTTTTTTGACAAAAAAAAGAGAAAAGATTTTGACCCTGGATCCCATGAACTTGAACTTTCTAAGCATATATATAGATTCCTTCTGATGCAGTGGTTCAAGGATGACCCTTTGAACTTATTTTTGGCCAAAAGAGTCTTTGAACTTCAACCTTCTTTACAGACTTATGACTTTCTGTTGTTTCTTCAGTAGATCAAGGATGAGTTTTTTTAACAAAAAAATAAATAAAGATTTTGACCCTGGATCCCATGAACTTGAACTTTCTATGCATATAAATAGATTCCTTCTAATGCAGTGGTTCAAGGATGACCCTTTGAACTTATTTTTGGCCAAAAGAGTCTTTGAACTTCAACCTTCTTTACAGACTTATGACTTTCTGTTGTTTCTTCAGTAGATCAAGGATGAGATTTTTTTGACAAAAAAAAAGATTCTGACCCTGGATCCCATGAACTTGAACTTTCTATGCATATAAATAGATTCCTTCTGATACAGTGGTTCAAAGATGACCCTTTGAACTTATTTGTGGCCAAATAGTCTTTGAGCTTGAACCTTCTTTACAAGACGTATGACTTTCTCTGGTTTCTTCAGTATATCAAGGATGAGATTTTTTGGCAAAAAAAAAAAAAAAAAGATTCTGAGCCTGGATCCCATGATCTTGAATTTTATATATATATAAATAGATTCCTTCTGATGCAGTGGCTCAAGGATGCCCTTTTGAACTTATTTGTGACCAAATAGTCTTTGAACTTGAACATTCCACACAGACTTTATGACTACCTGTTGTTTCATCAGTAGGTCAAGGAAGACATTTTTTGGCAAGAAAAAAAAATCTGACTCTAGATTCCATGAACTTGAACTTTCTATATATATATAAATAGATTCCTTCTGATGTTTTATTCGCTCTTTACGGATGACCCTTTGAACTTATTTTTGGCCAAAGAGTCTTTGAACTTGAACCTTCTTTACAGACTTATGACTTTCTGTTGTTTCTTCAGTAGATCAAGGATGAGATTTTTTTGACAAAAAAAAAGAAAAGAAAAGATTTTGACCCTGGATCCCATGAACTTGAACTTTCTATGCATATAAATAGATTCCTTCTAATGCAGTGGTTCAAGGATGACCCTTTGAACTTATTTTTGGCCAAAAGAGTCTTTGAACTTCAACCTTCTTTACAGACTTAGGACTTTCTGTTGTTTCTTCAGTAGATCAAGGATGAGATTTTTTTTGACAAAAAAAAGATTCTGACCCTGGATCACATGAACTTGAACTTTCTATGCATATAAATAGATTCCTTCTAATGCAGTGGTTCAGGAATGACCTATTGAACCTATTTGTGGCCAAATAGTCTTTGAACTTGAACATTCAACACAGACTTTATGACTACCTGTTGTTTCATCAGTAGGTCAAGGTAGACATTTTTTGGCAAAAAAACCAAAAGCAATTCTGACTCTAGATTCCATGAACTTGAACTTTCTATATATAAATAGATTCTTTCTGATGTTTTATTAGCTCTTCAAGGATGACCCTTTGAACTTATTTTTGGCCAAAGAGTCTTTGAACTTCAACCGTCTTTACAGACTTATGACTTAAAAAAAAAAAGATTCTGAGCCTGGATCCCATGATCTTGAATTTTGTATACATATAAATAGATTCCTTCTGATGCAGTGGCTCAAGGATGCCCTTTTGAACTTATTTGTGACCAAATAGTCTTTGAACTTGAACATTCCACACAGACTTTATGACTACCTGTTGTTTCATCAGTAGGTCAAGGAAGACATTTTTTGGCAAGAAAAAAAAAATCTGACTCTAGATTCCATGAACTTGAACTTTCTATATATATAAATAGATTCCTTCTGATGTTTTATTTGCTCTTTAAGGATGACCCTTTGAACTTATTTTTGGCCAAAGAGTCTTTGAACTTGAAAATTCTTTACAGACTTATGACTTTCTGTTGTTTCTTCAGTAGATCAAGGATGAGATTTTTTTTGACAAAAAAAAAAGATATTGACCCTGGATCCCATGAACTTGAACTTTCTATGCATATAAATAGATTCCTTCTGATGCAGGGGTTCAAAGATGACCCTTTGAACTTATTTGTGGCCAAATAGTCTTTGAGCTTGAACCTTCTTTACAAGACGTATGACTTTCTCTGGTTTCTTCAGTATATCAAGGATGAGATTTTTTGGCAAAAAAAAAAAAAAAAAAAAGATTCTGAGCCTGGATCCCATGATCTTGAATTTTATATACATATAAACAGATTCCTTCTGATGCAGTGGCTCAAGGATGCCCTTTTGAACTTATTTGTGACCAAATAGTCTTTGAACTTGAACATTCCACACAGACTTTATGACTACCTGTTGTTTCATCAGTAGGTCAAGGAAGACATTTTTTGGCAAGAAAAAAAAAATCTGACTCTAGATTCCATGAACTTGAACTTTCTATACATATATATAGATTCCTTCTGATGTTTTATTCGCTCTTTACGGATGACCCTTTGAACTTATTTTTGGCCAAAGAGTCTTTGAACTTGAACCTTCTTTACAGACTTATGACTTTCTGTTGTTTCTTCAGTAGATCAAGGATGAGATTTTTTTGACAAAAAAAAGAGAAAAGATTTTGACCCTGGATCCCATGAACTTGAACTTTCTAAGCATATATATAGATTCCTTCTGATGCAGTGGTTCAAGGATGACCCTTTGAACGTATTTTTGGCCAAAAGTGTCTTTGAACTTCAACCTTCTTTACAGACTTATGACTTTCTGTTGTTTCTTCAGTAGATCAAGGATGAGTTTTTTTAACAAAAAAATAAATAAAGATTTTGACCCTGGATCCCATGAACTTGAACTTTCTATGCATATAAATAGATTCCTTCTAATGCAGTGGTTCAAGGATGACCCTTTGAACTTATTTTTGGCCAAAAGAGTCTTTGAACTTCAACCTTCTTTACAGACTTATGACTTTCTGTTGTTTCTTCAGTAGATCAAGGATGAGATTTTTTTGACAAAAAAAAAGATTCTGACCCTGGATCCCATGAACTTGAACTTTCTATGCATATAAATAGATTCCTTCTGATACAGTGGTTCAAAGATGACCCTTTGAACTTATTTGTGGCCAAATAGTCTTTGAGCTTGAACCTTCTTTACAAGACGTATGACTTTCTCTGGTTTCTTCAGTATATCAAGGATGAGATTTTTTGGCAAAAAAAAAAAAAAAAAGATTCTGAGCCTGGATCCCATGATCTTGAATTTTATATATATATAAATAGATTCCTTCTGATGCAGTGGCTCAAGGATGCCCTTTTGAACTTATTTGTGACCAAATAGTCTTTGAACTTGAACATTCCACACAGACTTTATGACTACCTGTTGTTTCATCAGTAGGTCAAGGAAGACATTTTTTGGCAAGAAAAAAAAATCTGACTCTAGATTCCATGAACTTGAACTTTCTATATATATATAAATAGATTCCTTCTGATGTTTTATTCGCTCTTTACGGATGACCCTTTGAACTTATTTTTGGCCAAAGAGTCTTTGAACTTGAACCTTCTTTACAGACTTATGACTTTCTGTTGTTTCTTCAGTAGATCAAGGATGAGATTTTTTTGACAAAAAAAAAGAAAAGAAAAGATTTTGACCCTGGATCCCATGAACTTGAACTTTCTATGCATATAAATAGATTCCTTCTAATGCAGTGGTTCAAGGATGACCCTTTGAACTTATTTTTGGCCAAAAGAGTCTTTGAACTTCAACCTTCTTTACAGACTTAGGACTTTCTGTTGTTTCTTCAGTAGATCAAGGATGAGATTTTTTTTGACAAAAAAAAGATTCTGACCCTGGATCACATGAACTTGAACTTTCTATGCATATAAATAGATTCCTTCTAATGCAGTGGTTCAGGAATGACCTATTGAACCTATTTGTGGCCAAATAGTCTTTGAACTTGAACATTCAACACAGACTTTATGACTACCTGTTGTTTCATCAGTAGGTCAAGGTAGACATTTTTTGGCAAAAAAACCAAAAGCAATTCTGACTCTAGATTCCATGAACTTGAACTTTCTATATATAAATAGATTCTTTCTGATGTTTTATTAGCTCTTCAAGGATGACCCTTTGAACTTATTTTTGGCCAAAGAGTCTTTAAACTTGAACCTTCTTTACAGACTTATGACTTTCTGTTGTTTCTTCAGTAGATCAAGGATGAGATTTTTTTGACAAAAAAAAGAAAAGATTTTGACCCTGGATCCCATGAACTTGAACTTTCTATGCAAATAAATAGATTCCTTCTGATGCAGTTATTTAGGCATGACCTATTGAACCTATTTGTGGCCAAATAGTCTTTGAACTTGAACATTCTACACAGACTTTATGACTACCTGTTGTTTCATCAGTAGGTCAAGGTAGACATTTTTTGGCAAAAACAAAACAAAAAAATTCTGATGCTAGATTTCATGAACTTGAACTTTCTATACATATAAATAGATTCCTTCTGATGCAGTGATTCAAGGATGACCTTTTGAACTTATTTGTGGCCAAATAGTGAGCTTGAGCTTTAACCTTCTTTACAGACGTATGACTTTCTGTTGTATCTTCAGTATATCAAGGATGAGATTTTTTGACAAAAAAAAAAAAAGATTCTGACCCTGGATCCCATGAACTTGAACTTTCGATGCATATAAAAAGATTCCTTGTGATGCAGTGGTTCAGGGATGACCTATTGAATGAATTTCTGTCCAAATAGTCTTTGAACTTGAACATTCCACACAGTCTTTATGACTACCTGTTGTTTCATCAGTAGGTCAAGGAAGACATGTTTTGGCAAGAAAAAAAAATCTGACTCTAGATTCCATGAACTTGAACTTTCTATAAATATATAAATACATTCCTTCTTATGTTTTATTAGCTCTTAAAGGATCACGCTTTGAACTTATTTTTGGCCAAAGAGCCTTTGAACTTGAACCTTCTTTACAGACTTATGACTTTCTGTTGTTTCTTCAGTAGATCAAGGATGAGATTTTTTGACAAAAAAAAAGAAAAGATTTTGACCCTGGATCCCATGAACTTGAACTTTCTAAGCATATAAATAGATTCCTTCTGATGCAGTGGTTCAAGGATGACCCTTTGAACTTATTTTTGGCCAAAAGAGTCTTTGAACTTCAACCTTCTTTACAGACTTATGACTTTCTGTTGTTTCTTCAGTAGATCAAGGATGAGTTTTTTTAACAAAAAAAAAAAAAGATTTTGACCCTGGATCCCATGAACTTGAACTTTCTATGCATATAAATAGATTCCTTCTAATGCAGTGGTTCAAGGATGACCCTTTGAACTTATTTTTGGCCAAAAGAGTCTTTGAACTTCAACCTTCTTTACAGACTTAGGACTTTCTGTTGTTTCTTCAGTAGATCAAGGATGAGATTTTTTTGACAAAAAAAAGATTCTGACCCTGGATCACATGAACTTGAACTTTCTATGCATATAAATAGATTCCTTCTGATGCAGTGGTTCAGGAATGACCTTTTGAATCTATTTGTGGCCAAATAGTCTTTGAACCTGAACATTCTACACAGACTTTATGACTACCTGTTGTTTCATCAGTAGGTCAAGGTAGACATTTTTTGGCAACAAAAAAAAAAAAAAAAAAACATTTCTGACTCTAGATTCCATGAAATTGAACTTTCTATATATAAATAGATTCTTTCTGATGTTTTATTAGCTCTTCAAGGATGACCCTTTGAACTTATTTTTGGCCAAAGAGTCTTTGAACTTGAACCTTCTTTACAGACTTATGACTTTCTGTTGTTTCTTCAGTAGATCAAGGATGAGATTTTTTTGACAAAAAAAAGAAAAGTTTTTGACCCTGGATCCCATGAACTTGAACTTTCTATGCATATAAATAGATTCCTTCTGATGCAGTTATTCAGGCATGACCTATTGAACCTATTTGTTGCCAAATAGTCTTTGAACTTGAACATTCTACACAGACTTTATGACTACCTGTTGTTTCATCAGTAGGTCAAGGTAGACATTTTTTGGCAAAAACAAAACAAAAAAATTCTGATGCTAGATTTCATGAACTTGAACTTTCTATACATATAAATAGATTCCTTCTGATGCAGTGATTCAAGGATGACCTTTTGAACTTATTTGTGGCCAAATAGTGAGCTTGAGCTTGAACCTTCTTTACAGACGTATGACTTTCTGTTGTATCTTCAGTATATCAAGGATGAGATTTTTTGACAAAAAAAAAAAAAAGATTCTGACCCTGGATCCCATGAACTTGAACTTTCGATGCATGTAAAAAGATTCCTTCTGATGCAGTGGTTCAGGGATGACCTATTGAATGAATTTCTGTCCAAATAGTCTTTGAACTTGAACATTCCACACAGTCTTTATGACTACCTGTTGTTTCATCAGTAGGTCAAGGAAGACATTTTTTGGCAAGAAAAAAAACCTGACTCTAGATTCCATGAACTTGAACTTTCTATAAATATATAAATAGATTCCTTCTTATGTTTTATTAGCTCTTAAAGGATCACGCTTTGAACTTATTTTTGGCCAAAGAGCCTTTGAACTTGAACCTTCTTTACAGACTTATGACTTTCTGTTGTTTCTTCAGTAGATCAAGGATGAGATTTTTTTGACAAAAAAAAAAAGAAAAGATTTTGACCCTGGATCCCATGAACTTGAACTTTCGAAGCATATAAATAGATTCCTTCTGATGCAGTGGTTCAAGGATGACCCTTTGAACTTATTTGGCCAAAAGAGTCTTTGAACTTCAACCTTCTTTACAGACTTATGACTTTCTGTTGTTTCTTCAGTAGATCAAGGATGAGTTTTTTAAACAAAACAAAAAAAAAGATTTTGACCCTGGATCCCATGAACTTGAACTTTCTATGCATATAAATAGATTCCTTCTAATGCAGTGGTTCAAGGATGACCCTTTGAACTTATTTTTGGCCAAAAGAGTCTTTGAACTTCAACCTTCTTTACAGACTTATGACTTTCTGTTGTTTCTTCAGTAGATCAAGAATGAGATTTTTTTGACAAAAAAAAGATTCTGATCCTGGATCCCATGAATTTGAACTTTCTATGCATATGAATACATTCCTTCTGATGCAGTGGTTCAGGCATGACCTATTGAACCTATTTGTGGCCAAATAGTCTTTGAACTTGAACATTCTACACAGACTTTATGACTACCTGTTGTTTCATCAGTAGGTCAAGGTAGACATTTTTTGGCAAAAAAAAAAATTATGACTCTAGATTCCATGAACTTGAACTTTCTCTCTCTATATATAAATAGATTCCTTCTGATGTTTTATTAGCTCTTCAAGGATGACCCTTTGAACTTATTTTTGGCCAAAGAGTCTTTGAACTTGAACCTTCTTTACAGACTTATGACTTTCTGTTGTTTCTTCAGTAGATCAAGGATGAGATTTTTTTGACAAAAAAAAGAAAAGTTTTTGACCCTGGATCCCATGAACTTGAACTTTCTATGCATATAAATAGATTCCTTCTGATGCAGTTATTCAGGCATGACCTATTGAACCTATTTGTTGCCAAATAGTCTTTGAACTTGAACATTCTACACAGACTTTATGACTACCTGTTGTTTCATCAGTAGGTCAAGGTAGACATTTTTTGGCAAAAACAAACCAAAAAAATCTGATGCTAGATTTCATGAACTTGAACTTTCTATACATATAAATAGATTCCTTCTGATGCAGTGATTCAAGGATGACCTTTTGAACTTATTTGTGGCCAAATAGTGAGCTTGAGCTTGAACCTTCTTTACAGACGTATGACTTTCTGTTGTATCTTCAGTATATCAAGGATGAGATTTTTTGACAAAAAAAAAAAAAAGATTCTGACCCTGGATCCCATGAACTTGAACTTTCGATGCATGTAAAAAGATTCCTTCTGATGCAGTGGTTCAGGGATGACCTATTGAATGAATTTCTGTCCAAATAGTCTTTGAACTTGAACATTCCACACAGTCTTTATGACTACCTGTTGTTTCATCAGTAGGTCAAGGAAGACATTTTTTGGCAAGAAAAAAAACCTGACTCTAGATTCCATGAACTTGAACTTTCTATAAATATATAAATAGATTCCTTCTTATGTTTTATTAGCTCTTAAAGGATCACGCTTTGAACTTATTTTTGGCCAAAGAGCCTTTGAACTTGAACCTTCTTTACAGACTTATGACTTTCTGTTGTTTCTTCAGTAGATCAAGGATGAGATTTTTTTGACAAAAAAAAAAAGAAAAGATTTTGACCCTGGATCCCATGAACTTGAACTTTCGAAGCATATAAATAGATTCCTTCTGATGCAGTGGTTCAAGGATGACCCTTTGAACTTATTTGGCCAAAAGAGTCTTTGAACTTCAACCTTCTTTACAGACTTATGACTTTCTGTTGTTTCTTCAGTAGATCAAGGATGAGTTTTTTAAACAAAACAAAAAAAAAGATTTTGACCCTGGATCCCATGAACTTGAACTTTCTATGCATATAAATAGATTCCTTCTAATGCAGTGGTTCAAGGATGACCCTTTGAACTTATTTTTGGCCAAAAGAGTCTTTGAACTTCAACCTTCTTTACAGACTTATGACTTTCTGTTGTTTCTTCAGTAGATCAAGAATGAGATTTTTTTGACAAAAAAAAGATTCTGACCCTGGATCCCATGAACTTGAACTTTCTATGCATATGAATACATTCCTTCTGATGCAGTGGTTCAGGCATGACCTATTGAACCTATTTGTGGCCAAATAGTCTTTGAACTTGAACATTCTACACAGACTTTATGACTACCTGTTGTTTCATCAGTAGGTCAAGGTAGACATTTTTTGGCAAAAAAAAAAAATTATGACTCTAGATTCCATGAACTTGAACTTTCTCTCTCTATATATAAATAGATTCCTTCTGATGTTTTATTAGCTCTTCAAGGATGACCCTTTGAACTTATTTTTGGCCAAAGAGTATTTGAACTTGAACCTTCTTTACAGACTTATGATTTTCTGTTGTTTCTTCAGTAGATCAAGGATGAGAATTCTTTGACAAAAAAAAAAAAAAAAAGATTTTGACCCTGGATCCCATGAACTTGAACTTTCTATGCATATAAATAGATTCCTTCTGATGCAGGGGTTCAGGCATGACCTATTGATCCTATTTGTGGCCAAATAGTCTTTGAACTTGAACATTCTACACAGACTTTATGACAACCTGTTGTTTCATCAGTAGGTCAAGGGTGACATTTTTTGGCCAAAAAAAAAAAAATCTGACGCTAGATTTCATGAACTTGAACTTTCTATACATATAAATATATTCCTTCTGATGCAGTGGTTCAAGGATGACCTTTTGAACTTATTTGTGGCCAAATAGTCTTTGAGCTTGAACCTTCTTTACAGACGTATGACTCTCTCTTGTTTCTTCAGTATATCAAGGATGAGATTTTTTGACAAACCAAAAAAAGATTTTGACCCTTGATCCCATGAACTTGAACTTTCTATGCATATAAATAGATTCCTTCTGATGCAGTGGTTCAAGGATGACCCTTTGAACTTATTTTTGGCCAAAAGAGTCTTTGAACTTCAACCTTCTTTACAGACTTAAGACTTTCTGTTCTTTCTTCAGTAGATCAAGGATGAGTTTTTTAAACAAAAAAAAAAAAAAAGATTTTGACCCTGGATCCCATGAACTTGAACTTTCTATGCATATAAATAGATTCCTTCTAATGCAGTGGTTCAAGGATGACCCTTTGAACTTATTTTTGGCCAAAGAGTCTTTGAACGTCAACCTTCTTTACAGACTTATTACTTTCTGTTGTTTCTTCAGTGGATCAAGGATGAGATTTTTTTGACAAAAAAAAGATTCTGACCCTGGATCCCATGAACTGAACTTTCTATGCATATGAATACATTCCTTCTGATGCAGTGGTTCAGGCATGACCTATTGAACCTATTTGTGGCCAAATAGTCTTTGAACTTGAACATTCTACACAGACTTTATGACTACCTGTTGTTTCATCAGTAGGTCAAGGTAGACATTTTTTGGCAAAAAAAAAAAATTCTGACTCTAGATTCCATGAACTTGAACATTCTATATATATATAAATAAAAAAATGTTTTATTAGCTCTTCAAGGATGACCCTTTGAACTTATTTTTGGCCAAAGAGTCTTTGAACTTCAACCTTCTTTACAGACTTATGACTTTCTGTTGTTTCTTCAGTAGATCAAGGATGAGATTTTTTTTGACAAAAAAGAAAAGAAAAAGATTTTGACCCTGGATCCCATGAACTTGAACTTTCTATGCATATAAATAGATTCCTTCTGATGCAGTGGTTCAAGGATGCCCTTTTGAACTTATTTGTGGCCAAATAGTCTTTGAACTTGAACATTCTACACAGACTTTATGACAACCTGTTGTTTCATCAGTAGGTCAAGGTAGACATTTTTTGGCCAAAAAAAAAAAAAAAATCTGACGCTAGATTTCATGAACTTGAACTTTCTATACATATAAATATATTCCTTCTGATGCAGTGGTTCAAGGATGACCTTTTGAACTTATTTGTGGCCAAATAGTCTTTGAGCTTGAACCTTCTTTACAGACGTATGACTCTCTCTTGTTTCTTCAGTATATCAAGGATGAGATTTTTTGACAAACCAAAAAAATATTTTGACCCTTGATCCCATGAACTTGAACTTTCTATGCATATAAATAGATTCCTTCTGATGCAGTGGTTCAAGGATGACCCTTTGAACTTATTTTTGGCCAAAAGAGTCTTTGAACTTCAACCTTCTTTACAGACTTAAGACTTTCTGTTCTTTCTTCAGTAGATCAAGGATGAGATTTTTTTAACAAAAAAAAGATTTTGACCCTGGATCCCATGAACTTGAACTTTCTATGCATATAAATAGATTCCTTCTAATGCAGTGGTTCAAGGATGACCCTTTGAACTTATTTTTGGCCAAAGAGTCTTTGAACTTCAACCTTCTTTACAGACTTATTACTTTCTGTTGTTTCTTCAGTAGATCAAGGATGAGATTTTTTTGACAAAAAAAAAGATTCTGACCCTGGATCCCATGAAATTGAACTTTCTATGCATATAAATAGATTCCTTCTGATGCAGTGGTTCAGGCATGACCTATTGAACCTATTTGTGGCCAAATAGTCTGAACTTGAACATTCTACACAGACTTTATGACTACCTGTTGTTTCATCAGTAGGTCAAGGTAGACATTTTTTGGCAAAAAAAAAAAAATTCTGACTCTAGATTCCATGAACTTGAACATTCTATATATATATAAATAAAAAAATGTTTTATTAGCTCTTCAAGGATGACCCTTTGAACTTATTTTTGGCCAAAGAGTCTTTGAACTTCAACCTTCTTTACAGACTTATGACTTTCTGTTGTTTCTTCAGTAGATCAAGGATGAGATTTTTTTTGACAAAAAAGAAAAGAAAAAGATTTTGACCCTGGATCCCATGAACTTGAACTTTCTATGCATATAAATAGATTCCTTCCGATGCAGGGGTTCAGGCATGACCTATTGAACCTATTTGTGGCCAAATAGTCTTTGAGCTTGAACGTTCTTTACAGACGTATGACTTTCTGTTGTTTCTTCAGTATATCAAGGATGAGATTTTTTGACAAAAAAAAAAAAAAAAATTCTGACCCTGGATCCCATGAACTTGAACTTTCTATGCATATAAATAGATTCCTTCTGATGCAGTGGTTCAAGGATGCCCTTTTGAACTTATTTGTGACCAAATAGTCTTTGAACTTGAACATTCCACACAAACTTTATGACTACCTGTTGTTTCATCAGTAGGTCAAGGAAGACATTTTTTGGCAAGAAAAAAAAAATCTGACTCTAGATTCCATGAACTTGAACTTTCTATATATATATAAATAGATTCCTTCTGATGTTTTATTCGCTCTTTAAAGGATGACCCTTTGAACTTATTTTTGGCCAAAGAATCTTTGAACTTGAACCTTCTTTACAGACTTATGACTACCTGTTGTTTCTTCAGTAGATCAAGGATGAGATTTTTTTGACAAAAAAAAAGAAAAGATTTTGACCCTGGATCCCATGAACTTGAACTTTCTATGCATATAAATAGATTCCTTCTAATGCAGTGGTTCAAGGATGACCCTTTGAACTTATTTTTGGCCAAAAGAGTCTTTGAACTTCAACCTTCTTTACAGACTTAGGACTTTCTGTTGTTTCTTCAGTAGATCAAGGATGAGATTATTTTGACAAAAAAAAGATTCTGACCCTGGATCACATGAACTTGAACTTTCTATGCATATAAATAGATTCCTTCTGATGCAGTGGTTCAGGAATGACCTATTGAACCTATTTGTGGCCAAATAGTCTTTGAACTTGAACATTCTACACAGACTTTATGACTACATGTTGTTTCATCAGCAGGTCAAGGTAGACATTTTTTGGCAAAAAAAAAAAAAAAAACAATTCTGACTCTAGATTCCATGAACTTGAACTTTCTATATATAAATAGATTCTTTCTGATGTTTTATTAGCTCTTCAAGGATGACCCTTTGAACTTTTTTTTGGCCAAAGAGTCTTTGAACTTGAACCTTCTTTACAGACTTATGACTTTCTGTTGTTTCTTCAGTAGATCAAGGATGAGATTTTTTTGACAAAAAAAGAGAAAAGATTTTGACCCTGGATCCCATGAACTTGAACTTTCTATGCATATAAATAGATTCCTTCTGATGCAGTTATTCAGGCATGACCTATTGAACCTATTTGTGGCCAAATAGTCTTTGAACTTGAACATTCTACACAGACTTTATTACTACCTGTTGTTTCATCAGTAGGTCAAGGTGGACATTTTTTGGCAAAAACAAAACAAAAAAATTCTGATGCTAGATTTCATGAACTTGAACTTTCTATACATATAAATAGATTCCTTCTGATGCAGTGATTCAAGGATGACCTTTTGAACTTATTTGTGGCCAAATAGTGAGCTTGAGCTTGAACCTTCTTTACAGACGTATGACTTTCTGTTGTATCTTCAGTATATCAAGGATGAGATTTTTTGACAAAAAATAAAGAAAAAGATTCTGACCCTGGATCCCATGAACTTGAACTTTCAATGCATATAAAAAGATTCCTTCTGATGCAGTGGTTCAGGGATGACCTATTGAATGAATTTCTGTCCAAATAGTCTTTGAACTTGAACATTCCACACAGTCTTTATGACTACCTGTTGTTTCATCAGTAGGTCAAGGAAGACATTTTTTGGCAAGAAAAAAAAATCTGACTCTAGATTCCATGAACTTGAACTTTCTATAAATATATAAATAGATTCCTTCTTATGTTTTATTAGCTCTTAAAGGATCACGCTTTGAACTTATTTTTGGCCAAAGAGCCTTTGAACTTGAACCTTCTTTACAGACTTATGACTTTCTGTTGTTTCTTCAGTAGATCAAGGATGAGATTTTTTTGACAAAAAAAAAAGAAAAGATTTTGACCCTGGATCCCATGAACTTGAACTTTCTAAGCATATAAATAGATTCCTTCTGATGCAGTGGTTCAAGGATGACCCTTTGAACTTATTTTTGGCCAAAAGAGTCTTTGAACTTCAACCTTCTTTACAGACTTATGACTTTCTGTTGTTTCTTCAGTAGATCAAGGATGAGTTTTTTAAACAAAAAAAAAAAAAAAAGATTTTGACCCTGGATCCCATGAACTTGAACTTTCTATGCATATAAATAGATTCCTTCTAATGCAGTGGTTCAGGCATGACCTATTGAACCTATTTGTGGCCAAATAGTCTTTGAACTTGAACAATCTACACAGACTTTATGACAGCCTGTTGTTTCATCAGTAGGTCAAGGTAGACATTTTTTGGCCAAAAAAAAAAAAAAAAAATCTGACGCTAGATTTCATGAACTTGAACTTTCTATACATATAAATAGATTCATTCTGATGCAGTGGTTCAAGGATGACCTTTTGAACTTATTTGTGGCCAAATAGTCTTTGAGCTTGAACCTTCTTTACAGACGTATGACTCTCTCTTGTTTCTTCAGTATATCAAGGATGAGATTTTTTGACAAACCAAAAAAAGATTTTGACCCTTGATCCCATGAACTTGAACTTTCTATGCATATAAATAGATTCCTTCTGATGCAGTGGTTCAAGGATGACCCTTTGAACTTATTTTTGGCCAAAAGAGTCTTTGAACTTCAACCTTCTTTACAGACTTATGACTTTCTGTTCTTTCTTCAGTAGATCAAGGATGAGATTTTTTTGACAAAAAAAAGATTTTGACCCTGGATCCCATGAACTTGAACTTTCTACGCATATAAATAGATTCCATTTAATGCAGTGGTTCAAGGATGACCATTTGAACTTATTTTTGGCCAAAGAGTCTTTGAACTTCAACCTTCTTTGCAGACTTATGACTTTCTGTTGTTTCTTCAGTAGATCAAGGATTGGATTTTTTTGACAAAAAAAAAGAAAAGATTTTGACCCTGGATCCCATGAACTTGAACTTTCTATGCATATAAATAGATTCCTTCTGATGCAGTTATTCAGGCATGACCTATTGAACCTATTTGTGGCCAAATAGTCTTTGAACTTGAACATTCTACACAGACTTTATGACTACCTGTTGCTTCATCAGAAGGTCAAGGTAGACATTTTTTGACAAAAAAAAAAAAAAAAAGATTCTGACCCCGGATCCCATGAACTTGAACTTTCTATCCATATAAATAGATTCCTTCTGATGCAGTGGTTCAAGGATGACCCTTTGAACTTATTTGTGGCCAAATAGTCTTTGAGCTTGAACCTTCTTTACAAGACGTATGACTTTCTGTGGTTTCTTCAGTATATCAAGGATGAGATTTTTTGGCAAAAAAAAAAAAAAAAGATTCTGAGCCTGGATCCCATGATCTTGAATTTTATATACATATAAATAGATTCCTTCTGATGCAGTGGCTCAAGGATGCCCTTTTGAACTTATTTGTGACCAAATAGTCTTTAAACTTGAACATTCCACACAGACTTTATGACTGCCTATTGTTTCATCAGTAGGTCAAGGAAGACATTTTCTGGCAAGAAAAAAAAAATCTGACTCTAGATTCCATGAACTTGAACTTTCTATATATATAAATAGATTCCTTCTGATGTTTTATTTGCTCTTTAAGGATGACCCTTTGAACTTATTTTTGGCCAAAGAGTCTTTGAACTTGAACCTTCTTTACAGACTTATGACTTTCTGTTGTTTCTTCAGTAAATCAAGGATGAGATTTTTTTGACAAAAAGAAAAGAAAAGATTTTGACCCTGGATCCCATGAACTTGAACTTTCTATGCATATAAATAGATTCCTTCTGAAGCAGGGGTTCAGGCATGACCTATTGAACCTATTTGTGGCCAAATAGTCTTTGAACTTGAACATTCTACACAGACTTTATGACAACCTGTTGTTTCATCAGTAGGTCAAGGTAGACATTTTTTGGCCAAAAAAAAAAAAAAAAAAAAATCTGACGCTAGATTTCATGAACTTGAACTTTCTATGCATATAAATAGATTCCTTCTAATGCAGTGGTTCAAGGATGACCCTTTGAATTTATTTTTGGCCAAAGAGTCTTTGAAATTCAACCTTCTTTACAGACTTATTACTTTCTGTTGTTTCTTCAGTAGATCAAGGTTGAGATTTTTTTGACAAAAAAAAAAAAAGATTCTGACCCTGGATCCCATGAACTTGAACTTTCTATGCATATAAATAGATTCCTTCTGATGCAGTGGTTCAGGCATGACCTATTGAACCTATTTGTGGCCAAATAGTCTTTGAACTTGAACATTCTACACAGACTTTATGACTACCTGTTGTTTCATCAGTAGGTCAAGGTAGACATTTTTTGGCAAAAAAAAAAAAAAATTCTGACTCTAGATTCCATGAACTTGAACTTTCTATATATATATAAATAAAAAAATGTTTTATTAGCTCTTCAAGGATGACCCTTTGAACTTATTTTTGGCCAAAGAGTCTTTGAACTTCAACCTTCTTTACAGACTTATGACTTTCTGTTGTTTCTTCGGTAGATCAAGGATGAGATTTTTTTTGACAAAAAAAAGAAAGAAAAAGATTTTGACCCTGGATCCCATGAACTTGAACTTTCTATGCATATAAATAGATTCCTTCTGATGCAGGGGTTCAGGCATGACCTAATGTGGCCAAATAGTCTTTGAGCTTGAACGTTCTTTACAGACGTATGACTTTCTGTTGTTTCTTCAGTATATCAAGGATGAGATTTTTTGACAAAAAAAAAAAAAAGATTCTGACCCTGGATCCCATGAACTTGAACTTTCTATGCATATAAATAGATTCCTTCTGATGCAGTGGTTCAAGGATACCCTTTTGAACTTATTTGTGACCAAATAGTCTTTGAACTTGAACATTCCACGCAAACTTTATGACTATCTGTTGTTTCAACAGTAGGTCAAGGAAGACATTTTTTGGCAAGAAAAAAAAAAAATCTGACCCTAGATTCCATGAACTTGAACTTTCTATATATATATATATAAATAGATTCCTTATGATGTTTTATTCGCTCTTTAAGGATGACCCTTTGAACTTATTTTTAGCCAAAGAATCTTTGACCTTGAACCTTCTTTACAGACTTATGACTACCTGTTGTTTCTTCAGTAGATCAAGGATGAGATTTTTTTGACAAAAAAAAAGAAAAGATTTTGACCCTGGATCCCATGAACTTGAACTTTCTATGCATATAAATAGATTCCTTCTAATGCAGTGGTTCAAGGATGACCCTTTGAACTTATTTTTGGCCAAAGAGTCTTTGAACTTGAACCTTCTTTACAGACTTATGACTTTCTGTTGTTTCTTCAGTAGATCAAGGATTGGATTTTTTTGACAAAAAAAAGAAAAGATTTTGACCCTGGATCCCATGAACTTGAACTTTCTATGCATATAAATAGATTCCTTCTGATGCAGGGGTTCAGGCATGACCTATTGAACCTATTTGTGGCCAAATAGTCTTTGAACTTGAACATTCTACACAGACTTTATGACAACCTGTTGTTTCATCAGTAGGTCAAGGTAGACATTTTTTGGCCAAAAAAAAAAAATAAAAAAAAAATCTGACGCTATATTTCATGAACTTGAACTTTCTATGCATATACATAGATTCCTTCTGATGCAGTGGTTCAGGCATGACCTATTGAACCTATTTGTGGCCAAATAGTCTTTGAACTTGAACATTCAATACAGACTTTATGACTACCTGTTGTTTCATCAGTAGGTCAAGGTAGACATTTTTTGGCAAAAAAAAAAAAAAAAATTCTGACTCTAGATTCCATGAACTTGAACTTTCTATATATATATATATATATATATATATATATATATATATATATAAATAAAAAATGTTTTATTAGCTCTTCAAGGATGACCCTTTGAACTTATTTTTGGCCAAAGAGTCTTTGAACTTCAACCTTCTTTACAGACTTATGACTTTCTGTTGTTTCTTCAGTAGATCAAGGATGAGATTTTTTTTGACAAAAAAAAAAAAGAAAAAGATTTTGACCCTGGATCCCATGAACTTGAACTTTCTATGCATATAAATAGATTCCTTCTGATGCAGGGGTTCAGGCATGACCTATTGAACCTATTTGTGGCCAAATAGTCTTTGAGCTTGAACGTTCTTTACAGACGTATTACTTTCTGTTGTTTCTTCAGTATATCAAGGATGAGATTTTTTGACAAAAAAAAGAAAAAAGATTCTGACCCTGGATCCCATGAACTTGAACTTTCTATGCATATAAATAGATTCCTTCTGATGCAGTGGTTCAAGGATTCCCTTTTGAACTTATTTGTGACCAAATAGTCTTTGAACTTGAACATTCCACACAAACTTTATGACTACCTGTTGTTTCATCAGTAGGTCAAGGAAGACATTTTTTGGCAAGAAAAAAAAAATCTGACTCTAGATTCCATGAACTTGAACTTTCTATATATATATATATATATATATATATATATATATATATATATATATATATATATATATATATATATATATATATAAATAGATTCCTTCTGATGTTTTATTCGCTCTTTAAGGATGACCCTTTGAACTTATTTTTAGCCAAAGAATCATTGAACTTGAACCTTCTTTACAGACTTATGACTACCTGTTGTTTCTTCAGTAGATCACGGATGATATTTTTTTGACAAAAAAAAGAGAAAAGATTTTGACCCTGGATCACATGAACTTGAACTTTCTATGCATATAAATAGATTCCTTCTAATGCAGTGGTTCAAGGATGACCCTTTGAACTTATTTTTGGCCAAATAGTCTTTGAACTTGAACCTTCTTTACAGACTTATGACTTTCTGTTGTTTCTTCAGTAGATCAAGGATTGGATTTTTTGACAAAAAAAAAAAAAGATTTTGACCCTGGATCCCATGAACTTGAACTTTCTATGCATATAAATAGATTCCTTCTGATGCAGTTATTCAGGCATGACCTATTGAACCTATTTTTGGCCAAATAGTCTTTGAGCTTGAACCTTCTTTACAAGACGTATGACTTTCTGTGGTTTCTTCAGTATATCAAGGATGAGATTTTTTGGCAAAAAAAAAAGAAGATTCTGAGCCTGGATCCCATGATCTTGAATTTTATATACATATAAATAGATTCCTTCTGATGCAGTGGCTCAAGGATGCCCTTTTGAACTTATTTGTGACCAAATAGTCTTTGAACTTGAACATTCCACACAGACTTTATGACTACCTGTTGTTTCATCAGTAGGTCAAGGAAGACATTTTTTGGCAAGAAAAAAAAAATCTCTAGATTTTTGATTTAAGATTTTGACCCTGGATCCCATGAACTTGAACTTTCTATGCATATAAATAGATTCCTTCTGATGCAGTTATTCAGGCATGACCTATTGAACCTATTTGTGGCCAAATAGTCTTTGAACTTGAACATTCTATACAGACTTTATGACTACTTGTTGTTTCATCAGTAGGTCAAGGAAGACATTTTTTGACAAAATAAAAGATTCTGACCCTGGATCCCATGAACTTGAACTTTCTATGCATATAAATAGAATCTGATGCATTGTTTCAAGGATGACCTTTTGAACTAATTTGCGACTATATGACCCCCTGCGACAGACTATACGACCCCCTGTTGTTTCATCAGTAATTCAAGGAAATTATTTTTTTTGTCAAAAAAAGTCATCCTTGGTCTACTGATGAAACAACAGAATGTCATAAGTCTGTAGAGAAGATTCAAGTTCAAAGACTCTTTGGCCACAAATAAGCTCAAAAGGGCATCCTTAAAGAACTAATAAAACATCAGAAGGAATCTATTTATATGTATAGAAAGTTCAAGTTCATGGACTCTAGGGGCAGATATTTTTTTTCAAAAAGTCATATTTGAATTTCTGATAAAAATCGCAAAGCCTATACATGTAAATTTAAATTTAAAGTTCAAAGACTCTTTGTCAAAAAATATATTCAAAAAGCCATTCTTGAACTAAAGATGAAACAGAAGAAGGAATCTATATGTATAAATAGAAAGTTCAAGTTCATGGGATCCGGAGTCAGAAATTATTTTTTTTATCAAAAAATTTCATCCTTGCTCAACTGATGAAACAACTGAAAGTCATAAGATTGTACAGAAGATTCAAGTTCAAAGACTATTTGGCCACAATTAAGTTAAAAAGATCATCTTTAAAGCACTGATAAAGCATCAGAAGGAATCTGGTATAGAAAATTCAATTTCATGGAATCCAGGGACAGAATTTTTTTTCCAAAAGTCATATTTGAACTTGGGATGAAACATCAAAGGAATATATTAGTATATATATAAAGTTCAAGTTCAAAGATTATTTGGCCACAAATAAGTTCAAAAGCTCATCCTTGAAGAACTAATAAAACAGCAGAAGGAATATATTAATATGAATGGAACATTCAAGTTGATGGGATTCAGGGTAAGGATCTTTTTTATGGTCAAGAAATCTCATTCTTAATCTACTGAAGAAAACAACAGAAAGTCAAAAGTCTGTAAAGAAGGTTCAAGTTCAAAGACTGCTTTGGCCACAAATAAGTTCAAAAGGTCATCCTTGAAGAACTAATAAAACATCAGAAGGAATATATTAATATGAATGGAACGTTCAAGTTGATGGGATTCAGGGTAAGAATCTTTTTTATGGTCAAAAAATCTCATTCTTAATCTACTGAAGAAAACAACAGAAAGTCAAAAGTCTGTAAAGAATGTTCAAGTTCAAAGACTGCTTTGGCCACAAATGAGTTCAAAAGGTCATCCTTGAACCACTGATCAGAATCTGTTTATATGCATAGAAAGTTCAACTTCATGGGAGCCAGGATCAGAATCTTTTTTTTTTTTTTTTTTGTTAAAAAAACGCATTCTTTATCTACTGAAGAAACAACAGAAAGACATAAGTCTGTAAAGAAGGTTCAATTTCAAAGACTCTTTGGCCAGAATAAAGTTTTTGTTGGCCTTTATTTCAAAATTTAATTCTTGAACTGCTGCTGAAATATCAGAAGAAGTCTGTGAGTCCCAACTGTAACTGTCTAAACATTCATACATTCAGATAAATCATTAGCTAGAAAAAGTTCCATATTTAACTATTGGATTGAACCTTCTGTGGAATAGGAATTAGTCAGAATCCACATCAATGCACTTCAGATCCTGTAGGTTGAATGTGGAGTCCTGTTAAAGGCAATGCATATAATTAACGCGTTTTACATTGAAGAGATTAGGGCTTTTGCATTTCATCGCGTTGCATCGCATACGAAAAAAACTCGTGCACTGAAGAATTTTGCATGCATATAATAAACCCTTTGTGCATGGAAGACTCAGAGCATTTGCATTGCTCTGAAATAAGAACTCGTTGGGCATTGAAGAAATAAGTACTTTTTCCTTGTATGGCATGAAATAACTCGTTGTGCACGGAATATATTTTGCATTGCATTGCACAAAGAACTCGTTGCACAATGAATATATTAGCGCTTTTGCATTGATTTGCATCGCATCGGAAAAATTTCGTGCAATGACGCGATTAGTGCTTTTGCATTGCATACGAAAACACTTGTGCAATGAGGAGATTAGTGTTTTGCATGGTATTGCATCCAAAAACTTGTTGTGCATCGAAGAGATAGTTCTTTTGCATTGCGTTGCATGAAATAACTCGTTGTGCATTGAAGATAGCTTTTGCATTGCATTGCATTGCATACGAAAAAACTTGCGGCTTGAAGTCTTTTGCATGCATGCAATACAAAACACTTTACATTGCATTACATTGCATATAAGATCTCAATGTGCATTAAAGAGCATACGAAAAAAGTTGTTGCAATGAATAAATGAGTGTTTTTGAATTGCATTGCATGCGAAAAACTTGTGCACTGGGGAAATTAGTGCTTTTGCATTGCATTGAACTCATTATACATTGAAGATATTAGCACTTTTGCATTGCACTGCATACGAAAAAACTTGTGCACTGGAGAGATTAGTGCTTTCGCATTACATTAAACTCGTCATGCATTGAAGATATAAGCGCTTTTGCATTGCATTGCATACGAAAAAACTTGTGCAATGAGGAGATTAGCGTTTTGCATTGCATTGCTTACAACACCTTGCTGTGCATCGATGAGATATGCTTTTGCATTGCATTGCATAAAATAACTCGTTGCGCATTGAAGATATTAGCGCTTTTGCACTGCATACGAAAAAACTCGTGCATTGAAGACTTGGATGCATGAATACAAAAACCCTTTGTTCCAAAAACCAAAAACTTTCTGTGCATCGAAGAGATCGTTCTTTTGCATTGCATTGCATTGCATGAAATTACTCGTTGTGCATGAAGATAGCTTTTACATTGCATTGAACTCGTCGTGCATTGAAGATAGCTTTTGCATTGCATTGCATACGAAAAAAACTTGCGGCTTGAAGTCTTTTGCATGCATGCAATACACAAAACTTTAGATTCATGCGAAAAAAACTTGTGCACTGAGAAGATTAATGCTTTTACATTACATGGCATGCAAAAACTTGCTGTGCATCGAATAGATAGTGCTTTTGCATTGTATTGCATATGAGAATTCAGGGTGTAATGAAAAGATTAGTGTTTTTGCATTGCATACGAAAAAACTCGTGCATTGAAGACTTGCATTCATGCATACAAAAACCCTTTGTGCATTGAAAAATTAGTGCTTTTGCATTGCATTGCATCCTAAAACTGACTGTGCGTGGAAGAGCTAGTACTTTTGCATTGCGTTGCATATAAGAATTCGCTGTTCTATTAAATATTAGTTGCATAAACTTTACATTGCATTACAATTGCATATAATATCTTACGTGCATTAAAAACATTAGTTCGTTTGCATTGCATTCGAAAAAACTTGAGCAATGAAGAAATTAGTGCTTATGCTTTGCATTGAACTCGTCATGCATTGAGATATGTGCTTTTGCATTGCATACGAAAATACTTGTGCACTGGGAGATTAGTGCTTTTGCATTGCATTGAACTCGTCATGCATTGAAGATATTAGCGTTTTTGCGATGCATTGCATACGAAAAAACTTGTGCAGTGGGAGATTAGTGCTTTGAATTGCAATACTTGTGCACTGGGGAGTTAGTGCTTTTGCATTGCTAGAACTCGTTATGCATTGAAGATATAAGCCCTTTTTCATTGCATTACATACGAAAAAACTTGTGCAATAAGGAGATTAGCGTTTTGCATTGCATTGGTTACAACAACTTGCTGTGCATCGATGAGATAGTGCTTTTACATTGCGTTGCATGAAATAACTCGTTGTGCATGAAGCTTTTGCATTGCATTGAACTCGTCGTGCATTGAAGATAGCTTTTGCATTGCATTGCACTGCATACGAAAAAACTAGTGCATTGAAGACTTGGATGCATGAATACAAAAACACTTTGTGCATTGACAAAATGAGTGCTTTTGCATTGCATCCAAAAACTTGCTGTGCATCGAAGAGATAGTTCTTTTGCATTGCGTTGCATGAAATAACTCGTTGTGCATGAAGATAGCTTTTGCATTGCATTGCATTGCATACGAAAAAACTTGCGGCTTGAAGTATTTTGCATGCATGCAAAACAAAAAACTTTACATTGCATTACAATTGCATATAAGATCTTACGTGCAATAAATATGTTAGTTCGTTTGCATTGCATTCGAAAAAACTTGTGCAATGAAGAAATTAGTGCTTTTGCATTGCATTGAACTCGTCATGCATTGAAGATATGCGCTTTTGCATTGCATTGCATACGAAAATACTTGTGCACTGGGGAGATTAGTGCTTTTGCATTGCATTGAACTCATCATGCATTTAAGATATTAGCGCTTTTGCGATGCATTGCATACGAAAAAACTTGTGCAGTGGGAGATTAGTGCTTTGCATTGCATACGAAAAAACTTGTGCACTTGAGGAGATAATTACATGGCATGCAAAAACTTGCTGTGCATCGAATAGATAGTGCGTTTGCATTGCATTGCATATGAGAATTCAGGGTTTACTGAAAAGATTAGTGCTTTTGCGTTGTATTGCATAGAACTCGTCGTGCATTGAAGATAGCTTTTGCATTGCATTGCATTGCATACGAAAAAACTTGCGGCTTGAAAGTCTTTTGCATGCATGCAATACAAAAAGCTTTACTTTGCATTACAATTGCATATAAGATCTTACGTGCATTAAAGAGATTAGTTCGTTTGCATTGCATTCGAAAAAACTTGTGCAATGAAGAAATTAGTGCTTTTGCATTGCATTGAACTCGTCATGCATTGAAGATATGCGCTTTTGCATTGCATTGCATACGAAAATACTTGTGCACTGGGTACAGTGCTTTTGCATTGTATTGAACTCGTCATGCAGTTAAGATATTAGCGCTTTTGCGATGCATTGCATACGAAAAAACTTGTGCAGTGGTAGATTAGTGCTTTGCATTGCATACGAAAAAACTTTTGCACTGAGGAGATTTATTACATGGCATGCAAAAACTTGCTGTGCATCGAATAGATAGTGCTTTTGCATTGCATTGCATTGAATTCGTCGTGCATTGAAGATAGCTTTTTCGTATGCAATGCAATTGAATTGCATTGCATACGAAAAAACTTGTGGCTTGAAGTCTTTTGCATGCATGCAATACAAAAAACTTTACTTTACTTTTACATTGCATTACATTGCATATAAGATCGACTGTGCAGAGATTAGTTCGTTTGCATTGCATTCGAAAAAACTTGCGCAATGAAGAAATTAGTGCACTGGGGACAGTAGTTAATTAAAAAGACTCATATACTGATCAGTACTTCAAGGAAGACCTGTGGAACTTATTTTTGGCCAACGAGTGTTTGAAATTTATATGTAAATACAGACTTAAAGACTTTCTTCAAACTTTGAAGTGGAACTTTCCTAGAAGTGTCCTACTTACCCTAGAAGATTCCTTCTATTAGCTGTTTCATCTTTACTTCAAGTATGAATTTTTGAATATATTTTTGGGCAAAGATTTTTTGTATATTAAATTTAAATTCAAATTCACATGTATAGAATTTCAGAAGTTCAAATATAACTTTTTGAACATTTTATTCTGTCCCTAGATTCCATGAACTTGAACTTTCTATACATATAAATAGATTCCTTCTGATGCTTTATCAGTGCTTTAAAGATGACCTTTTGATCTTATTCTGGGCCAAATAGTCTTTGAACTTGAACTTTCTATATATACTAATATATTCCTTCTGATGTTTCATCCCAAGTTCAAATAAAACTTTTGTAAAAATGTTCTGCCCCTGGATCCCATGAACTTGAACTTTCTATGCATACATATAGATTCCTTCTTCTGTTTCATCTTTTTTTCAAGAATGGCTTTTTGAATATATTTTTGGACAAAGAGTCTTTGAACTTAAATTTAAATTCACACGTATAGGCTTTCAGATGTTTCATCCCAAGTTCAAATATGACTTTTGGAAAAAATATTCTGTCCCTGGATTCCATGAAATTGAATTTTCTATACATATAAATAGATTCCTTCTGATGCTTTATCAGTGTTTTAAGGAGGAGCTTTTAATCTTATTCTTGGCCAAATAGTCTTTGAACTTGAACTTTCTATATATACTAATACATTCCTTCTGATGTTTGATCCCAAGTTCAAATATGACTTTTGTAAAAATGTTCTGCCCCTGGATCCCATGAATTTGAACTTTCTATGCATACATATAGATTGCTTCTTCTGTTTCATCTTTTATTCAAGAATGGCTCTTTGAATATATTTTTGGACAAAGTGTCTTTGAACTTTACATTTAAATTCACACATATAGGCTTTCAGATGTTTTATGAGAAGTTCAAATTTGACTTTTGAAAAAAGAATTCTGCTCATGGATTCCATGAACTTGAACTTTCTATACATTTAAATAGATTCCTTTTGATGTTTTATTAGTCTTTAAGGATGACCTATTGAACTTATTTGTGGCTAAAGAGTCTTTGAACTTGAATCTTCTATACAGACTTATGACTTTCAGTTGTTTCATCAGTAGAGCAAGGATGACATTTTTTGACAAAAAAAATAATTTCTGTCTCCGGATACCATGAACTTGAACTTTCTATGCATGCAGAAAGATTCCTTCTTTTGTTTCATCTTTAGTTCAAGAATGGCTTTTTGAATATATTTTTGGACAAAGAGTCTTTGAACTTTACATTTAAATTCACACGTATAGGCTTTCAGATGTTTTATCAGAAGTTCAAATATAATTTGTTGAAAAAAAATTTCTGCCCCTAGATTCCATGAGCTTGAACTTTCTATACATATAAATAGATTCCTTCTGATGTTTTATTAGTTCTTCAAGGATGAACTTTTGATTTTATTCTTGGCCAAATAGTCTTTGAACTTAAACTTTCTATATATACTAATATATTCCTTTTGATGTTTCATCCCAAGTTCAAATATGACTTTTGGAAAAAAAATCTGTCCCTGGATCCCATGAAATTGAATTTTCTATACATATAAATAGATTCCTTCTGACGCTTTATCAGTGTTTTAAGGAGGACCTTTTAATCTTATTCTTGGCCAAATAATCTTTGAACTTGAACTTTCTATATATACTAATATATTCCTTCTGATGTTTCATCCCAAGTTCAAATATGACTTTTGTAAAAATGTTCTGCCCCTGGATCCGATGAACTTGAACTTTCTATGCATACATATAGATTCCTTCTTCTGTTTCATCTTTTGTTCAAGAGTGGCTTTTTGAATATATTTTTGGACAAAGAGTCTTTGAACTTTACATTTAAATTCACACGTATAGGCTTTCAGATGTTTTATGAGAAGTTCAAATTTGACTTTTGAAAAAAGAATTCTGCTCATGGATTCCATGAACTTGAACTTTCTATACATTTAAATAGATTCCTTCTGATGTTTTATTAGTCTTTAAGGATGACCTATTGAACTTATTTGTGGCTAAAGAGTCTTTGAACTTGAATCTTCTATACAGACTTATGACTTTCAGTTGTTTCATCAGTAGAGCAAGGATGACATTTTTTGACAAAAAAAAAAAAAAAATCTGTCTCCGGATACCATGAACTTGAACTTTCTATGCATACATAAAGATTCCTTCTTTTGTTTCATCTTTAGTTCAAGAATGGCTTTTTGAATATATTTTTGGACAAAGAGTCTTTGAACTTTACATTTAAATTCACAGGTATAGGCTTTCAGATGTTTTATCAGAAGTTCAAATATAATTTTTTGAAAAAAAAATTCTGCCCCTGATTCCATGAGCTTGAACTTTCTATACATATAAATAGATTCCTTCTGATGTTTTATTAGTTCTTCAAGGATGAACTTTTGATTTTATTCTTGGCCAAATAGTATTTGAACTTGAACTTTCTATATATACTAATATATTCATTTTGATGTTTCATGCCAAGTTCAAATATGACTTTTGGAAAAAAATTCTGTCCCTGGATTCCATGAAATTGAATTTTCTATACATATAAATAGATTCCTTCTGATGCTTTATCAGTGCTTTAAGGATTGACTTTTTGATCTTATTCTTGGCCAAATAGTCTTTGAACTTGAACTTTCTATATATACTAATATATCCCTTCTGATGTACATTTAAATAGATTCCTTCTGATGTTTTATTAGTCTTTAAGGATGACCTATTGAACTTATTTGTGGCCAAAGAGTCTTTGAACTTGAATCTTCTATACAGACTTATGACTTTTAGTGGTCTCATCAGTAGATCAAGGATGACATTTTTTGACAAAAAAAAAAAAATATTCTGACCCTGGATCCCATGAACTTGAACTTTCTATGGATATAAATAGATTCCTTCTGATGCAGTGGTTCAGGCATGACCTATTGAACCTATTTGTGGCCAAATAGTCTTTGAACTTGAACATTCTACACAGACTTTATGACTACCTGTTGTTTCATCAGAAGGTCAAGGTAGACATTTTTTGGCAAAAAACCCCCAAAAATTCTGACGCTAGATTTCATGACCTTGAACTTTCTATACATATAAATAGATTCTTCCTGATGTTTTATTAGCTCTTCAAGGATGACCCTTTTAACTTATTTTTGGCAAAAGAGTCTTTGAACTTGAACCCTTTCTACAGACTTTCTGTTGTTTCTTCAGTAGATCAAGGATGAGATTTTTTTGACAAAAAAAAAAAAAGATTCTGACCTTGGATCCCATGAACTTGAACTTTCTATGCACATAAATACATTCCTTCTGATGCAGTGGTTCAAGGATGACCTTTTGAACTTATTTGTGGCCAAATAGTCTTTGAGCTTGAACCTTCTTTACAGACATATGGCTTTCTGTTGTTTCTTCAGTATATCAAGGATGATTTTTTGACAAAAAAAAAAAAAAAAAGATTCTGACCCTGGATCCCATGAACTTGAACTTTCTATGCATATAAATAGATTCCTTCTGATGCAGTGGTTCAGGGATGACCTGTTGAATGAATTTGTGGCCAAATAGTCTTTGAACTTGAACATTCTATACAGATTTTATGAATACCTGTTGTTTCATTAGTAGGTCAAGAATGCCATTTTTTTTACGAAAAAAAAAAGATTCTGACCCTGAATCCCATGAACTTGAACGTTCTATGCATTTAAAAAGATTCCTTCTGATGCAGTGGTTCAAAGTTAACATTTTGAACTTATTTTTGGCCAAATAGTCTTTGAACTTGAACATTCTATACAGACTTAGACTACAGACTAAACTTGAACTTTCTATTCATATAAATAGATTCCTTCTGATGCAGTGGTTCAAGAAGGACCTTTAAAACTTATTTTTGGCCAATGAGTCTTTGAACTTGAACCTTCTTTACAGACTTATGACTTTCTGTTGTTTTCTTCACTAGATTAAGAATGAGATTTTTTGACCATAAAAAAGATTATTACCCTGAATCCCATGAACTTGAACGTTCCATTCATATAAATATATTCCTTCTGATGTTTTATTAGTTTTTCAAGGATGACCTTTTGAACTTATTTGTGGCCAAATAGTCTTTGAACTTGAACATTCTATACAGACTTTATGACTACCTTTTGTTTCATCATTAGTTCAAGGAAGACATTTTTTGACAAAAAATAAAAGAAATTCTGACCCTAAGTTCCATGAACTTGAATTATCTATACATATAAATAGATTTCTTCTGATGTTTTATTAGTACTTCAAGGATGACCCTTTGAACTTATTTTTGACCAAAGAGTCTTTGAACTTGAACCTTCTTTACAGACTTATGTCTTTCTGTTGTTTCTTCAGTAGATCAAGGATGAGATATTTTGCAAAAAAAAAAAAAAAAAAAAAGATTCTGACCCTGGATCCCATGAACTTGACCTTTCTATGCATATAAACAGATTCTGATGCAGTGGTTCAAGGATGACCTTTTGAACTCATTTGTGGCCAAAACAGTCTTTGAACTTGAACCTTCTTTACAGACTTATGACTTTCTGTTGTTTTCTTCAGTAGATCAAGAATGCGATTTTTTGACCAAAAAAAAGAGTCTGACCCTGAATCCCATGAACTTGAACGTTCTATGAATACAAATAGATTCCTTCTGATGCAGTGGTTCAAAGATTACCTTTTGAACTTAGTTGTGGCCAAATAGTCTTTAAAGTTGAACATTTTATATAGGCTTTATGACTACCTGTTGATTCATCATTAGATCAAGGAAGACATTTTTTGACAAAAAAATAAAAGATTCTGACCCTGGATTCCATGTACTTGAAATTTCTATACATATAAATAGATTCCTTCTGATGTTTTATTAGCTCTTCAAGGATGACCCTTTGAACTTATTTTTTGGCCAAAGAGTCTTTGAACTTGAACTTTCTTTACAGACTTATGACTTTCTGTTGTTTCTTCAGTAGATCAAGGATTAGATTTTTTTGATAAAAAAAAAAAAAATTCTGACCCTGGATCTCATGAACTTGAACTTTCTATGCATATAAATAGATTCCTTCTGATGCAGTGGTCCAAGGATGACCTTTTGAACTTATTTGTTGCCAAATAGTCTTTGAACTGGAACATTCTACACAGACTTTATGACTACCTGTTGTTTCATCAGTAGGTCAAGGAAGACATTTTTTGGCAAAAAAACAAAACAAAAATCTGACCCTAGATTCAATGATCTTGAACTTTGTATACCTATAAATAGATTCCTACTGATGTTTTATTAGTTCTTCAAGGATGACCCTTTGAACTTATTTTTGGCCAGAGTTTTTGATCTTGAACCTTCTTTAAAGACTTATGACTTTCTGTTGTTTCTTCAGTAGATCAAGGATGAGATTTTTTTGACAAAAAAAAAAAGACTTCTGATCCTGGATCCCATGAACTTGAACTTTCTATGCACATAAATAGATTCCTTCTGATGCAGTGGTTCAAGGATGACATTTTGAACTTATCTGTGGCCAAATAGTCTTTGAGCTTGAACCTTCTTTACAGACGTTTGACTTTCTGTTGTTTCTTCAGTATATCAGGGATGAGATTTTTTGACAAAAAAAGATTCTCACCCTGGATCCCATGAACTTGAACTTTCTATGCATATAAATAGATTCATTCTGATGCAGTGGTTCAGGAATGACCTTTTGAACATATTTGTGGCCAAATAGTCTTTGACCTTGATCATTCTATACACACTTTATGAATACCCGTTGTTTCATCAGTAGGACAAGTTTGTCCATTTTTTGACAAAAAAATAAAAAACTTCTAACCTTAGATTCCATGAACTTGAACTTTCTATACATATAAATAGATTCCTTCTGATGTTTATTAGTTCTTCAAGGATGACCCTTTGAACTTATTTTTGGCCAGAGTCTTTGGACTTGAACCTTCTTTACAGATTTATGACTTTCTGTTGTTTCTTTAGTAGATCAAGGATGAGATTTTTTTGACCAAAAAAAGATTCTGACCCTGGATCCCATGAACTTGAACTTTCTATACATATAAATAGATTCCTTCTGAGGGGGTGGTTCAAGGATGACCTTTTGAACTTATTTGTGGCCAAATACTCTTTGACCTTGAACATTCTTTACAGACTTTATGACTACCTATTGTTTCATGGGTAGGTCAAGGAAGACATTTTTTTGAAAAAAATAAAATAAAAATTATTACGCTAGATTCCATGAACTTGAACTTTCTATACATATAAATCGATTCCTTCTGATGTTTTATAGCTCTTCAAGGATGACCCTTTGAACTTATTTTTGGCCAACGAGTCTTTGAACTTGAACCTTCTTTACGACTTGAATCTTCTTTATGACTTTCTGTTGTTTCAGTAGATCAAGAATCAGATTTTTTTGACAAAAAAAAAATTCTGACCCTGGATCTCATGAACTTGAACTTTCTATGCATATAAATAGATTCCTTCTGATGCAGTGGTTCAAGGATGACCTTTTGAACTTTTTTGTGGCCAAATAGTCTTTGACCTCGAACCTTCTTTACAGATGTATGACTTTCTGTTGTTTCTTCAGTATATCAAGGATGAGATTTTTTTGACAAAAAAATAATAATAATCTGACGCTAGATTCCATGAACTTTAAGTTTCTATACATATAAATAGATTCCTTCTGATGTTTTATTAGCTCTTCAAGGATGACCCTTTGAACTTATTTTTGACCAAAGAGTCTTTGAACTTGAACCTTCTATACAGACTTATGACTTTCTGTTGTTTCTTCAGTAGATCAAGGATGGGATTTTTTTTTACAAAAAAAATAAAATAATGATTCTGACCCTGGATCCCATGAACTTTAACTTTCTATGCATATAAATAGATTCCTTCTGATGCAGTGGTTCAAGGATGGCCTTTTTAACTAATTTTTGTCCAAAGAGTCTTTGAACTTGAACTTTCTTTACAGACTTATGACTTTCTGTTGTTTCTTCAGTAGATCAAGGATTAGATTTTTTTTTCGAAAAAAAAAAAAAAAATCTGACCCTGGATCTCATGAACTTGAACTTTCTATGCATATAAATAGATTCCTTCTGATGCAGTGGTTCAAGGATGACCTTTTGAACTTTTTTGTGGCCAAATAGTCTTTGACCTTGAACCTTCTTTACAGATGTATGACTTTCTGTTGTTTCTTCAGTATATCAAGGATGAGATTTTTTTGACAAAAAAATAATAATAATCTGACGCTAGATTCCATGAACTTCAAGTTTCTATACATATAAATATATTCCTTCTGATGTTTTATTAGTTTTTCAAGGATGACCTTTTGAACTTATTTGTGGCCAAATAGTCTTTGAACTTGAACATTCTATACAGACTTTATGACTACCTTTTGTTTCATCATTAGTTCAAGGAAGACATTTTTTGACAAAAAATAAAAGAAATTCTGACCCTAAGTTCCATGAACTTGAATTATCTATACATATAAATAGATTTCTTCTGATGTTTTATTAGTACTTCAAGGATGACCCTTTGAACTTATTTTTGACCAAAGAGTCTTTGAACTTGAACCTTCTTTACAGACTTATGTCTTTCTGTTGTTTCTTCAGTAGATCAAGGATGAGATATTTTGCAAAAAAAAAAAAAAAAAAAAAGATTCTGACCCTGGATCCCATGAACTTGACCTTTCTATGCATATAAACAGATTCTGATGCAGTGGTTCAAGGATGACCTTTTGAACTCATTTGTGGCCAAAACAGTCTTTGAACTTGAACCTTCTTTACAGACTTATGACTTTCTGTTGTTTTCTTCAGTAGATCAAGAATGCGATTTTTTGACCAAAAAAAAGAGTCTGACCCTGAATCCCATGAACTTGAACGTTCTATGAATACAAATAGATTCCTTCTGATGCAGTGGTTCAAAGATTACCTTTTGAACTTAGTTGTGGCCAAATAGTCTTTAAAGTTGAACATTTTATATAGGCTTTATGACTACCTGTTGATTCATCATTAGATCAAGGAAGACATTTTTTGACAAAAAAATAAAAGATTCTGACCCTGGATTCCATGTACTTGAAATTTCTATACATATAAATAGATTCCTTCTGATGTTTTATTAGCTCTTCAAGGATGACCCTTTGAACTTATTTTTTGGCCAAAGAGTCTTTGAACTTGAACTTTCTTTACAGACTTATGACTTTCTGTTGTTTCTTCAGTAGATCAAGGATTAGATTTTTTTGATAAAAAAAAAAAAAATTCTGACCCTGGATCTCATGAACTTGAACTTTCTATGCATATAAATAGATTCCTTCTGATGCAGTGGTCCAAGGATGACCTTTTGAACTTATTTGTTGCCAAATAGTCTTTGAACTGGAACATTCTACACAGACTTTATGACTACCTGTTGTTTCATCAGTAGGTCAAGGAAGACATTTTTTGGCAAAAAAACAAAACAAAAATCTGACCCTAGATTCAATGATCTTGAACTTTGTATACCTATAAATAGATTCCTACTGATGTTTTATTAGTTCTTCAAGGATGACCCTTTGAACTTATTTTTGGCCAGAGTTTTTGATCTTGAACCTTCTTTAAAGACTTATGACTTTCTGTTGTTTCTTCAGTAGATCAAGGATGAGATTTTTTTGACAAAAAAAAAAAGACTTCTGATCCTGGATCCCATGAACTTGAACTTTCTATGCACATAAATAGATTCCTTCTGATGCAGTGGTTCAAGGATGACATTTTGAACTTATCTGTGGCCAAATAGTCTTTGAGCTTGAACCTTCTTTACAGACGTTTGACTTTCTGTTGTTTCTTCAGTATATCAGGGATGAGATTTTTTGACAAAAAAAGATTCTCACCCTGGATCCCATGAACTTGAACTTTCTATGCATATAAATAGATTCATTCTGATGCAGTGGTTCAGGAATGACCTTTTGAACATATTTGTGGCCAAATAGTCTTTGACCTTGATCATTCTATACACACTTTATGAATACCCGTTGTTTCATCAGTAGGACAAGTTTGTCCATTTTTTGACAAAAAAATAAAAAACTTCTAACCTTAGATTCCATGAACTTGAACTTTCTATACATATAAATAGATTCCTTCTGATGTTTATTAGTTCTTCAAGGATGACCCTTTGAACTTATTTTTGGCCAGAGTCTTTGGACTTGAACCTTCTTTACAGATTTATGACTTTCTGTTGTTTCTTTAGTAGATCAAGGATGAGATTTTTTTGACCAAAAAAAGATTCTGACCCTGGATCCCATGAACTTGAACTTTCTATACATATAAATAG
Source organism: Pseudorasbora parva (assembly GCF_024679245.1). Lineage (NCBI taxonomy): Eukaryota > Metazoa > Chordata > Actinopteri > Cypriniformes > Gobionidae > Pseudorasbora > Pseudorasbora parva. The sequence continues at coordinate 36,328,073 of NC_090181.1, read as the reverse complement.
ATTCCTTCTGAGGGGGTGGTTCAAGGATGACCTTTTGAACTTATTTGTGGCCAAATACTCTTTGACCTTGAACATTCTTTACAGACTTTATGACTACCTATTGTTTCATGGGTAGGTCAAGGAAGACATTTTTTTGAAAAAAATAAAATAAAAATTCTTACGCTAGATTCCATGAACTTGAACTTTCTATACATATAAATCGATTCCTTCTGATGTTTTATAGCTCTTCAAGGATGACCCTTTGAACTTATTTTTGGCCAACGAGTCTTTGAACTTGAACCTTCTTTACGACTTGAATCTTCTTTATGACTTTCTGTTGTTTCAGTAGATCAAGAATCAGATTTTTTTGACAAAAAAAAAATTCTGACCCTGGATCTCATGAACTTGAACTTTCTATGCATATAAATAGATTCCTTCTGATGCAGTGGTTCAAGGATGACCTTTTGAACTTTTTTGTGGCCAAATAGTCTTTGACCTCGAACCTTCTTTACAGATGTATGACTTTCTGTTGTTTCTTCAGTATATCAAGGATGAGATTTTTTTGACAAAAAAATAATAATAATCTGACGCTAGATTCCATGAACTTTAAGTTTCTATACATATAAATAGATTCCTTCTGATGTTTTATTAGCTCTTCAAGGATGACCCTTTGAACTTATTTTTGACCAAAGAGTCTTTGAACTTGAACCTTCTATACAGACTTATGACTTTCTGTTGTTTCTTCAGTAGATCAAGGATGGGATTTTTTTTTACAAAAAAAATAAAATAATGATTCTGACCCTGGATCCCATGAACTTTAACTTTCTATGCATATAAATAGATTCCTTCTGATGCAGTGGTTCAAGGATGGCCTTTTTAACTAATTTTTGTCCAAAGAGTCTTTGAACTTGAACTTTCTTTACAGACTTATGACTTTCTGTTGTTTCTTCAGTAGATCAAGGATTAGATTTTTTTTTCGAAAAAAAAAAAAAAAATCTGACCCTGGATCTCATGAACTTGAACTTTCTATGCATATAAATAGATTCCTTCTGATGCAGTGGTTCAAGGATGACCTTTTGAACTTTTTTGTGGCCAAATAGTCTTTGACCTTGAACCTTCTTTACAGATGTATGACTTTCTGTTGTTTCTTCAGTATATCAAGGATGAGATTTTTTTGACAAAAAAATAATAATAATCTGACGCTAGATTCCATGAACTTCAAGTTTCTATACATATAAATAGATTCCTTCTGATGTTTTATTAGCTCTTCAAGGATGACCCTTTGAACTTATTTTTGACCAAAGAGTCTTTGAACTTGAACTTTCTATACAGACTTATGACTTTCTGTTGTTTCTTCAATAGATCAAGGATGGGATTTTTTTTACAAAAAAAATAAAATAATGATTCTGACCCTGGATCCCATGAACTTGAACTTTCTATGCATATAAATAGATTCCTTCTGATGCAGTGGTTCAAGGATGACCGTTTTAACTAATTTTTGTCCAAAGAGTCTTTGAACTTGAACTTTCTTTACAGACTTAAGACTTTCTGTTGTTTCTTCAGTAGATCAAGGATTAGATTTTTTTTCCGAAAAAAAACAAACAAAAAATCTGACCCTGGATCTCATGAACTTGAACTTTCTATGCATATAAATAGATTCCTTCTGATGCAGTGGTTCACGGATGACCTTTTGAATTTATTTGCTGCCAAATAGTCTTTGAACTTGAACATTCTACACAGACTTTATGACTACCTGTTGTTTCATCAATAGGTCAAGAAAGACATTTTTTGGCAAAAAACAAAACAAAAATCTGACCCTAGATTCAATGATCTTGAACTTTGTATACCTATAAATAGATTCCTTCTGATGTTTTATTAGTTCTTCAAGGATGACCATTTTAACTTATTTTTGGCCAGAGTCTTTGAACTTGAACAGTCTTTATAGAAATATGACTTTCTGTCGTTTCTTCAGTAGATCAAGGATGAGATTTTTATACAAAAACGTTTCTGACCCTGGATCCCATGAACTTGAACTTTCTATGCATATAAATAGATTGCTTCTGATGTTTTAGTAGTTCTTCAAGGATGACCCTTTGAACTTATTTGTGGCCAGAGACTCTTTGAACTTTAACCTTCTTTACAGACTTATGACTTTCTGTTTTTTCACCAGTAGATCAAGGATGATATGTTTTGTCCAAAGAATCTTTTTTTTTTTTTGGTCAAAAAATCTCATCCTTGATATACTGAAGAAACAACAGAATTTGAACTTTCTATGCATACCAACAGATTCCTTCTTCTGTTTCATCTTTAGTTCAAGTACGACTTTTTAAATATATTTTTGGACAAAGAGTCTATGATCTTTAAAATTAAATTCACGCTTATAGGCTTTCTGATTTTTTATCAGAAGTTCAAATATGACTTTTTGAACAATTTTTTCTGCCCCTGTATTCCATGAACTTGAACTTTCTACACATATAATAGATTCCTTCTGACACAGTGGTTCAAGCAGGAACATTTGAACTTATTTGTGGCCAAATATTGTTTGATCTTGAACCTTCTATACAGAGTTATGAGTTTCTATTTTTTTCATCAGCAGTTCAATGATGACATTTAAAAAAAAAAAAAAAAAAAAAAAAACTGACCCTGGATCCTAGGAACTGGAATTTTCTATGCATACTACTAGATTCCTTCCATTAGGTGTTTCATCTTTACTTAAAGAATGACTTTTTGAATATATTTTTGGGCAAATAGTCTTTGTATTTTAAATTTAAATTCAAATGTAGAGTCTTTCTGATGGTTTATCAACAGTTCAAATTTGAGTTTTTGAACATTTTGTTCTGCCCCTGCATTCCATGAACTTGAACTTTCTATACATATAAATAGATTCCCTCTGATATTTCATTAATAATTCAAGGATTACTTTTGATCTTATTCTTGGCCAAAGAGTATTCTGAACTTTCTATATATGCTACTATATTCCTTCTGATGTTTCATCACAAGTTCAAATATGACTTTTTGAAATAATGTTCTGCCCCTGGATTCCATGAACTTGAATATTCTATACATATAAATAGATTCTTTCTGATGCTTCATCAGTGGTTCAAGGATGACCCTTTGAACTTATTTGTGGCCAGAGACTCTTTGAACTTTAACCTTATTTACATACTTATGACTTTCTGTTTTTTCATCAGTAGATCAAGGATGACATTTTTTGACAAAAAAAGATTCTGACCCTGGATCCCAAGAACTTGAGCTTTCTATTCATATAAATAGTTTCCTTCTGATGCAGTGGTTCAAGGACCACATTTGAACTTATTTGTAGCCAAACAGTCTTTGAACTTGAACCTTCTATACAGACTTTCTCTTGTTTCATCAGTAGTTCAAGAATTACATTTTTCGAGAAAAGAAATTCTGACCCTAGATCCTATAACTGGAACCTTCTATAACGTTAGTGTGTTAGTTCATACTAACAGATTTCTTCTGCTGTTTCATCATTAGTTCAAGTATGACTTTTTGAATATATTTTTGGACAAAGAGTCTTTTAACTTTAATTTTAAATTCATACGTATAGGCTTTCAAAAGTTTTATCAGAAGTTCAAATATGACTTTTTGGAAGAAAAAAAATTCTGCTCCTGGATACCATGAACTTGAACTTTCTATACATAAAAATGTATTCCTTCTGATGTTTTATTAGTTCTTCAAGTTCTTCAACACTCCCTGTTGTTTCATCATTAGTTCAAGGATGACATTTTTTGACAAAAGAATTAAAATAAATTCCGAATGCATACTAATATATTTCTTCTGCTGTTTCATCTTTAGTTTAATCATGAATAATGTTGAAGAAATACTTTTTGGCCAAGAATTAGATCAAAAGGTCATCATTGAAGAACTAATAAAACATCAGAAATAATCTATTTTTGTATAGAAAGTTCAAGTTCATGGAATCTATGGGCAGAAAAAAATGTTCAAAAAGTCATATTTGAACTTCTGATAAAAAAAATGTATACGTTTAAATTTAAATTTAATGTTCAAATTTACGTTTAAATTTAAATTTAAAGCTCTTTGTCCAAAAATATATTCAAAAAGCCATACTTGAACTAAAGATGAAACAGACGATGGAATCTATATGATTGCATAGAAAGTTCAAGTTCATGGGATCCGGAGTCATAAATTATGAAGATTATAAATTATTTTTAAAAAAAAATTTGTCAAAAAATGTCATCCTTGCTCTACTGCTGAAACAACAGAGAGTCATAAGTCTGTATAGAAGATTCAAGTTCAAAGACTCTTTGGCCACAAATAAGTTCAAAAGGTCATCCTTAAAGAACTAATAAAACAACAGAAGGAATCTATTTAAATGTATTGAAAGTTCAAGTTTATGGAATCCATGTGCAGATTTTTTTTTTTCAAAAGTCATATTTGAACTTCTGATAAAACATCCGAAAGACTATACGTGTGAATTTTAATGTAAAGTTCAAAGACTCTTTCCAAAAATATATTCAAAAAGTCATACTTGAACTAAAGATGAAACCGCAGCAGAATTCTATTAGTAGCATAGATGTTCCAGTTATAGGATCCAGGGTCAGACATTTTTTTGGGTCAAATTTGTCATCCTTGAACTACTGACGAAACAACCGAAGACATAAGTCTTGTATTGAAGGTTTAAGTTCAAAGACTATTTGGCCACAAATAAGTTAAAAAGGTCATCCTTGAACCAGTGCATCAGAAGGAATCTATATATGTATAGAAAGTTCAAGTTATATGTATAGAAAGTTAAATTTCATGGAATCTAGGGGCGAACATTATTTCAAAAAGTCATATTTGCCTTCAGTGCACGAATTCTATGCAATGCTAAAGCGCAAATATATTCATTGCGCAACGAGTTCTTTTATGTGCAATTCAATGCAAAATATCTTCAATGCACAACTCTTTAACAATGCACTTATTTTTTTCAATGCGCAACGAGTTCTTTATGCAATGCAATGCAAAAGCACTAATCTCTTTCTGCACAACGCGTTCTTTATGCAAAGGAATGCAAAAAGCACAATTTATTCAAAGCACAAATAGTTTTTGTATGAATGAAAAACGAGTTTTTCGTTATGCAATGCAATACAACGCAATGAAAAAGCACAAATTTCTTCTTTGCACAGTGAATTCTTATATGCAATGCAATATAATGGAAAATCACTTATTTCTTCAATGCGTAGAGTTCTTATATGCAATCCAATGCAAAAGCACTAATCTTTTTAATGCACAACGAGTTCTTTATGCACAGTGAGATCTTATATGCAATGTAATGCAATGTAAAGTTTTTTGTATGCAATGTAATGCCAAAGCGCTAATATCTTCAATGCACGACGAGTTCTATGCAATGCAAAATCACTCTCTTCGATGCACAGTTAATTTGCAAAAGCACTAATTATTTAATTGCACAGCGAATTATTTTATGCAATGCAATGCAAAAGCACTATCTCTTCGATGCACAAGTTTTTTCATATGCAATGCAAAAGCGCTAATATCTTCAATACATCACGAGAAAAATGCAATGCAAAAGCACTAATCTCTGCAGTGCACACATTTTTTTCCTATGCAATGCAAACGAACTAATCTTTTTAAGGCACAGTGAGATCTTATATGCAATGTTATGCAATGTAAAGTTTTTTGTATGCATCCATTAAAAGACTTCAAGCCGCAAGTTTTTTCGTATTCAATGGAATGCAAAAGCGCTAAAATCTTCAATGCACGACGAGTTCTATGCAATGCAAAAGCACTCTCTTCGATGCAGTTTATTCGTATGCAATACAAAGCACTAATTATTTAATTGCACAGCGAATTATTTTATGCAATGCAATGCAAAAGCGCTATCTTCAATGCACATCGAGTTATTTTATGCAATGCAAAGCACTGTCTCTTCGATGCACAGCAAGTTTTTGTATGCAATGCAAAAGCCCCATCTCTTCGAAGCACAACAAGTTTTTGTATGCAATGTAATGCAGAAGCACTAATCTCCCCAGTGCACAAGTTTTTTCGTATGCAATGCAAAAGCGCTAATCTCTGAAGTGCACACATTTTATCGTATGCAATGCAATGCAAAAGCTCTATTATTTTCAATGCATGACGAGTTCATTGCAATGAAAAAGCACTAATCTCCCCAGTGCACAAGTTTTTTCGTATGCAATGCAATGCAAAAGCACTAATCTCCTCAGAGCACAAGTTTTTTTTCGTATGCAATGCAATGCAAAAGCACTAATCTCCCAATTGCACAAGTTTTTTTCGTATGCAATGCAATGCAAAAGCGCTAATATCTTCAATGCATGACGAGTTCAATGCAATGCAAAAGCACTAATCTATGCAATGCAAAGAAAAGCACTAATCTCCTCAGTGCACAAGTTTTTTTGTATGCAATGCAATGCAACGCACTAATCTCCCCAGTGCACGTTTTTTCGTATTCAATGCAAAAGCGCTAATATCTTCAATGCATGACGAGTTCAATGCAATGCAAAAGCACTAATGTGCACAATTTTTTTCGTATGCAATGCAATGCAAAAGCGCTAATATGTTCAATGCATGACGAGTTCAATGCAATGCAAAAGCACTAATCTCCCCAGTGCACAAGTTTTTTTCGTATGCAATGCAAATGCGCTAATATCTTTATGCATGAGGAGTTCAATGCAATGCAAAAGCACTAATGTTCCCAGTGCACAAGTTTTTTCGTATGCAAAAGCACTAATCTCCTCAGTGCACAAGTTTTTTTGTATGCAATGCAATGCAAAAAAACTAATCTCCCGAGTGCACGTTTTTTCGTATGCAATGCAAAAGCGCTAATATCTTCAATGCATGACGAGTTCAATGCAATGCAAAGCACTAATCTCTCCAGTGCACTTTTTTTTTTGTATGCAATGCAATGCAAAAGCGCTAATATCTGTAATGCATGACGAGTTCAATGCAATGCAAAAGCACTAATCTCCTCAGTGCACAAGTTTTTTTGTATGCAATGCAATGCAAAAGCACTAATCTCCCCAGTGCACGTTTTTTCGTGTGCAATGCAAAAGCTAATATCTTCAATGCATGACGAGTTCAATGCAATGCAATGCAAAAGCACTAATCTCTCCAGTGCACATTTTTTTTCGTATGCAATGCAATGCAAAGCGCTAATATCTTTAATGCATGACGAGTTCAATGCAATGCAAAAGCACTAATCTCCTCAGTGCACAAGTTTTTTTGTATGCAATGCAATGCAAAAGCACTAATCTCCCCAGTGCACGTTTTTTCGTGTGCAATGCAAAAGCTAATATCTTCAATGCATGACGAGTTCAATGCAATGCAATGCAAAAGCACTAATCTCCTCAGTGCACAAGTTTTTTGTATGCAATGCAATGCAAAAGCACTAATCTCCCTAGTGCACAAGTTTTTTCGTATGCAATGCAAAAGCGCTAATATCTTCAATGCATGACGAGTTCAATGCAATGCAAAAGCCCTAACTCTTCAATGTACAACGAGTTAAACATATGCATTGCCTTTAACAGGAGACCTACAGGATTGAAGTGCATTGAAGTGGATTCTGACTAAATCCTATTTCACAGAAGGTCCAAGAAATATATTCAGTAGTTAAATATGGAACATTTTCTAGCTAATGTATGATCTGAATGTATGAATGTTTAGACAGTTACAGTTGGGACTCACAAGACGTCTTCTGATATTTCAGCTCAAGTTCAGTTCAAGAATGAAATTTTGAAATTACAGGCCAACAAAAACTTTGAACATTAAATTTGTATACAGAATTTATTTCCATTTATGAACTTTGGATGTTTCATCAGTAGGTCAAGAAATAATTTTTGAATATGTTTATGCCAAATAGTTTTTGAACTTTAAATGTATAAACAGACTCATAGACTCCATAGAGTCTTTGAACTTTAACCTTCTTTAAAGACTTTATGACTAACTGTTGTTTCATCAGTAGATCAAGGATGAGATTTTTTAACAAAAAAAAAAAAAAAAAAAAAAAAGATTCTAACCCTGGATCCCATGAACTTTACATTTTCTATGCATATAAATTGATTCCATCTAATGCAGTGGTTCAAGGATGACCTTTTGAACTTATTTGTGGCCAAATAGTCTTTGAATTTGATAATTCTATACAGACTTTATGACTACCGGTTGTTTCATCAGTAGGTCAAGGAAGACATTTTTTGACAAAAAATAAAAAAATTCTGACCCTAGATTCCATGAACTTGAACTTTCTATACATATAAATAGATAGCTTCTGATGTTTTATTAGTTCTTCAAGGATGAACCTTTGAAGTTATTTTTGGCCAAAGAGTCTTTGAGCTTGATCCTTCATTACAGACGGATGACTACCTGTTGTTTTTTCAGTAGATCAAGGATAAGATTTTTTAACAAAAAAAAAAAAAAAAAAAATTCTGACGCTGGATCCCATGAACTTGAACTTTCTATGCATATAAATAGATTCCTCTGATGCAGTGGTTCAAGGATGGCATTTTGAAATTATTTGTGGCCAAATAGTCTTTGAATTTGATAATTCTATACAGACTTTATGACTACCGGTTGTTTCATCAGTAGGTCAAGGAAGACATTTTTTGACAAAAAAAAAAAAAAAAATTCTGACCCTAGATTCCATGAACTTGAACTTTCTATACATATAAATAGATTCCTTGTGATGTATTATTAGTTCTTCAAGGATGACCCTTTTGAACTTATTTTGGACCAAATAGTCTTTGAACTTGAGCATTCTATACAGACGTATGTCTTTCTGTTGTTTCTTCAGGAGATCAAGGATGAGATTTCTTGACAAAAAAAAGAAAAAAAAAGATTCTGACTCTGGATCCCATGAACTTGAACTTTCTACACATATAAATAGATTCCTTCTGATGTTTTATTAGTTCTTCATGGATGACCCTTTGAACGTATTTTTTGCGAGAGTCTTTGAACTTGAATCTACTTTACAGACTTATGACTTTCTGTTGTTTCTTCAGTAGATCAAGGATGAGATTTTTTGACAAAAAAAGATTCTGACCCTGGATCCCATGAACTTGAACTTTCTATACATATAAATAGATTCCTTCTGATGTTTTATTAGTTCTTTAAGGATGACCCTCTGAACTTATTTTTGGCCAAATAGTCCCTGAACTTGAACCTTTTATTTACAGACGTATGACTTTCTCTTGTTTTCAAGGATGAGATTTTTTGACAAAAAAAAAAAGAAGAAAAGATTCTGATCCTGGATCCCATGAACTTGAACTTGCTATGCTTATAAATAGATTCCTCTGATGCAGTGGTTCAAGGATGACCTTTTGAACTTATTTGTGGCCAAATAGTCTTTGAACTTAAACATTCTATACAGACTTTATGACTACCTTTTGTTTAATAAGTAGGTCAAGGAAGACATTTTTTGACAAAAAAATAAAACAATTCTTACCCAAGATTCCATGATCTTAAGCTTTCTATACATATAAATAGATTACTTCTGATGTTTTATTAGTTCTTCAAGGATGACCCTTTGAACTTAATTTTGGCGAGAGTCTTTGAACTTGAACCTACTTTACAGACTTATGACTTTCTGTTGTTTCTTCAGTAGATCAAGGATGAGATTTTTTGACAAAAAAAAGATTCTGACCCTGGATCCCATGAACTTGAACTTTCTATACATATAAATAGATTCTGCTGATGCGGTGGTTCAAGGATTACCTTTTGAAATTATTTGTGGCCAAATAGTCTTTGAACTTGAACATTCTATACAGACTTTATGACTACCTGTTGTTTCATCAGTAGGTCAAGGAAGACTTTCTTTGACAGAAAAAATTCTGACACTAGATTCCATGAACTTGAACTTTCTATACATATAAATAGATTCCTTCTGATGTTTTATTAGTTCTTCAAGGCTGACCCTTTGAATTTATTTTTGGCCAAAGAGTCTTTGAACTTGAACCTTCTTTACAGACGTATGACTTTCTGTTGCTTCTTCAGTAGATCAAGGATGAGATTTTTTGACCCCCCCAAAAAAAAGATTCTGACCCTGGATCCCATGAATTTGAACTTTCTATGCATATACATAGATTCCTCTTATGCAGTGGTTCAAGGATGCCATTTTGAAATTATTTGTCGCCAAATAGTCTTTGAACTTGAAAATTCTATACAGACTTTAATACTACCTGTTGTTTATCAGTAGGTCAAGGAAGACATTTTTTGATAAAAAAATAAACAAATTCTGAAACTAGATACGAGGCTCCAGCTCCTTATTCACCGAACTATCCGTTCCACCTTAAAATGTCTTTTAACCCCTCCCTCTCAGAGCTTTGGTCGTATTTTTAAAGGAATAGTTGTGCGGTTGTAATTTAGAAGGCAGTTAACATTAAACTAATGACATATAGCACTGTAAAAAAAAAAAAAAAAAGATTGTTTGTTTCATTGTATATAAATAAAGTTAATTCTCTAACGAAATCCTGCATTATACAGTTTTTTATGTGTTATTGTTGAAATGTCATACCCAGAACATGCCACGTTATGTGCCGACAAAGCATAATTGGAGGTGGCATTATTTTATTATTTCAAACGTTCTAAAAAAAACGAGCACTTTGAGGCATAGATAAGTTCATTCTCTATCGAAATCCTGCTTTACAATATTTTCTGATGTGTCATTGTTGAAATATCATACAGAACATGCCTTCTCATGCAACTGAATGTGCCGACAAAGCATTCTGGAGGTGGCATTATTTTATTATTTCAAAAGTTCTCAAAAAAACGAGCACGTAGACGGATAGATAAGTTCATTCTCTTACGAAATTCCTCATTACAACATTTTCTGATGTGTAGTTGTTGGTATATCACACCCAGAACATGCCTTCCCATGCAACTGTGTGTGCCGACAAAGCATTCTGGAGGTGGCATTATTTTATTATTTCAAATGTTCTCAAAAAAACGAGCACATAGAGGGATAGATAAGTTAATTCTCTAACGAAATCCCTCATTACAACATTTTCTGATGTGTAAGAATTGAATCAAATTCAAGCAGAAAGATGTTTCACCACTGACTGGATTATCCCGTTATTTGTAGGTAAGTAGAATATGATGATAAATTAGGCATATTCTATATTCTATGTATTCTATATGTTAGGCATCAACCCGCCATTAATGACAAGTCATTATAATTAGTGCCATAGATTCGTTGTCTGGATCCCTCTTCCGCTGGGAGAAATATCTTCGTAAATGATCAGGGCTGCATTTCCCGATAACGTTGTCTCTTAGCGCTCTACGAAGACTCTAAAGGTTTAACTTAACTGAAGGTATACCATTTCTAGGTGTGTTCCCCGAACTATACCTTAGGAGGTCGCTTAAGGTATACCTTCTTAAGTGCGACGTAAGCGGGTGCTGTTCGTGGCGGTGGTGCTGAATTGGCTTCTATCGATGGCTCAAGAATCGATTATTTACTCTATTCAGGGGCTGTTTCACTGCGTTATGCGAAACAAATTATGTTCTTTATAAAAGAAACACTTCAGAAATAGTTGAACTTTCATTTATCATACAAAATTGCACCTAAATTTTACATAATTCTGAAATGAGTGCACGAACAGCAATCTCATGCTCAACCGCACCATCAGCATCACGCGTCATTTAAATTATTACAATATATTTTCCACAGTGTCTTGATTTAATCCACAACCAGGGATGATTGACCATGCAGCAGCTGCATCACATTATTGTGTAAAAAACTAATTTATATTATTAGATGGCCAACTCAATAAAAACGCAACACGCAAAACATATAATCAGCTGCTATGGCGGAGAAAAAAGAAAGAAAGAGAGGAGCCGCCAGCAGCTGATTTTAGTAGCTGAGCTCCGTCCAGTTTGTCTCGACAAAGCTGGTCCAACAAGATCTAAAAGCTGCTTAATTTGCTGTCGTGGTAGGCGAATTTTTTTTTTATAGCAGCCTTCTGACATGGTAGCCAGGGACTAAAGTTTTCACGTATGAAATAGTGCACATACACTAAATGGCTCCGCGGATGGCGCCGTCTTTGATTTAGCACAATTCTATTCACTGCCTCGCTGCCAAAGTTTGACTAAACTCCCCTCCACAATCATTCCCTTTAAATAGGCTCCTAAGCTTTTCCTGTCTAATGGTTTGCCAGCTGATGTACCTTTGGATAATATCATTAAAAAGCTAACAACCATTGGTGTTTGTAATGAAATTTTATGACAAGGAAATTTATGAAATTTCTTATGACAATTTTAATCCTTGCATTAAAAAACAAAAAACAAAAAACAAAACAAAAAAAATATTCAACTAGCCTAATTGAACACTGGGTGTATATTACATCTTCGGAATTATATTCGGATAGACTGACATATAAAGAAGCTTTTTTCACAGTGGTGGCCACTAGTGGAATGAACTTTTAATAGTGATAAGGTATAGCTAAGAGTGGTCCAGACCAACCTTACGAAAGTATGACTTAAAGAAGGTATTCTTAACTAAGTTCGTTTCCAGGGCTGCATTTCCCGAAACCTTCTTAACACTACGTCATTCTTAAGTTATACCTTAAGGTATCCCTTAACGTTAATATGTGTTTCCCGAAACGAACTTAGTTAAGAATACCTTCTGTAAGTCATACTTTCGTAAGGTTGGTCTGGACCACTCTTAGCTATACCTTATCACTATTGACAGTTCATTCCACTAGTGGCCACCACTGTGTAAAAAGCTTCTTTATATGTCAGTCTATACGAAATATAATTCCGAAGTTGTAATATGAGCCCGATCTCACGAAAATGCGTATACATAGTACGAGTTTGCAATCTCGTGGAATGTATACGCCAAAATGAGTTTTGGCATGCATATGGTACACGGTTTTTCGTGTGCATATGATACGCACTTTATGGCGTATTATACATACGAACCCCCCACCCCACCACCCTAAACCTACCCAAGAGTGTGCATAAGCATGCCATAAAGTGTGTATCATATGCACGCAAAAAACTGCATAGCATTTGCACGCCAAAACTCATTTAGGCGTATGCATTCCATGAGATTTCACACTCTTACTATTTATACGCATGACCATGAGATCGTGTTGTGTAATATACACCCAGTGTTCAATTAGGCTAGTTGAATTGTGTTTTTGTTTTTTTATGCAAGGATTAAAATTGTCATTACAAACACTAATGGTTGTTAGCTTTTTAATGATATTCAAAGGTACATCAGCTGGCAAACCATTAGACAGGAAAAGCTTGCCTATTTAAAGGGAATGATTGTGGAGGGGAGTTTAGTCAAACTTTGGCAGCGAGGCAGCGAATAGAATTGTGCTAAATAAAAGATGTTTAGTATATGTTCACTATATTTCATACGTGAAAACTTTCGTCCCCTTGCTACCATGTCAGAAGCTGCTGTTAAAAATAAATGTTGCCTACCGCAACAGCAAATTCAGCAGCTTTTAGATCTTGTTGGACCAACTTTGTCGAAACTAACTGGACGGAGCTACCCCCTCAGCCCTGAAATCAGCTGCTGGCGGCACTCCTCTTTCTTTCTTTTTTCTAGTAGCAGCTGATTATATGTTTTGCGTGTTGTGTTTTTATTGACTAGGCCATCTAATTATATAAATTAGTTATTTACTCAATAATGTGATGCAGATGCTGCGTGGGCAATCATCCCTGGTTATGGAGTAAATCAAGACACTATGGAAAATATATTGTAATAATTTAAATGACGCGTGATGCTCATGATGCGGTTGAGCATGAGATTGCTGGTTCGTGCACTCATTTCAGAATTATGTCAAATTTAGGTGCAATTTTGTATGATAAATGAAAGTTCAACTATTTCTGAAGTGCTTCTTTTATAAAGAACATGATTTTTTCGCATAATGCAGTAAAACAGCCTCTGCATGGAGTAAATAATCGATTCTTGAGCTATCAATATAAGCCAATTCAGCACCGCCGCCACGGACAGCACCCGCTAATGTCGCACTTAAGAAGGTTTACCTTAAGCAACCTACTAAGGTATAGTTCGGGGAACACACCTAGAAATGGTATACCTTCAGTTAAGTTATACCTCAAGAGTCTTCGTAGCGCGCTAAGAGACAACGTTATCGGGAAATGCAGCCCAGGGCCGGGTTTCCCAATAACGATGTATCTTAGCTATAAAGAGCTCGGTCTACGAGCGAAGTTAAGATCACTCGCAGCAATTCCACGTGTGTTTCCCAAAAATGTACTTAACATGAACGCGTGAGAACGCGCTCTAAGTGCTACTTAAGAGTCGCTGTCCATTTGCGAAGTGCTGAAATATAACCTTATATGGAATCGATTCCTCTGAACGGTTCACCTAATAATTATAAGCAACTTTTATATATATTATAAAAAAGACGAAATCAATATCCTTCTAGAGGAGGTGGAGCGGGAAAATATGGCTGGTTTTATCTCTATTTTTCCCAGTTTTTGAAGTATATTTTCTACATTACTTATTTTATTATTTTTTCTTCTTTTCTGTCATTTAATTCAGATGTGTATTTGTATTTTTTGTTTTGTTTTTTAATAATAATAATAATAATAATAATAGATTTTATTTATAATGCACTTTTCATTCCGAAGAATCTCAAAGTGCAACAAAGGGGGGAAAAAATAACAACAAAAAATGAATAACAAGTAAAAATATAGAATACTACAAACAATCCACCAACACAGAAAACAGAACAGAAACAGAGCTGATGGTGAACAGAAACAGAGCTGATGGTGAACAGAAAACAGCTGATGGTGGAAGTCTCTGTTAGCTCCGCAGCACGCTGTGGTTCACTCCATGTTTCAGATTTCTCCCAGCGGCAGTGTCCCGATGACAACGCCGAGGAAGGACAGCTGAAGACCAGATGATGGGTCTTCATGACGATTCAAACGATGGGGATCGCCGCAGCACCATGCAGGAGGCAGAACATTTTTCCGGGCACTTCTGTGGACACACCGAGGGTCGGCGCAGAAGTCCAAGCCGCTCCACGGCCGCAATGCAGGACGGAACAGCGGCGCAGCCGAGAAGCGGAACATCCCAACATCATGCCAGACGCTGATGACGATGGCCCGGATGACGCTAACCCGGTGCAAACTTCAGCCACCATGCAGCTTAAGCCCAAGGGAGACCACCAGTGAGCAGCCGCGGCGAGAAACATCAAATGTCCTCCAAACCAGAACCAACCGCAGCAATTCAAACGTAAACATTAGAGAAGCGGTGGAAAACGGCGAAACGACGAACAACGTCCTCTCAGTGGCTGCCAGCAATCAGCAACAGTCCCAATTGTAGCTCTGACTGTTAGACTAGTCACAAACATAAGGAAATAAAATAAAATAAATTCTAAATCTAATAGTACATTAACATGATTTTACCTTCCTTCATAAAAAAAAAAGAAAAGAAAAGAAAAAAAAAATTATAGGCCTAGTATTATCATTGCACTTGAATAAAGTTAAAGGTGTAATCTGCCGGTTGTGCTGTAGGTGACCTCATAACTCTTTCTTTCTTTCTTCTTACGATACACTTAGAGCTTTACGATTACTCCAGAGCACTCGTAGATCTACGATCATTTTCAAGTGCTATTTAAGTTACGATGCTTTTGGGAAACGCAGCCCAGATGACTTCTGAACAACACATACAGTTGCATGGGAAGGCATGTTCTGGGTATGATATTTCAACAATTACACATCAGAAAATGTTGTAATGAGGGATTTCGTTAAAGAATGAACTTATCTATCCCTCTACGTGCTCGTTTTTTGAGAACTTTTGAAATAATAAAATAATGCCACCTAGGATGCTTTGTCGTCACATACAGTAGCATGGGAAGGCATGTTCTGGGTATGATATTTCAACAAAGACACATCAGAAAAAATTGTAAAGCAGGATTTCGTTAGAGAATTAACTTATCTATCCCTCTAAGTGTTCGTTTTTTTGAGAACCTTTGAAATAATAAAATAATGCCACCTCCAGTATGCTTTGTCGGCACATTCAGTTGCATGGGAAGGCATGTTCTGGGAATGATATTTCAACAATGACACATCAGAAAATGTTATAATTCAGGATTTAGTTAGAGAATGAACTTATCTATCCCTCTACGTGCTCGTTTTTTTGAGAACTTTTGAAATAACAAAATAATGCCACCTCCAGGATGCTTTGTCGTCACATTCAGTAGCATGGGAAGGCATGTTCTGGGTATGATATTTCAACAATGACACAAGAAAATATTGTAAAGCAGGATTTCGTTAGAGAATGAACTTATCGATCCCTCTACGTGCTCGTTTTATTTGAGAACTTGTGAAATAATAAAATAATAAAAAGCATCTAGGATGCTTTTTCGGCACATTGCCACCTCCAGGATGCTTTGTCGTCACATTCAGTAGCATGGAAGGCATGTTCTGGGTATGATATTTCAAAAATAACACAAGAAAATATTGTAAAGCAGGATTTCGTTAGAGAATGAACTTATCTATGCCTCTACGTGCTCGTTTTTTTTTTTTTTTTTTTTTTTTGAGAACTTGTGAAATAATAAAATAATGCCACCTCTAGGATGCTTTTTCGGCAGATACAGTTGCATGGGAAGGCATGTTCTGGGTATGATATTTGAACAATTACACATCAGAAAATGGTGTAGTGAGGGATTTGTTTAGAGAATGAACTTATCTATCCATCTACGTGCTCGTTTTTTTGAGAACCTTTGAAATAATAAAATAATGCCATCTCTAGAATACTTTGTCGGCACATACAGTTGCATGGGAAGGCGTGTTCTGGGTATGATATTTCAACAATTACACATCAGAAAATGTTGTAATGAGGGATTTCGTCAGAGAATGAACTTATCCATCGCTCAACGTGCTCGTTTTTTTGAGAACCTTTAAAATAATAAAATAATGCCACCTCCAGGATGCTTTGTCGGCACATTCAGTTGCATGGGAAGGCATGTTCTGGGAATATTTCAACAATGACAAATCAGAAAATGTTGTAATGCAGGATTTCATTAGAGAATGAACTTATATATCCCTCCACGTGCTCGTTTTTTTTTGAGAACTTTTGAAATAACAAAATAATGCCACCTCCAAAATGCTTTGTCGGCACATTCAGTTGCATGGGAAGGCATGTTCTGGGAATGATATTTCAGCAATGACAAATCAGAAATGTGTTAATGCAGGATTTCGTTAGAGAATGAACTTATCTATCCCTCTACGTGCTCGTTTTTTTTTTGAGAACTTTTGAAATACTAAAATAATGCCACCAGGATGCTTTGTCGGCACATATAGTTGCATGGGAAGGCGTGTTCTGGGTAAGATATTTCAACAATTACACATCAGAAAATGTTGTAATGAGGGATTTCGTATCGCTACGTGCTCGTTTTTTTGAGAACCTTTGAAATAATAAAATAATGCCACCTCCACGATGCTTTGTCGGCACATTCAGTTGCATGGGAAGGCATGTTCAGGGAATATTTCAACAATGACAAATCAGAAAATGTTGTAATGCAGGATTTCGTTAAAGAATGAACTTATCTATCCCTCTACGTGCTCGTTTTTTTGAGAACTTTTGAAATAATAAAATAATGCCACCTCCAGAATGCTTTGTCAGCACATACTGTTGCACGGGAAGGCGTGTTCTGGGTATGATATTTCAACAATTACACATCAGAAAATGTTGTAATGAGGGATTTCGTCAGAGAGTGAACTTATCTATCACTCTACGAGCTCGTTTTTTTGAGAACCTTTAAAATAATAAAATAATGCCACCTCCAGTACACTTTGTCGGCACATTCAGTTGCATGGGGAGGCATGTTCTGGGAATATTTCAACAATGACACATCAGAAAATGTTATAATTCAGGATTTAGTTAGAGAATGAACTTATCTATCCCTCTACGTGCTCGTTTTTTTTTTGAGAACTTTTGAAATAACAAAATAATGCCACCTCCAAAATGCTTTGTCGGCACATTCAGTCGCATGGGAAGGCATGTTCTGGGAATATTTCAGCAATGACAAATCAGAAATGTGTTAATGCAGGATTTCGTTAGAGAATGAACTTATCTATCCCTCTACGTGCTCGCTTTTTGAGAACCTTTGAAATAATAAAATAATGCCACCTTCAGGATGCTTTGTTCGCACATACGCATACAGATATGCATGGGAAGGCATGTATATATGACACGCGCTTGGGTAGGTTTAGGGTGGTGGGGTGGGGGGTTCATATGTAATGCCATAAAATGCGTATCATATGCACGCGAAAAACAGCGTGCCATAGACATGCCAAAATGAGTTTTGGCGTATACATTCCACGACATTGCACACTGTACTATTTATACGCATTTTTGTGAGAATACCCTGGATATTTCAACAAATACACATCAGAAAATGTTGTAATGAATTTCGTCAGAGAATGAACTTATCTATCCCTCTACGTGCTTGTTTTTTTGAGAACTTTTGAAATAATAAAATAATGCCACCTCCAGGTTGCTTTTTCGGCACATTGCCACCTCCAGGATGCTTCGTCGTCACATTCAGTAGCATGGGAAGGCATGTTCTGGGTATGATATCTCAACAATGACACAAGAAAATATTGTAAAGCAGGATTTCGTTAGAGAATGAACTTATCTATCCCTCTACGTGCTCGATTGTTTTCAGAACTTGTGAAATAATAAATTAATGCCACCTCTAAGATGCTTTTTCGGCACATACAGTTGCACGGGAAGGCATGTTCTGGGTATGATATTTGAACAATTACACATCAGAAAATGTTGTAGTGAGGGATTTGGACAGAGAATGAACTTATCTATCCCTCTACGTGCTCGTTTTTTTTGAGAACCTTTGAAATAATAAAAAAATTGCCACCTCTAGGATGCTTTTTCGGCACATACAGTTGCATGGGAAGACATGTTCTGGGAATGATATTTCAACAATGACACATCAGAAAATGTTGTAATGCAGGATTTCGTTAGAGAATGAACTTATCTATCCCTCTTAGTGCTCGTTTTTTTTTTTTTTTTTTTTGAGAACTTTTGAAATAATTAAATAATGCCACCTCCAGGATGCTTTGTCGCCACATACAGTTGCATGGGAAGCATGGGCGTAGTTTACGCGGGGGACGTGTCCCCCTCACTTTTAATAAAATGTATTTTCGTCCCCCGCACTTTTACTGGGTCTCAACAATCCTGGTCGACCCGCTCCGAGCGGGATTCGAACCGGCGTTACCCTGTGCGGGGGCGGACAAGTTAACAGGGACGCTAAAGACAGCCTTCTCTAATCTCGGTTGATAGCGCGTTTCTTGAGGTGCAAGTGTATTTACATAGAAACCAATGTGAATACATCAAGATTTAAATTCAGAGACAAAAAATAATCTATGCATGACCTGTCATTTTTTCCGAATCTCAATATGAGGAGGGCGCTCTCTCACAGAAAGTAGAAGTAATACCCTGTCACGCTGCAGCTGAGCTGAAGGAAAACAATCGTTATGAGTGATGAAACGTGACGACGACAATCAGACGATTGCGACAATATATGCTTTATGTGTTTTTCAAGTCATCTCAATGTAGGCTATTTATTGACAATAAAGTAGGCTATCATGAATAATGCAGCTTTTAATGTTTATTATCTTCTGCTCACCAAGGCTGCATTTATGTAATCAAAAATGGTTAAAACAGTAATATTTTGAAATATTATTACAAATTAAAACAGCTTTTTTCCTATGTGAATATATAGTAATTTATTCCTGTGATCAAAGCTGAATTTATCATCATTACTCCAGTCTTCAGTGTCACATAATCCTTTAGGGTAGACCGAGTACAGTTGGTACAGGGGTACATTTGAGACACCTCAAATAACTTGCGTGCGCAACAAGTCTGATCTGTCATATTTGCTTCGCACATGCGTATTAGCGTCCTCTTTGATCGTGGGAAATTTGAAGTCCGTGCGCTTCTCCAGTCCGAAGATATCTGTGAAAGTTTTTTTTCTAAGGTAAGTTTTTCATTTCACCACATCCCTTCCACATTGAATAGCTTCTCATCCTTACATGACTGTTAAAGTTAACTTACATTTTCGTAAATCTTAATCTGTGCTCTGAAAACTGGCATATTGCATGACTGTGTGTCATGCAAGGCCATCGTAAAATCAGGAGAAATGCGCGCGGTGGTCAGCGGGGTACAGTTGAGACGCAGCGTATCAATTGTACCCGCACTAGAATCCTATAATTTGCGGCACATGCAGTTTAGTTGCACGATGTAAGATCGCATTCATAATAGTCATATTTAGACAATGTACAAAGCAAATTAAAACAGATTTTGATGTTTGTGATATTTGAACTGTGTAGTCCTAATTGACATATTTTCTGACATGAAGGACATAAGGATATAAGGGCATGTTGTAAGATATGCAAGGTGGTAAATGGGTACAGTTGATACACTGCAAAAAAATGCTTTTCTTATTATTTTTGTCTTGTTTCAAGTCCAAACATAAAAAGATAAAAATAATATTAATAATTAAAGTAAGAAGTAAAAAGTAAAAATCATTGTCTTTTTTGTTATTTATTTATTTTATTAGTTTTTGCTTAAAATAAGCAAAATAATCTGCCAATTATCTTAATTATTTTTTTCCAAAAACAAGACAATTTGTACTTGTCTAGTAAATATTTCTTGATTTAAGAACTGCTATATTTTTGGACTAGAAACAAGACAAAATATATCTGTAGAGTTTTGTTTATGTGTGTGCTATGCCTGTTGCAGGATGCCCCGCTTCAGAGTTAGGAGTACGGATAGGGGAGTTGCTGCAGATCTTTTAGAGAGGGCCTCAAAAAGTGTCGAGGAAGGGAGGTCAATTAGGAGTGCAGCACAGGAGTTAAGCATTCCTGTTGCTTCCCTGGCCCGATATGTGAAGAAAAGAAGAGATCTTATTGAGCAGGGCTCAAGTTTGATGCCCTCAGTCGGGTTTAAGGGCTGCAATGCAGTTTTTACTGCTGATCAAGAAATCAAACTAGTTTCTTACGTGAGGAAAGCAGCAGCTTTATACTTTGGGCTCCCCCCAAAAGAGGTAGGAATACACTGGAGAGTAAAAGTTAAACCATCAATAGGAAAAGTTCAGGTTAAGCACAATGTTAATACTGAAATGAGCCAGCAAGACACATAACATACACATACAAAGACACAAAGAGAAATTATGCATTTAAATGCACTGTTAAATAAACTATTACTGTCTTAAACTTCTAGGTCAAATATGAAATTATTAAATCATAAAATGAAACTACTTTAATTATACTAGTGCAACTGCATTTTTCATTTATTTTTTATTGTTTCAGATACGCAAATTGGCTTTTGAATTAGCCAGTTTTTATGGGTTGTCCTTTCCAGCAATGTGGGCTAAAAATGGCATGGCAAGTGAGAGCTGGTTCTCAAATTTCATGAGAAGGCACCAACACCTTTCCATTAGGAGGCCTCAGGCCACAAGTTTAAGCAGGGCCACCAGTTTCAATCCCACAAATGTGGCAACATTCTTCGATAAGCTAGCCACAGTTCTGTCGAGGGATGGATTCACAGCCAAAGACATTTGGAATATGGATGAGACCGGCCTAACAACAGTCCAGAATCCTGCACGAATTGTTGCAACTAAGGGAGAGAGAAGAGTTGGGAGTGTAACATCTGCAGAGAGGGGGGTCCTTGTTACCATGGCCTTGGCAGGAAATGCCCTGGGTAACATAACCCCCCCCCATTTCGTATTTCCAAGGAAAAAGTATCTCCCACATTTCATCAGAGGTGGTCCAGAGGGCTCAATTGGCACAGCCAATGGTAGTGGCTGGATGCAGGAGCAGGACTTTGTTGTCTTCCTCCAGCATTTTGTTCAGTATACCAGGGCAACAGAAGACAACAAAGTTTTGCTCCTGTTGGACAACCACTCCTCTCACGTATCAATTGCAGCTGTCAATTTCTGTCGAGCAAATGGCGTGGTTCTATTGTCTTTCCCTCCACACTGCACCCACCAACTGCAACCACTGGATAGAACTGTTTATGGGCCACTAAAGAAACACCTAAACAGTGAGATGGACAAGTGGCACCGGAGGCATCCTGGAACAACAATCACCATCTATGACCTACCAGAGATGGTCGAAAAAATCTTGCTCCTGGCAGCATCACCTCAGAATGTCAAGAAAGGATTTCAGTGCACTGGGATCTGGCCATACAACAAGAACATCTTCAGTGAAGTCAACTTTCTCCCAGCATCAGTGACTGACAGACCCCCTCCGGTTCCATCTCTCCCTGGGCCATCCACTGCTGCACCTCCATCTCTCCCTGGGCCATCCACTGCTGCACCTCCATCTCTCCCTGGGCCATCCACTGCTGCACCTCCATCTCTCCCTGGGCCATCCACTGCTGCACCTCCATCTCTCCCTGGGCCATCCACTGCTGCACCTCCATCTCTCCCTGGGCCATCCACTGCTGCACCTCCATCTCTCCCTGGGCCATCCACTGCTGCACCTCCATCTCTCCCTGGGCCATCCACTGCTGCACCTCCATCTCTCCCTGGGCCATCCACTGCTGCACCTCCATCTCTCCCTGGGCCATCCACTGCTACACAGTATCCTGTCCCATCCCTGGATATTCCTATGCCAATAGTGACCCTTAACTCAGAGGGTTTAGAGGAATTTACTCTCACTTTAGTTTCTCTTTCTTTACAAGAGGAGGAAATCACCACTGAAGTAAGATAAATTAATTAATTTAACTTCTAGTTTATGCCAAACAAATTTAGAAAATAAAATATTCATACATGTATGTCTGTTTGATGTTCAGCAGGAGCAAGTTCCAGAATTCTTGCCTGAGACTGTAAGGCCATTCCCCAAAGCTGGTCCCCGAAAGGCCAGTGGCCAACGGCGGAGGACAAGGGCCAGTGACATACTCACTGACACACCCATAAAGAATCTCCTTGAAGAGGAAAAAAAAAAGTGTGCCCAAGCAGTCAAAAGAAAAATTGTATTGCAACAAAAAGAGGGTGGGAAAAAGCAAAAAAAGCAAAACACAGAGGACACTCAATGTCTTGTCTGTGGGGAATGGTTTTCCAAATCCCGGCCAGGGGAGCATTGGATATCTTGCTCCATCTGTGGCATGTGGTCGCATGTTGAATGCATTGATGACAGCCAACATTACATTTGCCCCCACTGTAAGTGACAGGTGACCATGAGTGATTGCATAGCCTAGGTGACTGAAATACCTTTGTTTTGGTTTTGGTTTTGGTTTATTGGGCTATCTTTATTATGTTTTATTTATTATGTTTATTGTTATTATGTTTAATATGTTATTGTTTGCATTTGATTGTTTGCAATTGTTCAATGTGTTTTACTGTCACTCAAACAAACTGTTAGCCTGCTATTAAATGCTAAACTGAAATTAAATATTGTTGAACACTATTGTTAAATACTGTTCAATGTTTTACTAATTAACTACTTTTAACTAAACAAATAATGAAATAAAATACTGAATGGAAATAAAAACTGTTGAATTCTCATTTTTAAAGGTATTTTACAAATTCAATGAATTGGTTAGGCAGTTTTACTGCATTACGGATGGGTGTCTCAACTGTACTCGGGTACTGTTTCAACTGTACCCGACATGGGTACAGTTGGAACGAAAAAGCTGCTTGTGTTTATGAGCTAATTGTGGGAAATATGACCTACTTATGGATATTAATAATTATTAATATTTAAGTAGACAATTAAAGGAATGTCATATGAAGAAATCACTTCTTTTCAGCCCTTAGTTTTGGTGTGGTAACTGAAAAAGCAAAAAGTGTACCAACTGTACTCGGTCTACTACTAATCACTCTCAGATGAGGATATCATAATCAAGAAACAATTTTGATTATTATCTGTGTTGAAAACAGTTGTGCTGCTTAAAAATGTTGTGGAAACCATAATAGCCTGCATGTTATTTTTCAGGATGCTTTAATGAACAGAAAGTTCAATGGACAGCATTTATTTGCATTTATTAAATAAATTATTATCTAATTTGTAATTTTAAAAAATATCACTTGTGATCAATTTAATGCATGTCTGATCAATAAAAGTATTAATTTCTCTCTCTTTTTTTAATTTGACCACAAATGTTTAGATGGTTTCCACAAAAATTAAGCATCACCATGAGCAGCACAACTGATAATAATCATAACTGTGTGGATCATCAAATCCTCATCTGAGAATGATTAGTGAAGGATCATGTAACATTGAAGACTTGAGTAATGAGGATAAATTCAGCTTTGATCACAGGAATAAATCACACTTTACTATATATTCACATAGAGAACAGCATAGTTTACATCAGAATACATATTTTTTTACATTGCATAAAATCTGTGGAGTCTTAATGCAGAAGTGTTTGTAGTATATAAACCAATCATAAAATTGGCATAAAAAATAGGAGAATAGGAGAATAATATTTTAGATATTAATTATTGGTTATTGTTCAGCAGTGTATTTGATATCTTGCCCAATTAAAAGCAAGAGATGCGATAAATTATATTGGTCCAAAAAAAATAATGGTATTACGACATTTCTGTCCCCCTCACTTCTGAAAAGATGGCTACGCCCCTGATGGGAAGGCATGTTCTGGGTATGATATTTCAACAATGACACATCAGAAAATGTTGTAGTCCAGGATTTCGTTAGAGAATGAACTTATCTATCCCTCTACGTGCTATTTTTTTGAGAACTTTTGAAATAATAAAATAATGCCACCTCCAGGATGCTTTGTCGGCACATTCAGTTGCATGGGAAGGCATGTTCTGGGAATGATATTTCAACAATGACACATCAGAAAATGTTATAATTCAGGATTTAGTTAGAGAATGAACTTATCTATCCCTCTACGTGCTCGTTTTTTTTTTTGAGAACTTTTGAAATAACAAAATAATGCCACCTCCAGAATGCTTTGTCGGCACATTCAGTTGCATGGGAAGGCATGTTCTGGGAATGATATTTCAACAATGACACATCAGAAAATGTTGTAATGCAGGATTTCGTTAGAGAATGAACTTATATATCCCTCTACGTGCTCGTTTTTTTGAGAACGTTTGAAATAATAAAATAATGCCACCTCCAATTATGCTTTGTCGGCACATAACGTGGCATGTTCTGGGTATGACATTTCAACAATAACACATAAACAAATGTATAATGCAGGATTTCGTTAGAGAATGAACTTTATTTATATACAATGAATTGTCAGAATGAAGTAATTAATATCTTCTAATAAAGAACAAAAATGACATAACATTGCCACACACAAAAAAGCTTGGAGAACTGAAACAAACAATCTTTTTTTTTTTTTTTACAGGACTATATGTCTTTAGTTTAATGTAAACTGCCTTCTGAATTACAACCGCACAACTATTCCTTTAAAAATGCGACCAAAAGCCCTGAGAGGGAGGGGTTAACAGACAGCCGATATTTTAAGGTGGAAAGGGTTCGGTGAATAAGGAGCTGGCGAAAAAGGAGCTGGAGTCAGCCTCGTGGAGACCCCAGAGGTAGTGGTATCCCTGGATGCGGAAAAGGCATTTGACAGAGTGGAGTGGATCTACATATTTACAGTATTGAAATGTTTTGGTTTTGGCCCAAAATTTATATCCTGGGTCAAATTGTTGTATTCTAATCCTAAAGTATCCGTTATAACAAACAAAATACGGTCACAATTTTTTCCAATATTGAGGGGCACAAGACAGGGTTGCCCATTAAGCCCTCTTCTTTTTGCATTAGCGATTGAACCACTTTCCATTATGCTTAAATCCTTGCAGTCTATACAGGGCATTGATCGAATGGGCATGGAACACAGGGTTTCTTTATATGCGGATGACCTGTTGTCATACATTTAAAATCCAGCTATCTGTGGCTACCAGCAGCTACCAGCAATTTGAAGCTATCTGAGTTTGGAAGTTTTTCGGGATACAATCTAAACGTTTCTAAAAGTGAATGTTTACCTATTAATGCTCGTGCTTTACAAATTAATGCAGCGTCCATCCCATTTCACATTTCTCAATCTGGTTTTAAGTATTTGGGAATCCATATTACCCGTACCTTCACAGGTTTATAAGCAAATAACTTTTTACCATTTATAAGCAAAATTAAGTCTGAGGTTCAAAGATGGGATGCATTACACCTATCTAGCAGGTACTGGGCCGCAAATTTTCAAAAAATTATTTTCTGGTACACCTCTCCAGAGGTTGATTGGTGTAAGGTGGAGGCAAATACCTGTATCTCTACATCACTTTCTGGTCTAATAACAATGAAGCTACCTCTTTCTAACACTAAATACTCTTCAAGCCCAGTTGTATGTTCAACGCTCAAAATATGGTCACAGTTTAGACAAAGACATAAACTCAACTTTTGTATGCTAAGTCCAATTTGTAATAATCACTTGTTTCTTGCTGGAAAAATAGATTTCACGTATGCAAATTGGCAGAGGATAGGTTTGGCCAAGTGTAGTGATTTTTATATAAATAACAATCTTTAAAAAAAGATTGTTTCAACAATCTCTCAGAGAAATTCCAACTGTCACAATCTAACCTATTTCGGTATTTCCAAGTCCGACATTTTATTCAATCTCAGAGCTCAGCTTTCCCTGACTTGCCACCTACCTCACTACTAGAGACAATCTTAGAATCTCCTATTGTTCTTAAAGGTCAAATTGCATTAATATATACGATAGTGATGTCCCCAAATAACGGTTTAATTTACAGAATTGGAGACGATTGGACATAGGAGGTGAAATACCTGACGAAATTCGGGATGAGGCTCTGATTAGAGTAAATAAGTAAACCTCTTGTGCACACCTCAGTCTTATACAATTCAAAGTCCTCCATCGTGCCT
This sequence comes from Pseudorasbora parva, assembly GCF_024679245.1. Lineage (NCBI taxonomy): Eukaryota > Metazoa > Chordata > Actinopteri > Cypriniformes > Gobionidae > Pseudorasbora > Pseudorasbora parva. Next base: position 36,301,247 of record NC_090181.1, on the reverse strand, counting down.
ACTACACAAAACATAGACTTTCCATAATCTACCCCAATGTAGATGACTTATGTGATCGATGCAAAGGTGGCAAGGCAGATATTTTTCATACGTTTTGGGCTTGTCCAAAGCTGAATGAGTATTGGACATATATATCAAAACACTAAATGAGGCCTTTAACTTGGATATAAAACCTAGTGTTGAATTAGATATTTTTGGAGTACCAGAACATAGAGAAACATCAACAAATAAAGTTAAAAATGTTATTGCTTTTGCCACCTTACTAGCTAGGAGAATATTATTAGGCTGCATTTACACTACAGGTCTTGATGCACAATTCGGATTTTGTGACTATATCCGATTTTTTTGACGACCCGCTTACATCATCTTTTCAAAACCGACCCGTATCCGATATTTGCATTTACACTGTACACTGGCAAAACAGCCCAAGACGTTCTTAACCGGTGAAAGGAAGTAATACAGCGCAATATGCGATGGACGCAGACAAAATGATTGCACAATGTTTTGCTGTCTGCACTGTTCCACACGGTTCCACACATCTTTAAAGGTCGGCAAAACATTTCTCTCTTAAGGCGGAGAAAAAGAGGAGTGCCCTTAACGGAGTTGCCAGGTTTTCGTAACAAAACCCGCCCAATTGCAACTCAAAACTGTGTTAAAGTAGCCCAATTCCGCATGAAAACCGCAGACTGGGCAACACTGGCAGTTTGTGTCCATCTGAGTTGCCATCATTCACCTCCATCCCTTTTTCAATGACGTACGACTCGCATTTACTGGGGAATATCCGATTTGATCGCTTACATGGCAGACGCTATAATGCACGCATCCAAATCATATCGGATTTATTACCATATATGAGTGAGGCCTGAATCCGATCTGAGGATATCGGAATTCATGCGTTTTTTTTACTGCTTACAAGTTCACATGTCATATCCGATCTGTGCCACATGAGAGGGAAAAAATCGGAAATTGGGTCACTTGAACCATGCAGTGTAAATGGGGCCTTAGAGTGGAAGTCAACAAACCCACCTAAAGCCTCAATGTGGATATGTGACCTGATGTCATATTTAAAATGTCAACAATTAAAATTGTTGTGGATGGCAGTGGTTCATGTAGGTTGTCTACAAACCGTAAGGTTGGTGGTTCAATCCCCGGTTCCACCTGACCAAGTGTCGAGGTGTCCATGAGCAAGACACCTAACCCCAGTTGCTCCCGATGAGCTGGATGGCGCCTTGCATGGCAGACACCGCCGTCGGTGTATTAATGAGTATATGAATGGGTGAATGTGAGGCAATATGTAAAGTACTTTGGATGGCCATAGGGTCTGTTGAAAGCGCTATATAAATGCAGTCCATTTGCCAAAATTAGAGAAAATTAAATACCTAATGAAAGGATCGGTCCAAAACTTTTATAACATTTGGCAACCCATGATTACATATTTTGAGAAGATGAAAACTCTCCCACTTAATTGATTATTGTAGCTGATCTTGTGAAAACTGATTAGTTCAGACTTATTGTCTTTTTGTTTTATAATTATGTAAAGACCACAAATATGTCAGAGATTTTTATGTAATTGTAATTTTTTTATTTTTTTTATTTTTTTTTATTATTATATAATTTGTTTTAAATTATTATTATCATTCCTCTGATGTTTGCTAATTATAACTGAATACATAATTTTTCTTTTTTGTAATTGTTGTTTTAATATTTTGTTTATGTTAAGTACTTTGGCGGGAAGGGCTACTGTGGGGGAAAAGCAAAGAAAAATGTACAACTGTAAATGTACAATACATTCTATTAATGCTTTGAAAGATTTACAAATAAAATATAAAAAAAACATTATTTTAAATTATGTGGGGTTTCTCATCCGGGATGTCTCCTCTCGATGCGTCCTCGATAAAAGGGGCAGATCAAGGACACATCCAGGGATTTTAACTGTAGCCTGCTTGGCTAGATGTGAACTTTGAAATGGAACAGTACTTGGGCAGCAACTGATGACGTTTTACAAGTCCACGAGAACACAAGTACAGACAAGTACGCATATTGGCTGAGTCCAAAAACCTAGGCTGCTGACTCATCAGACAATGACTTGTAAAGCAGCGTTTTGTGCATGAAGGCAGCTCATGAAACTAATTTCAGGACAGACTTCTATGGCAGTGTAACAGTTTAATGAGGTACAGAAAAATAGAGAGAGCTTTGGTGAGAACAAACATATTTAATTACTCAGTAGTGATTTCTCTCTCTCTCTCTCTCTCTCTCTCTCTCTCTCTCTCTCTCTCTCTCTATATATATATATATATATATAGATCAGATGAAGGTATCTCAGGAGATAGGAAGTGAAGCAAACATTAGATTCGGACGCAGCTTGATGACTTCCTGCCTTCAAATGTGTCCTCCGAAGGTAGCATTTTCCAGGTTTCGGACGCAGCCATTGAGAAACGCCCATTGTCTGATGAGGCAGCGAGGCAACGAGTCAGCTGCCTAGGTTTTCAGACACAGCCCCTGAGTGAATGGATGAGGAGTGTTATATGCATAGATATCCATAATAAAGGCTAGATGTCTGGTGCGCGCTGTTGGCCAATGGAGGTCGCCGTCCGCAACTTGCGGACATCTTGTCACAGGCAGCTCGCAAGTTAGCCGTGATACACAAGCTGCACGATTAAGTCGTTTATCGAAACGAAAAGCTGCAATTTCAACGTGTTAAAGCATCCAGCATCCAGAAAAAAAGCATCCAGATTTGTAGCCATGTTAATAACGTTTGTAAGAAACCAAACCATTTGTAAATCCGTCAAGATTTCAGCGAGATAAGAGTATTTATGTTCGTACAAATCACTCATCTTACATCAGGTTCCACAGAGCCCAACAGAAACCTTGCCTGTGACAAGATGGCCGCCGGTGATGACGATGGTGACTCCGTCGTAAGATATCTAGTCCTTATTATGGATATATCTATGGTTATATGTGTTACTTGTGATTGTGCACAAGTGAATGGAATACCGGTGATTCGGGATGAGTGGGAGTGGCCAGAGTGTCTGTGTCAGAGGGTGATGGCTGTGCAGTTGTGACAGTCTGATCATTGTTTGGAATAAGCACTGCATATTAATTTCTGGGCACTGAAGATCAATTTTAATGAATAACCCTTGATATTCTGAAACACATAATGCTTTTTGAATGATAGTTTCAGTATTTACAATATTAGTACAAATTTAAAATGTAAGTTTATTCTAAAATAATATTTTTAAGACATCTGTGGTTGGTTGAAAAACCTGGTAATAATTTATTTAAGTCAGTTACATGAAACAGTAATTTAATTTCAATTGGAAAAGTAAGATTGATTGCCCTTTGGTTAACTACTACATAGTTGCATAGTAACTTAGGAACTTCTTTGACAAAGTTTATGCAGCTGAAACCAGAAGACAAAGCTTATACCTAAATGAGATATATAAGAGATAATAAGACCTTAGTATCCTGAGCTTAGGGAAATCTCTCAGAGCCATAGCTATGTGGACAGCACATCAACAATGAGGCACAGCAGCACCCCAGACTGCATGAGTTCAAGTCCCAACGTCTCGGTTACGTATGTAACCCTCGTTCCCTGAAGGAGGGAACGGAGACGTACGTCAGAACTGAACCGACGAATGGGATCTTACTTTAGAGACCAATCCTACTTCGAGCATCTAACAACGAGCCAATGAAATTTGGCATGCGATCACGCATTCCACGCTCCGCCCCGCAGCGCGGGTATAAATAGGAAGTGGAATGGTAGATCAGCGCTTTTCCTACTGAGGAGCCGAAAGGTGACCGGACTCCCAGCGGAAGCACAGCATCTGGCGACGGGACGTACGTCTCCGTTCCCTCCTTCAGGGAACGAGGGTTACATACGTAACCGAGACGTTCCCTTTCAGTCGGTCACGTTCGACGTACGTCAGAACTGAACCGACGAATGGGATCCCTATGGAAAACGCCAGGATGCTGGCCCTTCCAGCGTCCTGCTTGAGCGCACTGCACCGTCTAGTATGGTACGGAAGTCAGGGCTCCAAGCAGGGAGTACAGTCACTGCTGTTTCTGCAAGACCCACTCAGAATGACTATTGGATAACGCTGGGAAAGCGTGCCTACCTCGTACTTGAGAGAGAGGGTACGCTGCGGGGCCACGTCCTTCAGGGAAGGAGAGGTGGCAGAATACACATAAGGACTAACCTGGCAGGGTAGTGCAACATATGGCAGTCTCTGGGGTGGTTCCAGCCTGATTGAAGGGGGGAAAGAACACGCCCAGAGACGACAGAGCGGGCTCTGTCGAGGGAAAGACACGGGGCTAGCCCGAAGGGTAGCTGATACCGTGGAAGAATACACATATGGGGTTGCCGTGAGGGAACCGCTACATATGGAACCCAGCCTACAGCCACGTTCACAAGCATACGGGTGCAGGCCTGGCGTCAGACGGTCCGCAACGTCTGACACCGGAGGGGTGACGGAGGAGCTCGACAGGGTTAGCCGGTTTCCCGGGGAACACAACTGGAGACAATAGACGCACGTATCCGGCCCAGAGGGCGGGAGTGGCGTTTCGCAAGCCGACACTTAGAACGGGCACTTAGCGCTCCTGGCCACTGGGGGCGAGGATGCGGGAAGATACCGGCTCTACACGTAAGCTATAGAATCTAGCAAACGTGTTAGGTGTCGCCCAGCCCGCAGCTCTACATATGTCTGTCAGCGAGGCGCCTTGCGCCAGCGCCCAGGAAGAAGCAACACTCCGAGTGGAGTGAGCTCTTACACCGAACGGGCAAGGCACGTCTTGGGACTGGTAGGCCAAGACTATAGCATCCACTATCCAGTGGGCTAACCTCTGCTTGGAGACAGCCTTTCCCTTCTGCTGGCCTCCGTAACAGACGAAGAGTTGCTCTGAGGTCCGAAGGCTTTGGGTCCGGTCAACGTAAGCGCGAAGAGCGCGGACCGGACACAGCAAAGCCAGGGCTGGGTCTGCCTCCTCCGAAGGCAGCGCTTGCAGGTTCACCACCTGATCCCGGAAGGGAGTGGTAGGAACCTTGGGCACATATCCGGGCCGGGGTCTCAGGACGACGTGAGAGTTACCTGGCCCGAACTCTAGGCACGATTCGTTGACCGAAAGTGCATGCAGGTCCCCTACCCTCTTGATCGAGGCCAATGCCGTCAGGAGCACTGTCTTCATTGACAAGATCTTAAGCTCACAAGACGCCAAAGGCTCGAAGGGAGGGCTCTGAAGTGCTCTGAGCACTAGAGCTAAGTCCCAAGAGGGTATCGAGGATGGACGAGGAGGATTTAATCTCCTCGCACCTCTGAGGAACCTGACGATTAGGTCGTGCTTCCCCACGGACTTACCTTCTACTACATCATGGTACGCTGCTATTGCTGCAGCATATACCTTGAGGGTGGAGGGAGACAGCCTTCTCTCCAACCCATCTTGCAGGAAGGAAAGCACGACACTGATCGAACACCTTCGGGGGTCTTCCCGGCGGGAAGCGCACCACTCAACGAACAGGTTCCACTTCAGAGCATAGAGGCGCCTCGTAGAGGGGGCTCTAGCTGAAGCGATGGTATCTACGACAGCTTGTGGTAGTCCATCTAGAACCTCCGCGTCCCGTCCAGGGACCAGACATGAAGATTCCAGAGGTCTGGACGCGGGTGCCATAGCGTGCCCCGTCCCTGAGAAAGAAGGTCCTTCCTCAGGGGAATCGGCCAAGGAGGGGCTGTCGCGAGGAGTGTGAGTTCTGGGAACCAGGTCCGGTTGGGCCAATACGGCGCAACTAACAAGACCTGCTCCTCGTCCTCCCTGACCTTGCACAGAGTCTGTGCAAGAAGGCTCACTGGGGGAAACGCATACTTGCGTAGGTCCCGGGGCCAGCTGTGCGCCAGTGCATCTGTGCCGAGGGTACCCCCGGTCAGGGAATAGTACCACTGGCAATGGGTCGAGTCCGGAGAGGCAAACAGGTCGACCTGTGCGGCTCCGAACTGGTCCCATATCAGCTGGACCGCCTGGGGGTGGAGTCGCCACTCTCCCGGAGGTGTCGGCTGACGAGAGAGCTCGTCGGCTGTCTGGTTCAGCACACCAGGGACATGAATGGCCCGAAGCGACCTCAGCTGCTTCTGACTCCACAGGAGGAGGTGGCGGGCGAGTTGGAGCAGACGACGGGAGCGTAGACCACCCTGACGGTTGATGTACGCAACGGCCGTGGTGCTGTCCGTACGGACCAGTACATGCTTGCCACGCAGCGGCCCCTTGAGGCGGCGGAGTGCCAGATGTACTGCCAGTAACTCGAGGCAATTGATATGCCAATGCAATTGCGGCCCCGTCCACAGACCAGCAACTGCATGCCCGTTGTACGTGGCCCCCCAGCCCGTGGTGGAGGCATCCGTGAATAGCACAGCATGCCTGGACACTTGTTCTAGGGGCACCCCGGCCCGGAGAAACGAAGTGCTGGACCACGGGCTGAAGGTTTGGCGGCAGTAAGGAGTCACTGGGACCCGGTACTGACCGCTCTGCCACGCCCACCTCGGGACTCGGCCATTGAGCCAGCGTTGAAGCGGTCTCATATGAAGCAATCCGAGCGGCGTGACCGCGGCTGCAGATGCCATATGCCCCAGGAGCCTCTGAAAGAATTTCAGTGGGACCGCTGTCCTGCTCTTGAACATATTCAAGCAGTTCAACACCGACTGGACTCGCTCCTCGGTGAGGCGCGCCGTCCGGTTGACCGAGTCCAGCTCCATACCGAGATAAGAGATCCTCTGTGTGGGACAGAGTTTGCTCTTCTCTCGGTTGACCCGAAGGCCCAACTGGCTGAGGTGACTGAGCACCAGGTCCCTGTGTTCGCACAACTGGTCCTTCGACTGGGCTAGGATCAGCCAATCGTCGAGGTAGTTGAGAATCCGAACGCCGCGTTCTCTGAGTGGAACAATGGCTGCCTCCGCGACCTTCGTAAAGACGCGGGGCGACAGGGACAGCCCGAAGGGCAGGACCTTGTACTGATATGCTTTCCCCTCGAACGCAAAGCGTAGGAACGGTCTGTGTCGAGGGAGAATAGACACATGGAAGTACGCGTCCTTCAGGTCGATCGCTGCAAACCAATCCTGGGGACGGATGCATTGGAAAATGCGTTTCTGCGTCAACATCCTGAACGGGAGCTTGTGCAGGGCCCGATTCAGAACTCGCAGGTCCAGGATTGGCCGTAACCCACCCCCTTTCTTGGGCACAATGAAGTAGGGGCTGTAAAACCCCGTCTTCATATCGGCTGGAGGAACCGGCTCGATCGCGTCCTTCGCCAGTAGGACCTCGATCTCTGACCGCAAGACTTGAGCATCGCTGCTTCGCACGGAGGTGAAGAGGATGCCCTTGTACTTGGGTGGCCGGCGTGCGAACTGAATCGCGTAGCCGAGTCTGATAGTACGGATGAGCCAGCGAGACGGCCTGGGGAGACCTAGCCAGGCCCCCAGAGACCGTACAAGCGGGACCAACGGCACCACAGACGTGCCCGGGGTGGGGCAGCGAAGCGGAGTACTCTGGCCCGACTCGGGAGGCCCGGAGGCGGCCCGCAGTGTTGCCTGAGCACTCCTGGTTTGGACAGAGAGTGGGTGAGAAGGCCCGGGGGCGTCCTCGGAGCCCACTCTGCTGTCCACTGCCCGGAGGCAGGGAAGTGAAGCACTCAGCCCCGACCCGGAAGGCCCGTGGGCGGCCCGGAGTGTTGACTGAGTGCTCACAAGAGAGGCAGTGTGTGGGTGAGAAGGCCCGGGGGCGTCCTCGAGGCCCACACAGCTGCCCCCTGGCGACGGGAGGGTAGGAAAGGAGTGACAAGGCCCGTGGGCGTCGCACACTGCCAACCTGACCCTCTTGGGGCCCAGAGAGAGAGGAAACTGCTCTTTTTGTGAAAATGTGGGTACCGCTGGACTCCGGAGAGCCAGCGGCAGAGATGTTGTGACCAGTGAAGTCCCCCCGGTCCTCCTCCGGGGGGGTGGGAGGGATGCGGACATCATCTCCCTCAGAGCAGCTCCTCTTCTCCCTGGGCTGCCCGTCTCAGGGCCGCTTCCCCTTGCGCTTGCCGGCAGGCTTGGCGGGCCCTTGGACGGGTTGGGCGGCCCCCTTGCGTCCGGCGCCCTGCTTCGCGGGTGGAGGCTGCTGCTTGGGCTTAGCAGGGGCGGAGGCGGACGCTGGAGGACGCCCTCGGCGACGAGCAGACTGGGGGGCTGCCCCGGGCGGCTGGGTGGAGGCAGCAGCGGGCCGCCGGGGCAGGATGTTTTTGATGGCCTCCGTCTGCTTCTTGGCCACCGAGAACTGCTGGGCAAAGTCCTCGATGGCGTCGCCGAAGAGGCCGGCCTGACAGACAGGGGCGTTTAGAAACCGAACCTTGTCCGAGTCCCGCATGTCTGTCAGGTTCAGCCACAGGTGGCGTTCCTGGACCACCAAGGTGGACATCGCCCGACCCAGGGAGCGGGCCGTGACTTTCGTCGCCCGGAGGGCGAGGTCCGTCGCGGCTCGCAGTTCCTGCATAACTGCCTGGTCGGAACCACCCTCGTGCAGTTCCATGAGCGCTTTGGCCTGGTGGACCTGCAGGAGCGCCATGGCATGCAAAGCTGATGCAGCTTCTCCGCAGGCTGTGTAAGCCTTGCCCGTCAAGCCGGACGAGAACTTACACGCCCGGGAGGGGAGACGCGGGGCCTGCCTCCAGTCCGCAGCGGTCTTAGGACACAGGTGCATCGCAACCGACCGCTCGACTGGAGGGATCCCCTCGTAACCCTTAGCTGCACCACCATCGAGAGTGGTGAGGATGGAGGAGTCAGTCGATCGCTGGCGTACGCTATACGGCGCTACCCAGGACTTCGTGAGCTCCTGATGCACTTCCGGGAAGAAAGGCACCGGGGCGGGACGCTGAGAACCAGCGCGACCCGTCCCGAGAAACCAATCATCCAGCCGCGAAGGTTCGGGACGTGGTGGAGGGTTCCACTCAAGCCCGACACTTGCGGCGGCCCGGGCAAGCATAGCCGTAAGTTCCGGGTCAGACTCGGGCAACGCTGTCACACCCGAAGGGGGCAACGCAGCCGAGTCTTCATCCTCGGAACCCATTAGCTCATCCCCCGATGCAGCAACCGACATCTGGTCCTCCGCCGGAGCCCCAAAAGAGACGACTGGCGCTCCGCGTGGGAGGTCAGCGCGCCCTTCCGGAAGCTCCACCGGTACAGTGGAGGGGGGAGGGGCCCGAGGAGCCGTGAGACCCGTCGGGTTTACCCTGACCGACACCCTCAGGTCCCCACCAAGGTCATCAGCCAAAGTAGTAGCCCTCTGCTTTGCAGCTGGAGGACCACTAGATCGGGGGATGGACGATGGTGTTCCACCTCTTCTGAGGTACTGGAGACGGGACCGCAACACTGCAATGGACATATTCCCGCAATGGGAACATGTCTCATCCACGAACGCAGCCTCAGCGTGCTGTGCGCCCAGACACGAGAGACAACGAACGTGTCCGTCAAGCGGAGACAGAAATCGACCGCATCCAGAAACACACGGCTTGAATGACATCTTGAAAAAGACGCAGGGTCAAACCGTGTTGCTCTTTTGTGAAAAGGAAGTTGCTCTTTTAGTGCTGAAGCACTCAGGGAGATGACCGCGGCTCCACGCAGTTCGATAGTGCAAGCCTGCGTGAGCTCTCAGTGATGTGTATGTGTGAGCGCCCAGCGAACCAACTGTAATGTGTGTGTGTAAGGAAACGCTCAGCGAACCAACAGCTCTTTGCACACTCTATCACTGAAGTGACGGTCTCTCGCTGACGCGCCGTATCACCCGCACTGGCAAACTCTTTCACAGGAAGGTTTTGACTCGTAGTCAGAAAGCTCTTCGTAGAAACAGCAATGAAGACTGTTCGGCTCCGAAGTAGAAAGCGCTGATCTACCATTCCACTTCCTATTTATACCCGCGCTGCGGGGCGGAGCGTGGAATGCGTGATCGCATGCCAAATTTCATTGGCTCGTTGTTAGATGCTCGAAGTAGGATTGGTCTCTAAAGTAAGATCCCATTCGTCGGTTCAGTTCTGACGTACGTCGAACGTGACCGACTGAAAGGGAACTAAAGGTATACTTTCTTGCTCCTGTTCCCTTCTCTCCTCTCCCATTGTTTCCGGTCGCTTATCGTATGGTCCTGTCCATTAAAGGTGAAAAAAACCCAATGTCACAAAAAACAAAAAAACAAACAGCAAGACAATAAAAAGAACGCCCATGTTTCTCATTTTGCACTCCTTTTTCTCAGATATTTCTCATGTCTCAGTCGTGTCTACTCTTATTGCCCCCTAATAGATTTTAGAAGAAACATCTGAGACACAGCTGATACTACAACAAGAGCTAAATAAGAATCTCAATTAAGTTTCAGATATTTCTCATGTCTCAGTTGTGTCTACTCTTTTTTCTCTTATGGATTTTAGGAGAAACATGGGAAGACAAAGCTGACACCTAATTAAGACAACAAAGAGATTTTCCAAGCTTCTCTCATCACAATTTTAGTTTTGACTCTCTTAGACATATCTCATTTGTGTCTATATTTGTTTCTCCTAAGGAATTTTAGGAGAAACATCTGAAAAACAACTTAGACCTGAGCTAAGAAAAAGCAACCAATGAGCAAACAGTTTTTCCTCTGAGTTGGTGTTGTGTATGAGTAAAACAAAGACAGCCAACATCACAAGGGTACACAGAAATGTGTTAACAGTGAGTACAGCATTTATTTGAGTTTATTGGAAAGTTGTTAAGAATTATTAATGGGTTTACAAACAACATACCAAGTTATACAATTCCAACCAAGGAAGTACTACAAAAAACAACAACAACAACAAAAAAAACATTCATTATATGAATAGCAATGGAAATCATGAATGAAGGCTGTCACACTAATGAGCCTTTTAGTTTTTTTAATATTAAAATCTGTGTAAATGTTCAATTGATAACGTAAGAAAAAAGCACTGATATTCCGCTATATTTATGTCTACTTTATGCCATTATTAGCAGGTAAGCAGGTGGTTAAATGTGGATAACTTCAATGCTGATTAAATGAGTCCCTTTGTTTACACAAATGCGACTGGTGACACTTTTCAATAAGGTCCTATTTGTTTTTACATTTCAAATTGTGAGAGCCTATAACATATGAATTTGACAGTCCTGTTCCTTTAGCATTACAGGTTTTTTGCAGTTGGTGCCACCTCTAGGAAAAGTTGAAGGAAGATTGTGAGTTTATTTAACAATCCTGGGAACAGCTTGAAGTGAATGAAAGGGATATAAATCACAGAGCTGCTCAGTATAAAGAGGATCACATAGAGGTACTCGATCTGTGGGTCATCAAGGATAGGAGCCAGCACCAGGAACACTGCGACCAGCAACACCAGAATGGGAATAATTATGGGAACCTTGGAAGGGTATACATAAAAGACATTTGTTGAGTGTTAACTTGTTTTTCTTTCAAGGTTCAGATTGCCCACTTGATTTTTTTTTTTAGTTCTGTCATGACAACTGTCATAAAGATAATTGATCTTGGTAAGTAATATGCGAGTGTTAATGTATTTGGCATGGTAATTGATATGACAATGTTAATGTATTTGGTCTTGGTGGAATAGATCTGCTACTCTGCTGGTGAAATGCTGCTGCTGTTGATTATTTATGTTGTTGTAGACTGCTACTGCTGCTGCTGATCTGGACCACATGTTGCATGTAATGACGGCTCACTTCATGGGTGGCTAGATCTGGGCCACAAGCATGCCATAACAATGCCACATGTCACCCTAGAGCAAAGAATCTGAGCCACACAATCTGTGTAATTAAATATTAAGAATAACTGAAGGAAAGAAGAGAAAAAAAAGAGATGAGCTGAAGGACAATTACAACTGACTTAAAAAGAAGACATTAAATCTCTGAAGATCTCAGCAGATTAGGATTAAATGTCTACACAGTGACATTTCAGTGTGTAGACATTAAATGTCTACAGCCTGAAAACCCTAATAAGTTTATTTAATTTAATCTATTTGAGAAAACTTGTTCCCTCAATTCAATTGAGTAATGGAGTCTTCCAAAACTTGTATATTTAAGTTCACTTAACTTGGTGCTCACGTTCACTGTACTTAAATTGTTAAGTTCACCAAACTGGGTACACCTAAAGTTCAGTTCACCATGCTGGGTACAACCAATCAAAACTTCCCCATTAATCCCAACATGCTGTCAGGCCTGGTAACAATCGTAACATTGACTTCAAACAGGACGGGTACAGAGACAGGTGAACTGACGACGACGGACAAAGACAGTGAGAACTAAATACACAGAATGTTGAGAACATAACGAGGGGGACAGGTGATACAGATGAACTAATTAACATAACAGGGCTAAACAAAACTAATGAGGGATGACGGTGGCAGCAGACAGACAGACAGACAGACATGTGGACAGTACACCCCCTCCGAAAAGGCACGTCCTCGCACCGTAACGGGAAACTCTGAGGAGGGAGGGTGGAGGCTCCGGAGGAGGGCACAGACACAGGACCTGTGAACAGACAGACATGTGACAGAATACAACAAAGAAACAGAGTCCAGGGAGAAGTGGGAGGTGGGAGGAGCCATGGGATGGCCTCGAGCAGAGACATCACGATGAGGATCCAGGTCCCAGCCAGGAGGATGCTCCAAGGCAGCGTTGCAGGAGGGAGGAGCCAAGGTGGAGTGACGTCCGACATCACCTTGGGGACGACTGAGGGCAATGACGACGAGGATGAAGCCCACCGCGTAGACGGAAGGCCGATGGGGTAGAGCGAGACTAAAGACCTCGGCAGCCACGACGGAGTCTCCATGACGACCCCCTGAGGTGGAAGCAGGGATCCGGAGGCCAGAGGTGGAGCGGGAGCGACCAAGGGCGGAGGTGATGGCTGAGAGAAGGCGGAGCTTGCAGAGGCTGAAGGGGTGGAGTGCCGGAGAGCAGCGAACGGCTCGCAAGTCCGTGGGGGAGGCATGGCGACGTCTGACCCAGGTGGAGCCGACGTACCGAGGGAGCCCTGCAATGCCGAATGGCCGATGGTCCTTGCTGGAGCCGAAGGAGGAAGGAGTGAGGACATAGGAGCTGGCATGATGAGTCGAGGTGGAGCGGAACCCCCAGAGGCTGGAGGCGGAGCCACGGGCTTCAACCTTCCAGGGATCGGTGACTACCAGCAGATCCGAGGGTTGACCGCGCCACTAAGAGGAGGCAGAGGTGAAGGTGAGGGACTGATGGGAGGAGATGATGGCTGGTCTGTAGGAGTGGTAGAAGACTGAGGAGGAGATTGAAGATAACAGATGGTGGTCAAAGGACTATGGCAGTAGCTGGCAGTTTGGAGAGGTGGTGGGAGAGAGAGGATGGGTGGGGATAAAAAGACTGATGAAGAAGGTTTGGCTGTGATGAGAGGGCATGGGAAATTGTTCTCTCCACATTACAGTAAACTGTCCAAGCTGATCCAGCGGTACTCACTCAGTGGCGGGAGGGTGGGTGGGGCTTGTCTCCATTCCATCGAACTCCACGAGGACTCCCTCAGCGATGGAAGGGTCAGTAGGCTCGCACACCTGGTCAGACGCGTTCCCCTCAGGCATCGCTTCCGAGGTCTTCTCTCCGTCTGCGGTGGGCACGTCCTGCCATTCCTCATCGCGAGGTGGTACTGGGCTGGGTCCTGGATCAGGAGTGGGGATGGCGGCATCCACGATGGTGACCGGTGAGTTGCAGGATGCCAGCACCCACTCCACATACGATGAGAAGCTCCCTCAAGGACCCTCCCCGGACAGCTGTGATCGTGTGGCGGTGTTGAGTCCCACTAACAGGAACGCGCACAGGTAGTAGTCCGGGAAGGTGGTCGGATGGGCGAGATCCATGAAGAGTTCCAAATGTCTCTCGAGGGAGCTTTCTCCCTGCTCAAGGCACATTAGCTCAACCGCAGGAAGGGTCATGGTGCACACAGGGAAAAAAATGGAAAATAAATCACTGAACACGAAAAAGATAAATAAACTCCTACAAATGTATAACTTGGTTTACTTTAGTTGGTTTGTTTGGTCCGTCATTCTGTCAGGCCCCAGTGGTGATGATGCATGAAGAAGAAGAAGATGAATAATGACAAGGAAGATGACTTTAGCAAATAACACTTTAATGGAACTTCACCACTGGTAACATTGACTTCAAACAGGACGGTTACAGAAGCAGGTGTACTGACGACGGCGGACAAAGACAGAGTGAAAACAGAGGAACTAAATACACAGACTGATGAGAATATAACGAGGGGGACAGGTGATACGGATGAACAAATTAACATAACAGGGCTAAACTAATGAGTGACTACGGTGGCAGTAGACAAACAAACATGTGACATGCATTGCTGCACGAATAAATTATGCATCTAAATTAAGACTAATTTTCTTTGATTCTTACTATTTGCTTTTACTTTTGCTGTTTTGTTCTGATGTTTTTGTAGCTTGTTTTGTGTTCAGAGTTGATCTGTTTATCTGAATATTTTTTTTTATTGTCACCATTGTAGAGATTCACAATGGGGATTCTTGATGTCTGTGTGTCTAATTAATGCCGTCGATTTAAACATTTTGTGCGCATAAAAAATAAATTGGCTTTTAATATTTCAAAACTATTAATAAGCGCTTCAACAACCAGAGCAATGCACTCTACATGAGATCAGGGATTCTGCCAATACATGATGATGTTATCATCATCAATGAATAGTAAACAACATCACTTGATTATATTTTCTCTTATGGCGACGGTGTGGGGTGTGTTGATCGTTAGTGAAGGCCCTGACTGAAACCCCAGGGTACGCTACTAATACTTAAGGTATTAATATGTTATTTATATGCTCTCTTAAAGTACTGATATGTACTTTTTAAGAAGGCGAGTAAGGTACAAAGATGTACCTTTTCACTTTTGTACCTTTGGGTACCACCCCAGTGACAGCACTGTACCTTTTTTTCTGAGAGTGTACCAGGCATTTTGTGTTTCACGGAAGAGAAAAAGTCATAGTAGCTACAGGTTTGGAATGTATGGAAGCCCATTTCTGCCACTAAATAAAAACAAAAAAAAAAGTAATTGAGACTTTTTATCTCAGAATTCTGACTTTTTTTCTCACAATTGCGAGATATAAAGTCACAATTCTGACTTTTTTTCTCACGATTGCGAGTTATAAAGTCAGAATTCTGAGATATAAAGTCGCAATTGCGTGACATAGTCAGAATTCTGAGATATAAAGTCGCAATTGCGAGTTATAAAGTCAGAATTCTGAGATATAAAGACGCGATTGCGAGTTATAAAGTAATTGATCTGCCGCGTCCCGACATGAGTTGTGTCGTGAACACATTATAATAAGTATTTTAACTGTAGTTTTAGCTGATAATGATGGAATGATTGTCTTATTACCTGAAGCCTAGTTCACACTGCCCGATTTTTGCCCCGATTTTGAGTTGCCGACAGGTTTTGTGAAATCGCAGACAAATGCCCGAGATCACAGGCAAATCGGCGCTCGTGCACGCGAGTGACAATCACGCAGTGTGAATAATCAAAGACGCAATCAGAGAGAATCGCCGACGAGTCGCCGACGCCGGTGAGATATTTGGCATGCTAAATATCTGGACCTGTCGGCGATTCAATCTCCTGCTGTGTGAACAGCGTTCTGACTGAAAATTATATCGGCGTTGACCGACAGCCAATGAAAGAGTGAGATACAGGGCAGCAGGACGTTCAGAGAGGAGTTATAGAGCAGAATATCAGTATTTTAATAGATATATTTACAATTCTATCAAACAGAAACAAAGCCCAAACATTTGCACATCCAGCCACAGCAGTAGCACATTACAAAATTGTTTATTTACCTCAAACTGTCTTTGCAGAACACAATCCTTGCCTTCTTGCTCTTGCTGTGCATCAGTTTTTCTTCCTCCAGAGAGTTGAACTTAGTCTTCTGTGACTGGTCCAAAAGTGATTTAACTACCCCGCAGTAACGTGCTAAGGGTTACAATTTGCTCTGGCATTTGTTTTAAATCATTTTGTTTCGTTATTATTGCTTGTTGTCATCTGGTGACACGCAGAATGTGGCGGTTGGTCTGTGTTGTATTTGTCCCGCCCCTCCCTCACTGTGATTGGAGAGCTGGGTGAGGAGTGACAGTAATGAGCGCTGCGTTTTACTCAAAGTTAAACATTCTTCAACTCTCGGCGACCAGTAAAAAACGCTGAGCGCTCAGCGCGTGAGCGTGAAATACTCGCTCAGCACCTTGGTGCGCTCCAGGCATTCTAAAAACGCGGCGCTCTCATTGAAAACAATTGAAAACGCCAGCCAGTATTCTCTGTCCGCGGCGTTTCTGGAGTTTTCAAAGCTGCCATGTGCCGTGTTAATGTCCTTCCACCTCGCGGGCATGCGTGAATTCAATGACGCGGCAAATTAAAATTCAATGTAGGCCTATTATTAAATAGATCCTCTGAGTTACGGATCAATCTTTAGAAATTAATATGAAAATCGATTCAGAATTGGTGAATCGATTTTTTCAACACAGCCCTAGTCATGACTCATCACATGTCTCGAGGAGATTAAGGCAAGGTTGGGAACTAACTTCCTCCAGTTGAACACCAGTAAAACTGAGGCACTATTGGTTGGCACCCCTCACCAGATCCACTCCTCTCCCTTATCCCAGCTCATCTTTGATGCCAGGTCATCACTTTTTCCTTCTCAGTCACAAATCTAGGTGTTCGATTTAACCCACAGCTGACCTTCAATAACCACATTAACCACTTTCTCCTCCTCAGACACAAACCTAGGGGTTCAATTTAACCCACAGCTGACCTTCAATAACCACATTAAGCACATTTATAAAACTTCCTTCAAACACCACCTTCGAAACATCTCCAAACTCCATCCACTTTTAACCTTCCTAGATGGAGAGAAACTTGTTCATGCCTTTGTCTCCACCAGGCTGGACTACTGCAATGGACTCTTCTGTGGGATTTCTGGTAGAAATATCCAGAGGCTTCAATACATCCAGAACAGTGCTGCCAGAGTCCTTATGAGAGTCTGTAAATACGATCACATAACTTCCATCCTACACTCATTTTGTATTGTTTCATCCCGGATTGACTACAAAATCCTCCTGCTCACACATAAATGCATCACTGGACATGCACCACCATATCTACAGGAACTTATCACTTTGAAATCCTCTACACTCAGATCTTCGGGCCAACTGCTTCTTCAGGTCCCCATCACCAGGCTTCGTACCATGGGAGATCGAGCTTTCTCAAAGACTTTGGAACCACCTTCCCAGTGAGCTGAGAGCAGTACAGAGCCTGGCCCTGGACCCTCGAGCGGCAGTGGCTCAGTGGTTCATGTAGGTTGTCTACAAACCGAAAGGTTGGTGGTTCAATCCCCGGTTCCACCTGACCAAGTGTCGAAGTGTCCATGAGCAAGACACCTAACCCCAGCTGCTCCCGACGAGCTGGATGGCGCCTTACATGGCTGACATCGCCGTCGGTGTATGAATGGGTGAATGTGAGGCAAAAATGTAAAGCGCTTTGCATAAAAGCGCTATATAAATGCAGTCCATTTACCATTACCATTACCATTTACCCTTTAAAGCTGAACTGAAGACTTTTATGTTCAGAAAAGCTTTTATGTGTTGCTTGTTTGTATTATTCTATATTTTTACTTTTTATAATTTTTTGTTATTTTTCCCTTTGTCCATTGTTGCACTTTGAGATTCTTCGGAATGAAAAGTGCATTATAAATAAAATTATCTCGGTTACGTTTGCAACCCTCATCCCCTGAAGGAGGGAACGGAGAAGTACGTTGGAACTGACCGACAAATTGGGATCGGACTTCAGATCAATCTTACTTCGAGTGTGTAAAAAGTGAGCCAGTGGAATTTGGCATGTGATCCACGCATTCCACGCTCCCCCCACCGGATGGTTGTACGGATGATTAAGTACAGAGAGATAAACCGGTGCAAGGTTGTGTAAAGATTTCAAGACGAAGAGAAGAATTTTGAAATCTATTCTCTGCCGGACTGGTAACCAATGTAAAGATCTGAGGATGGGAGAGATATGATCATATTTGCGACAATTATGGATGAGCCTGACCGCCGCATTTTGGACTAATTGAAGACTGGAGATTTGAGAATCTGATATACCGCAATATAGTGAGTTGCGATAATCCAGTCGACACGTGATGAAAGCATTAACCGCCATTTCCAAAGTTATAGGAGTGAGAAAGCCTTTGATTTTAGATAGCAAGCGAAGTTGGTAGAAACCAGATGAGGCTACAGATGAGATGTGTTTATCAAACTTTAGGTCGTGCTTTCCTACGGACTAACTTTCAACTGCGTGGTGAAACACCGCTACGTACACTTTGAGGGTGGAAGGAGACAGCCTTCGCTCCAACCTATCTTGCAGGAAGGAAAGCACAACACCAATCGAACACCTTTGGGGGTCTTCCCATCGGGAAGAGCATGACTCAACAAACAGGTTCCGCTTCAAAGCATAGAGGCGCCTCGTAGATGGGGCTCTAGCTGAAGAGATGGTGTCTACCACTGCCTGTGGTAGCCCACCTAGAACCTCTGCATCCCGTCCAGGGACCAGACATGGAGTTTCCAGAGGTCTGGACACGGGTGCCATAGAGTGCCCCGTCCCTGAGAAAGAAGGTCCTTCCTCAGGGGAATCGGCCAAGGAGGGGCAGTCGCGAGGAGAGTTGGTTCTGAGAACCAGGTCCGGTTGGGCCAGTAGGGCGCAACTAACAAGACCTGCTCCTCGTCCTCCCTGACCTTTCACAGGGTCTATGCAAGAAGGCTCACTGGGGGAAAGCATACTTGTGTAGGTCTCGGGGCCAGCTGTGCACCAGTGCATCTGTGCTGAGGGTACCCCCGGTCAGGCAATAGTACCACTGGCAATGGGTTAAGTCCGGAGAGGCAAACAGGTCTACCTGTGGACCACCTGGGGGTGGAGTCGCCACTCTCCTGGAGGTGTCGGCTGCCGAGAGAGATTGTCGGCTGTCCGGTTGAGCGCACTTGGGATGTGAATGGCCCGAAGCGACCTCAGCTGCTTCTGACTCCACAGGAGGAGGTGACGACGAGTTGGAACATGCAACGGCAGTGTAGACCACCCTGATGGTAGATGTACGCAACAGCCGTTGTGCTGTCCGTACGGACCAGTACATGCTTGCCATGTAGCTGCCCCTTGAGGTGGCACAGTGCCAAGTAAACTGCCAACAACTCAAGGCAATATATATGCCAATCCAATTGAGGCCCCGTCCACAGACCTGCAACTGCCTGCCCGTTGTACGTGGCCCCCCCAGCCCGTGGTAGAGGCATCCGTGAACGGCACAGCATGCCAGGCCACTTGTTCTAAGGACACCCCGACCCGGAGAAACAAAGCGTCGGACCACGGTCTGAAGGTTTGGCAGCAGTAAGTCACTGAGTCACTGGGACCCGGTACTGAGCGCTCTGCCATGCTCACCTCGGGACTCTACCATGTAGCCAGCTAGGGAACGGTCTGTGTCGAGGTAGGATAGAGAAATGGATGTATGTGTCCTTCAGGTCGATTGCTGCGAACCAATCTTGGGGACGGATGCATTCGAAAATGTGTTTCTGCGTTAACATCCGAAACGGGAGCTTGTGCAGGGCCCGATTCAGGACGCGCAGGTCCAAGATTGGTCATAACCCACCCCCCTTTTTGGGTACAAGGAAGTAGGGGCTGTAGAACCCTGTCTTCATATCGGCTGGAGGAACCGGCCCGACCGCGTCCTTCGCCAGTAGGACCTCGATCTCTGACCGCAAGACATGAGCATCATATCATGTGCACTGCTTCGCACAAAAAGGATGAAGAGGATGAGGAAGAGGATGCCCTAGTACTTGGGTGGCCGGTGAGCGAACTGAATTGCGTAACTGAGTCTGATGGTACTAAAGAGCCAGCGGTCTGGGAATCCGTAGCCAGGCCCCCAGAGACCGAGCAAGCGGGACCAACGGCAACACAGACGTAACCGGGGTGGGGCAGTGAGGTGGAGTGCTCTGGCCCGACTTGGGAGGCCCGGAGGCGGCCCGGAGTGTTGCGCGAGCACTCCTGGTATGGGCAGAGTGTGGGTGAGAAGGCCTGGAGGCATCCTCAAAGCCCACTGCCCGGAGGCAGGGAGGTGGAGCACTCAGACCCGACTCGGGAGGCCCGGGGGGGGGGGGGGGGGGGTGTTGTCTGAGTACTCCAGGCTGGGGCAGAGTGTGGGTGAGAAGGCCCGGAGGTGTCGCAAACTGCCAACCTGGCCCTCTTGGGGCCCAGAGAGAGAGGAAACTGCTCTTTTTGTGAAAATGTGGGTACCGCTGAACTCGTTGTTGTACTAGATATTGGAGATGTTGTTGTACCAGTCGGGACTAGTGGGGGAGGGATGCGGACATCATCTCCCTCAGAGCAGCTCTTTTTCGCCCTGGGCTTTTCTTTCCCTTGTGCTTGCCGGCGCGAGGGCGAGGTCCGTCACTGCATACAGTTAGTTCCTGCATAACGCTCTGGTCGGAGGTACCGTCGTGCAATTCCATGAGCGATTTGGCCTGGTAGACCTGTAGGAGCGCCATTGCATGCAGTGATGATGCGGCTTCTCCGCAGGCTGTGTAAGCCTTGCCCGTTAAACCGGATGAGAACTTACACGCCTGGGAGGGGAGATGTGGGGTCCACTGCCAGTCCGCAGCAGTCTTAGGATACAGGTGCATCGCCACCGACTGCTCGACCGGGGGGATACCCTCGTACCCTCCAATACCTCATGAGAGAAGTGATCGCTTCGTGTGTCAAACGTGACCGACTGAAAGGAAACTATTATTATTATTATTATTATTATTATTATTATTATTATTATTACTGCTGCTGTTACACTTTTTGCGGGACCCAATCACAGACTGGCTTATCCACCTGGCACGCTATTGGTGCGTTTAACAGATAGAGAAACAATGCCTATTGATCATACCTGTTGTGATCTGATTGGTTGAAGGTCTAACCAATTGCATTTAGAGACAGTAGACTTCCCAGACCAGTGTTCAATTTTAAATTGAGCTTGATCTGGTGATAGCCAGACAAACATGAGGCACAAGTTAAGTTTAGTCTTAAACATATTTTAATATATGTTTACATATGTTACATTACATATGTCAAAAACATGTATAAAAGCCATCATTTCAAGAAAATACACCAGGAATACTGTCTCGGGGAATAATTAACTCAAAAGGGATTCAATATTCATGAATTTATGAATATAATTTGCTAGTCGTTCATTACGTTATTTAAATTTTCCGATAAGGAAAATGTTTAATTAAATACAAGTAACCTTTACGGAATTGCTTGAAATTATCTTACTAAGTTTGTCCTGCAAATTAGTTATAGACTTTCAAATCAATTCTCAATAAGGGATTACTGCTTTACGAGCGCATAAGAAACATTAACTTTACTGATCAGGACAAATTAATATCAAACGAAAAGAATATGGTACATAAACGAAGAGAATAAAAGGGAACAAAACGTTTTTTGGGGTGGCTTTTAATCATACATTCCTCTGATACTAGTGGAACCTCTATGTGTGTGTGTGTGTGTGTGTGTGTGTGTGAGGTGTTTGTGAGGTGTCAGATATTGTGCAGGGCCATTTGGGGGGCAATAAAAGTCACTACGGAGCCTGCTTGTTATCTCCCAAGGGAGATCAAAGAGTGGTCTTTCAGACAGGTTTTTCCACATGACCAGAGCACGTAGGCATCGCCGCGTGACTTTGATTGTGCAGAGCGGGTTTCCCCTCGGGGAGAACCCTTTTGTTCTGAGCCACAACTGTAGCGGCCTCATGTTCAGCAGGCCAAAAGGTATCATGTTGGATGCTGCTGCCATGAGACCTAACAGTTTCTGGAACTGCTTCACAGTGACGGCCCGGTCTAGCTTCGGTTCTTTGACTGCTGCCAGGATCGATGCTATGCGTGTTGGCGATAATTGCGCCCGCATAATTACCGAATCCCAGTTCACGCCTAAAAAAGTGGTTCTCTGAGCCGGAGAAAGCACACTCTTCTTGGCGTTCAGCCTCAACCCCAGTTTCGACATGTGTGCGAGAACAGCATCTCGATCGGTATGAGCTAGGATCAACCAGTCGTCAATGTAATTTAGTATGCGGATGCCCTGCAGACGCAACGGCGCCAGAGCTGCATCCACACACTTGGTGAATGTGCTGGGTGACAGTGCTAGACCGAAGGGAAGTACTCGATATTGGTATGCCTCTCCCCCGAAGGCAAACCTCAGAAACTTCCTGTGATGTGGAAGGATGGAGGGTAACACTTTACTTGAAGGGGTGTGCATAAGACTAACATGACACCTTCATAATCATGACATGACACGTGTCATGAATATGAAGGAGTTTTTATGCATGTTTATGACAACTGTCATTAAGTGTCATTCGCTTAATTATGTCATTTTTAATGCAATGATGACATTTCGAAATTGTCTTTGTTATGACAACTTGACATAAACCAATACATCATAACATGTCAGTGTCTTTGTCATGACAACTTGACATTACCAAGACAACATAACCTGTCATAAACATGACATAACAGATTATCAAATTTAAGAAATGTACTTAGCTTATAGGGTTAACCTTAAACTGTCATGTGGTTGGTTTTGATGTTGACTGAGGCTATTATAATGTCATACATTTTTTTCAGTGGCACAAGTTTAATTTGTCATTAAAATGTAATTAGGTGTTGATACGCTGTCAAATTATTTTTTAATAACAGCATCATTAATATTTTTCAGTTCACAATGTTTTATTTTATGTTTTAAGTTTCCTCCACCAGCTTCAACAGAAGGTTAGATAATAGACAATTTCAAATGTCTTAAAAATATGAAAAGGAGTTCGAAATAAAATCAATCATTTAATTTTTAAGACCTGCCCTCTCACAGAACTGACTCTTAAAAACACAAGGCTTAAATTTATACACAGGTGACCAGCACCAATTAACGCAAAAAGGGGAATATATATATATATATATATATATATATATATATATATATATATATATATATATATATATATATATATATATCATATACACACATAAACAAACACAGAAAAATAACACTTTGTCAAATGACTTCACTTTATAAATTATCTTCCGATGTATAAAAATAAGAGGAATAGTCTTTAGAGCCCCACCCCGGGCTGAATGGTTGCGACTAGATCCTAGGCCGGAACATTATATATAGGGCCAACGTTTCCGCCCGAACCACTTTTGACGGTGCACCAGCACAAGAGACTCCGCCATGACAAACAGACAAACAAAAAAAAATGGTAAGAATAAACTCAAACTATTCGTTAAAGAGTGAGCGAAAGTTTAAATAAAGTATATTAAACCTAAAAAAGCGTTGTTGTGAATTGTTTTTACTTACTGCAAACTAAATTGACATTAAACACCTAAACAAACTAACCTGACTGAGGCTCTGCCAACAACTGTTACAGCGTACACATAACCAGTGGTGCCACCATAGACATCATCATATAGGTGTATATGTCTATGGCACTCTATCATTTTGAGTTATATTAATAGTTTTTAATGACTCTGTACGATTTCCTCTATGATGCCATATTTCAGGTCAAGCTAAATATTCATGACACTGTTATAAAATAATTTGACTGAGTATTGACACTTAATGACATGTTAATGACAAATTCAACTTGTACCACTGTAGTAACTAATGTAATGTAAACCCAAAAAGCGAAGTAGTTTCTTAAATTTGATAATTAATCTGCTATGCCATTTCATGTCTGTTTATGACAGGTAATGTCAAGTTGTCATGACAAAGACACTGACAGGTTATGATGTATTGGTTTATGTCAAGTTGTCATAACAAAGACAACTCTGCAATGTCATCATTGCATTAAAAATGACATAATTAAGCGAATGACACTTAATGACAGTTGTCATAAACATGTATAAAAACTTGTTCATATTCATGACACGTGTCATGTCATGATTATGAAGGTGTCATGACAGTCTTATGCACACCCCTTCAAGTAAAGTGTTACCGGATGGGGACATGAAAATACGCATCTTTGAGGTCTATGGTGACAAAGCAATCCTCCGATTTGATCTGCGATACAATCTGTCTGAGTGTGAGCATCTTGAACTTGAGCTTGGCCACTGAGCGATTTAATAGACGCAGATCTAATATCGGGCGCAAGCCCCCATCCTTCTTCGGCACAATGAAGTAACGGCTGTAAAACCCAGACTCCCTGTCAGGAGGAGGAACCCTCTCTATAGCCCCCTTTCGCAGGAGTGTCTCTACTTCCTGTGCCATTACCAGAGCCTGCTCCGGGCCCACCTCTGTGGGTAGGACACCGCTGAAAGGAGGTGGTCGCCTCTTGAATTGAATGGCGTACCCCCTTTCGACTATCTGCAGGACCCAACGAGATATATTCGACAGACGTTTCCACTCGTCTAGAAAATCTACTAAGGGAACCAGCCTCTCGAGGCTGGCCTCTGGTGTACTTCGAACAGCAAGCACAGCGCCCTGAAGCGGCGAACCGGCAGGGAACAACTGACTTGACTGCTCGGGAGCCCCCCGAGGGGGGAGCGGACCACCCTCGGGTGGCCCGCGGAGACCGACTGCGCCCCGGCATTGCGGCGGGGTTGGCAGCACGGCCCCCAGAGGGGGGAACTACCCTCAGCGTCGCTTTGACGAGGCCTTCTTGGAGATCAGGACTGTCCTCAGATCAGCCCTGCCCCTCGAAGACCTCGCCTGAGAGCGCCGTCCCTCGTCCCCGCGCTGAGGGGGAGTTCGGGTGGCGACGCTCTGCTTTTGTTGAGCCTTGTTGAGCTCGTACTCGGCTTGGGCTGCTTGTCTGCAGCAGCCCCAGGGACCTGGACCCGGAGAGGGAGAAACTGCTTCAGCGCCGCTGCCTGTTTCTTTGACTCCTGGAACCTCTCGGTGACAGTATGGACTGCGTCACCGAAGAGGCCCCCAGGAGACAGCGGCGCATCTAGCAAGAAGCTTTTCTCCCTCTCCTTTATTTCAGTGGGGTTCAACCACAAATGCCTCTCCGTGGCCACCAAGGCTACCATAGAGCAGCCAACACATCTGGCCGTCTCCTTGGTGGCCCGGAGAGCGAGATCGGCTGACTGGCGAAGCTCGTTTATTAAATCACCCCCCACTTCATCAATCAACTTTATTTATATAGCGCTTTTACAATCACGATTGTGTCAAAGCAGCTTCACAGTGTCAAACAGGATAATATTGCGACAAAATTAGATTTGGCTGTACAGTCGTACTGGAGAAAACAGTGATGTTATCAGCTTATTTTAATTTATCATATAGCGACAATGTTGGCAGATCAGTATTATAGTTTATAGAATTAAATAAGACCTAATTCATATATTTTATTTGTATAATAAGTTGAATAACTTTAATCATATTTTTAGTGTCCCCAACTGAGCAAGCCAAGCCAAAGGCAACTCATCGCGGCCGTCTAGGTCCCTGAGCAGGTCGGCTTGATATGCCTGCATAATTGCCATTGTGTGCAGGCATGCAGCAACCTGACCTGCTGCCGAGTACGCTTTGCCCACCAATGCTGACGTTGTTTTTAGAGGTTTGGTGGGCAAAGTCGGGGCCTTCAGGGACGATGCCGAGGAAGGCGAGAGATGGCTCGCGAGCGTCTCTTCAACCTTTAGCATCGCCCCATAGCCATATTGTTTCAGCCCTACGATATTGCTGTAGACCGAAGTCTGAGGGCTGAAAACTCTATATGACGCCGGTCTCCTCCACGATCTCGCCACCTCGGTGTGCAAGTCGTGGAAGAACGGCAGGCCCCGGCGTTGAGGCTCTGAAGCGCGAGATGGCAGGAATCTCTCATCTAGCTTGCTAGTTCTTTTCTTTCCTGCCTCAGATCTTTCAGTGGGCCAGTCAATATTTAATCTGGCCACTGCTCGCGTCAGAACCTCAACCAGCTCCTCGCTAGCAGGGGACTGAAGTGGCGAATCTTCAGTCGCGATGGTCTCAACGTCCACCTCCTCAGAGCTGGATAGTTGGAGCACCGGCGACTCTCTCGGGGGGGAAGAAACCGCAATGCGTGCTTCCAAGCCCCGAGAAGAGCCGCTGGACGGTGTAGGGGAGGGCAGAGATAAGGCAGCGCCCGTCTCAAACCCCTCTGCAAGGTCCAATTGTGAACCCCACAACTGAAGCCTCCGCTCTGCCTCGGCAGCAGCGGGACCTGAGCCGCGGGGAACACGAGCCGAGGCACCCTCCTCGAAGAGTGCCCGGCGAGAGCGCAGCGTTCTCAGAGGAAGCTGTTCACAATGCTCGCAAGCAGCCCCCTCGAGGGCTGCCTGGGCATGCTGCACTCCCAAGCAGGCAACACAAAGAGCGTGTGTATCCCCACCCGTGATGTAGCGTGGGCAGGGATGAACACACCTCTTGAACTGCTTTTCACTTGCCATTTTTCAATCTATTTTTTTCTCTTTTTTGTTAATATATATATGAAATATTTAACAAAGGGTGGACAGATCTACTGACAGACAAAAACACCAAATAGACAGACAGGTTCACACAGATCGCTTACTGAAGGCACAGAAGCTAGTTCCTGTTTGTTTTCACGGACGCTTTATAGCTTCCAGTCGATGACGTCATCACGCCGACGATCGATCGATCTTCCGATGGAATGGTTCTACACGCGCTTCACGACGCATTAACGCAGAGGCGTTCTCACAGCGTTTCGACGCAGCTCGAGTTCCCCGAAAGGGAACTGACCATCATTGAAATCCTGCAACCAAAGGAAATTGAACCATACTGACTGACACTGACAAATCTACTGTCATTGAAATCTTATAAAAGAACAAAACCAACCGTAATTGAGATCTCGTCTTGGAAACAAAGCCGACCACTACTAAAACTTTGTAATGAAACGAAACAGACTTTCATTGAGAGCTCGTAACCAAACAAAACCGACCATCATTGAAATGTTATAATGGAAAAAAACGATTGTCATTCAGATCTTGTAACGGAACAAAGCCAATCGTCGTTAAAATCTCGTAACAGAACAAAGCTGACCATCTCAAACTAAAATGAAACCGACTGTCATGGAGATCTTATAACTGAACAAAACTGACCTTCATTGAAATCCTGCAACCAAATGAAATTAAACAATACTGACTGAGACTGACAAACTACTGTTCTTATAAATCTTATAAAAGAACAAAATCAAACGTAATTGAAATCTTGTAATGGAACAAAGCCGACAATTATTTAAATCTTGTAATAAAATGTAACCTCAGAATTAAACAAAACTGATCTTCATTGAAATGTTATTTTTTTTAAAAACTGAATGGCCTATAACAAACCAAAATCACATTTTTTACAATTAATGTCATTGAAATATTGCAATGAAATGACTCATTGAAATCTCGTAACCAAAACCAACTGTCTTTGAAATCTTATACTGTAAAGAAACTAACTGTCATTGAAAATTTGTAACCAAACAAAAATGTCCATCATTGAAATCTTAAAACTGAACGAAACTGACCATCATTGAAATCTTGCAACCAAACTAAACCGATGGACATTGCAATCTCAAAATTGAACAATACCTATTGACACTGACAAACCTACTGTCATTGAAATCTTATAAAAGAACAAAACCATCTTAAAATCTTGTAATGAAATGAAACTTTTCATTGAGATCTTGTAATAGAATAAAACTGACTGTCATTGAACTATCGCTAGGTAACAAAACCAATTGTCATTGAGATCTCGTAACCAAACAAAACTGACCATCATTGAAATGTTATAATGGAACAAAACCAATCGCCATTGAGATCTCATACTGTTATGAAATTGACCATCATTGAAAATTCATAACTTAACAAAAAAATGTCCATCATTGAAATCTCATAACCGAACAAAACTGACCGTCAATGAAATCTCGCAACCAAACTAAACTGACTGACATTGAAATCTCAAAATTGAACAATACCGAACAATTCGAAATTTTAACAATACACTGACAAAATCAACCATAATTAAGATCTCTTAACTAAACAATACCTACATCATTGAAATATCATTGGGTAACAAAACCGAATGGCCTTCGACAAAACACAATGCTGATCGTCATTGAAATCCCGTAACAGAATAAAGCCGACCATTATTAAAATCTCATAATGAAATAAAAACAACTGTCATTGAGATCTAAGAAGCAAACAAAGCCAGTTATAATTGAAATCAAATAACTGAATAAAAACAACAATCTATGAAATCTAAGAAACTGACTGTCAATGAAAACTCATAAACAAACAAAATGTTCATCAACGAAATCTCGCAAACAAACAAACCCAACCATCAGTGAAATTTCAAAGACGGTTGTTTTTGTTCAAGGACATTCAGTTTTGTTGCCTAATGATATTTCAAAAACGGTCAGTTTTGTTGAGATTTCAAAGAAGGTTGGTTGTATTCTGTTATGCGGGTATAGTGAAAGTATAGAAAGTATAGTTTCAAAATTATTTCAGAAACCTATTTCATGGTTTGCGTTCTTCAGCCACTAGGTGCTGTTGCCGTGCGGGTGGGCATCCGGAAAGCAATTTTTTTTTTGTGTGTGTGTGTGTGTGTGTGTGTGTTTAACAGTACAAGTACAGAGCCAATGAAATGTAGTTAGCATCCAACCAGAAGTGCAAATACAGTTTATATCAAAGTAAATATACATGGAATAAACACACACACACACACACACACACACACACACACACACACACACACACACACACACACACACACACACACACACATATATATATATAAAAAAACACATATATACATACACACCATTTTACATTGTGCAAGTGTGAGATGTAAAAAAAAAAAAAAGAGACGAGCTCCCAATGCAGATCACTGTAAATATATGTAAAGTGCAGATCAATAAGTACAACATAATACTAAATGTGCTGTAATCATGACATTGAGATACCATATATCCACCACACACATACACGGACATATACACAAATATGCACATACATACACACATGTACGATCTATGTGTTTGGGGCCATGAAAGTGCAACTGGCGAAGTGTTTTGAGGTAGAAGTGTGCAAAAGAAAAACAAAAATAACAAAAACAAAAACATCCATCTAGGATGTATTGTTCAGCATCTAATATTGGAGTTCAGTAGACTGACAGCTGAGGGAAAGAAACTGTTCTTGAGTCTGCTGGTGCGACAGCGAAGACTCCTATAAAGTCTCCCAGATGGGAGGGAAGTAAACAGTCCATGATTTGGGTGGGAGGAGTCTTTGAGAATACTTCTCACTCTTTTTAGGCAGCGTCTGTGGTAAATGTCTTCGACAGTGGGTAGCCGAACACCAGTGATGAATTGGGCAGTTTTTACCACTCGCTGGAGGGCTTTCTTGCCTGAAACAGTGCTGTTGCCATACCACACTGTGATGCAGTTTGTGAGAATGCTTTCAATAGTGCAGCGGTAAAAGTTCAGCAGGATGTGAGGAGACAGATGAGCTTCCCTTAGTTTCCTAAGGAAGTAGAGGCATTGCCGTGCCTTCTTGACCAGTATGGATGTGTTGAGTGTCCAGGAAAGATCCTCAGAGAGATGGACACCGAGGAACTTGAAACTGGTCACGCGTTCCATCTCAGCTCCATCAATGTAGATGGGGTTGTGCGCATGGTCCTTCCTGGTTCACCGGTAATCCACAATTAGTTCTTTGGTCTTCGGGGTGTTGAGTGTGAGGTTATTATTGGCACACCACATTGCCAGATGTTGAACCTCATCCCTATAGGCCCTCTCATCATCATCACCAATCAGGCCAACCACCGTGG
Source organism: Pseudorasbora parva (assembly GCF_024679245.1). NCBI lineage: Eukaryota > Metazoa > Chordata > Actinopteri > Cypriniformes > Gobionidae > Pseudorasbora > Pseudorasbora parva. The sequence continues at coordinate 36,271,395 of NC_090181.1, read as the reverse complement.
TGTCATCTGCAAACTTGATTATGGAGTTTGGGCCATACAAAGGTGTGCAGTCGTGGGTAAAGAGGGAGTAGAGGATTGGGCTCAGCACACAGCCCTGTGGCACACCAGTGTTTAAGGTAAGGATGGAGGAGGTTTGATCACTGATCCTAACAGACTGTGGTCTGTTGGTAAGAAAATCCAAGGTCCAGTTGCAGAGGGAGGGGCTGATGCCAAGATCACTGAGCTTGGAGATCAGTTTGGATGGCATCACAGTATTGAAAGCAGAACTGAAATCAATAAATAGCATCCTGACATATGCGTTGGAACTGTCCAAGTGAGTCAGGGCAAAGTGGAGAGCTGAGGCAATGGCATCCTCAGTTGACCTATTGGGTTTGTAGGCAAACTGATATGTGTCCAGTGTTGGAGGCAAGCATGTTTTCAGGTGGGAAAGGACCAGCCGCTCGAAACACTTTGCAATTATGGGAGTAAGAGCAACAGGGTGGAAGTCATTGAGGGCCACTGCAGCAGCATTCTTTGGTACTGGTACAATGGTGGCTGTTTTGAAACAGGTGGGTACAATGGCCTGAGCCAAGGAAAGATTGAAAATGTTTGTGAAGACCTCAGCTAGCTGATCTGCACATGCCCTAAGCACCCGCCCAGGGATGCCATCAGGCCCGGCAGCTTTATGCACGTTTACCTTACTTAAGGTTGAACATACATCGCTGATGGAAAAAGTGAGCGGTAGGTCTTCAGAGGTGAGCACAGCTTTAACAGATGGTACTGTGTTTCCGTGTTCAAAGCGCGCATACAAATTTTTCAGTGCATCTGGTAGTGTGGCATTACTGGTTGAAGGGGTGCTGTTTGCTGGTTTATAATTTGTAATGGCATGAATGCCTGCCCACATGTGTCGGGGGTCATTGTTTTTAAACCTATCCTCAATACTCAGTTTGTAGTTGTATTTTGCTGCTTGAATGCCCCTCTTCAGATTGGCCCTGGATAGACTGTATGCTTGCCGATTTGCAGATCTGAAAGCAGCATCGTTAGCCTTCAGCAGGAGTCTGACTTCCTTGTTCATCCAGGGTTTCTGATTTTAACTAGTTTGTGGGTTGTTACACCATCAATACATCTGTTGATATGTTGCAGAACTGAACTAGTGTATGTATTAATGTCCGTGTGGGAGTCTAGTATGGCCCGAGAAGCAAATGCATTCCAGTCTGTGTTCTGAAACTCACGCTGTAATGAAAAATCAGCTCCTTCCAGCCAAATTTTTACAGACTTTCTTGATGGTTTCACACGTTTGATGATGGGGGTATATTTGGGTAACAGAAAAATGGAAATATGATCAGATTGTCCAACATGGGGAAGAGGAATTGCTTTATAAGCATTAGAAATGTTTGTGTAAACATGATCAAGAGTGCGGTCTGTGCAGCTGTGGTGTGGCAGGTAGCGTGGCAAGGGACCGCGAAAACGGGCCAGTGATGAGTGTTAACGAGTGCCAGCTGCATGACACACCGGTCTGGTCTCGCGGCCATGTGACGGGAGCATAAAAGGAGGATGCAAGGGCTGCGGAAGACAAGAGAGGGCCAGGCCTGGAGTTTATGTTGAGTTTTGTTTACGTGTTATTATGTGTTTGTGGGCAGTCGTCCGTGAGGGGCTGCCCACGTTTTATTTTGTGGGTATTTGTGGGCAGTCGTCCGTGAGGGGCTGCCCGCGGTTTTACTTTCGTTTTGTTTATTTATGTTGAATTAAAGTTTTGAAACGTTCGCCAGTTCCCGCCTCCTTCCTTCCCATCTAAGATTCGTTACACTGGTGCCAAAACCCGGGCGGAAGGAGGGACATGCTGTCGAAGAGCCCTCGCTGCTGAGGGGGATCGCGGTGCTGAGGAGGTCGGGCAGCGCGGATGAATGAGGACCGCGAGGGCTGCCCGAGGCGATGGTGCTGGAGCGAGGAAGGTGGGAGAGAGACCTCGCTGCAGTGCCCCTGGGTCGCGGTGGGGTGGCTGCCTTCCGAGAGGGAGCGGAGGAGTCGCCGCGCTTGCCATGAGCCGGAGCCTGCTGCCGGGTCCCTCAGAAGGATGAGTCACCGCTGGCCGCCAGGGGGCGGAGGAGGATCAAGCTGTCCACCAGGCATCCAGTGCCATCGCACAGCATCGCGAGGAAGAGCCTCTCGGCGGGCGGAGGGCCGAACGGCAGTGTGTCTGGGAACCGGACCAGATTTTTTTTTCTTTCTTTCATTTTTCCCTCTCTCCCCTCTCTTGTTCGCTAGCTCTTCGTGCTCCCGTCTACATTTCTCTCGGCTCTGTCCTTACCCCCAGGTGCCGCGGCCGCCGTGATCCCCCCCCATCCCCCAATGAGTGTTAACGAGTGCCAGCTGCATGACACACTGGTCTCTTCTCACGGCCATGTGACGGGAGCATAAAAGGAGGAGCAAAGGCTGCGGAAGACGAGAGAGGACCAGGCCTGGAGTTTATGTTGAGTTTTGTTTTACGTGTTATTATGTTCCCGCCTCTTTCCTTCCCATCTAAGATCGTTACAGCGGCAAAAAACGTTTTAATAAAATTTAGGCAGAGCTGTTCTCTGATTGGCATGATTAAAATCACCAGCAATGATAAAAACTCCATCTGGATGAGTTGTTTGCAGGTTACTGACAGCAGAAGAGAGTTCTTTCATAGCTAATTTAGCATTAGCATCCGGAGGTACAGTATTGTTCAAAATAATAGCAGTACAATGTGACTAACCAGAATAATCAAGGTTTTTCGTATATTTTTTTATTGCTACGTGGCAAACAAGTTACCAGTAGGTTCAGTAGATTCTCAGAAAACAAATGAGACCCAGCATTCATGATATGCACGCTCTTAAGGCTGTGCAATTGGGCAATTAGTTGAATTAGTTGAAAGGGGTGTGTTCAAAAAAATAGCAGTGTGGCATTCAATCACTGAGGTCATCAATTTTGTGAAGAAACAGGTGTGAATCAGGTGGCCCCTATTTAAGGATGAAGCCAATACTTGTTGAACATGCATTTGAAAGCTGAGGAAAATGGGTCGTTCAAGACATTGTTCAGAAGAACAGCGTACTTTGATTAAAAAGTTGATTAGAGAGGGGAAAACCTATAAAGAGGTGCAAAAAATTATAGGCTGTTCAGCTAAAATGATCTCCAATGCCTTAAAATGGAGAGCAAAACCAGAGAGACGGGGAAGAAAACGGAAGACAACCATCAAAATGGATAAAAGAATAACCAGAATGGCAAAGGCTCAGCCAATGATCACCTCCAGGATGATCAAAGACAGTCTGGAGTTACCTGTAAGTACTGTGACAGTTAGAAGACGTCTGTGTGAAGCTAATCTATTTTCAAGAATCCCCCGCAAAGTCCCTCTGTTAAAAAAAAGGCATGTGCAGAAGAGGTTACAATTTGCCAAAGAACACATCAACTGGCCTAAAGAGAAATGGAGGAACATTTTGTGGACTGATGAGAGTAAAATTCTTTTTGGGTCCAAGGGCCACAGGCAGTTTGTGAGACGACCCCCAAACTCTGAATTCAAGCCACAGTACACAGTGAAGACAGTGAAGCATGGAGGTGCAAGCATCATGATATGGGCATGTTTCTCCTACTATGGTGTTGGGCCTATTTATCGCATACCAGGTATCATGGATCAGTTTGCATATGTTAAAATACTTGAAGAGGTCATGTTGCCCTATGCTGAAGAGGACATGCCCTTGAAATGGTTGTTTCAACAAGACAATGACCCAAAACACACTAGTAAACGGGCAAAGTCTTGGTTCCAAACCAACAAAATTAATGTTATGGAGTGGCCAGCCCAATCTCCAGACCTTAATCCAATTGAGAACTTGTGGGGTGATATCAAAAATGCTGTTTCTGAAGCAAAACCAAGAAATGTGAATGAATTGTGGAATGTTGTTAAAGAATCATTGAGTGGAATAACAGCTGAGAGGTGCCACAAGTTGGTTGACTCCATGCCACACAGATGTCAAGCAGTTTTAAAAAACTGTGGTCATACAACTAAATATAGTATAGTTTAAATATATAGTTTAGTGATTCACAGGATTGCTAAATCCCAGAAAAAAAATGTTTGTACAAAATAGTTTTGAGTTTGTACAGTCAAAGGTAGACACTGCTATTTTTTTGAACACACCCCTTTCAAGTAATTGCCCAATTGCACAGCCTTAAGAGCGTGCATATCATGAATGCTGGGTCTTGTTTGTTTTCTGACAATCTACTGAACCTACTGGTAACTTGTTTGCCACGTAGCAATAAAAAATATACTAAAAACCTTGATTATTCTGGTTAGTCACATTGTACTGCTATTATTTTGAACAATACTGTACATACACTGCAGCGATTATGGCTGATGAAAATTCACGGGGCAGGTAAAAGGGTCTACATTAAATAAAGATGTATTCAATGTCAGCAGAACAGTGGGATCTAGTAATAACAGCATTGGTGCACCAATATCTGTTTACGTAGATACAAACACCCCCACCTTTGCTTTTACCGGAGCCCACAGCTGTTCTGTCAGCTCTGTAAACAATGCGCCCTTCTAGCTTAATCACAATAGTTGGAATAGTGCTGTTGAGCCAAGTTTCCATGAAAACGATAACGCTGCTGTCCATGAACCTTCGTTGAGTGATCCGGAGTCGTAGTTCATCAATCTTGTTTGCTAGAGATCGTAGATTAGCAAGAAAGATGCTTGGTAGCACTGGGCGATGCGGGTTAAGCTTTAGCTTAGCTCAACCTGTATAGTAAAAAGCACTATATAAATGAAGATTGACCTCCAAATTTCCCAGATCTCAATCTAACCGAGCATCTGTAGGATGTGCAGAACAAACAAGTCTGATCCATGGATGCCCACCTTGCAAGTTATAGGACTTAAAGGATCTGATGCTAGCATCTTGGTGCCAGATACCACAGCACACCTTGGGGACAGGGCTGCTTTGACAGTAAAAGGGGGACCAATATTAGAAAGGTGGTCATAATGTTATGCCTGATCAGTGTATTTACTCACACACACACACACACACACACACACACACACACACAGAGATAATAAGTTTGGCTAACCAAAATAAGCCTGACTTGATATTCTATATTGGTTTATGGAACAGACTTATAGGATGCACAACATAGTAATCTTTCAAAAAGAACACAACAAATAATAAAAGTTATAAAGTGGATTCTCATTATTTACTCTTAGCATCACATACTCTTCTATTCAGGAAAAATGTAAGAATTTTCTACAAAAGTTACAAAAGGTTTTAAAGTTATAATAGTTTAAAAGCATTTGTATAAATAAGAGTGATCATGTAATGTAAGACTAATGTAAGACTAATCTCAACAATGGTGACATACTTAATGCTGCAATACATGCAAGCTACTCTGACTTAGAGGTACCGCGCCAGTGAAGGCCACTTTTACCTTTAAAAGGTAAAATTGTGTACTTTAAAAAAAAAAAAAATTAAAGTACACTGGAGCCTTAATGTTATGCATGGTCTGAACATCTCTGAAGTAAGCCAAACCTGAAACATTACCTGCTCTGGAGTTGCTAAAGCTTCTTACTGAAAATAACTTTAGTTTTTGGATCCAAAAATTGAGATTACCTGCTTACTTACCCGTACACATTCCAAATCACAGAACCTGCTTTGTGGGTTACCCCTCAGATCTATTCCACCAGGACTATTAATCATATTGCTATTTATTTATGCTTTTCACCCTGTATATGCTACCACTGGGAGATGTCATTAGGAAGCATGGCGTTAGTTTTCATTGTTATGCTGACGATACTCAGCTCTATATTTCCTCACGCCGTGATGAAACTTACCAATTCACATTTTTATATCAGCTATGCACATAACAGAATGCATAGCTGATATAAAAAATTGGAGAAATAGTAATTTCCTGCAACTTAATTCAGATAAAACTGAATTTTTAATTATTGGACAGAAAAGCTCCACAAGTAGTAACCTAGAATACTGTCTAACACTTGATGACTGCTCTGTCAAGCCCTCATCGTCAGTCAGGAACCTGGGTGTCCTCTTTAGTACCAATCTTCATTTGAAAGCCACGTTTCTAGCATCTGTAAAAACTGCATTCTACCATCTTAAAAATATATCTAAATTACGCCACATGCTTTCAATGCAAAATGCTGAACAGATAGTACATGCGTTCATGAGCTCAAGGCTAGATTATTGTAATGCTCTACTGGGTGGTTGCCCTGCTCGCTTAATAAACAAACTCCAAATAGTTTGTTACGATTTCCAATCGTAAACCGCAACAAACAAAGGGAGACGCCACACAACCGCTGTATAAAGAATAATGTTTAATACACTAAAGTAATATTAAAATAAAATGTTGAATATTCAGTGTACATGTTAGTCAGTATGTAAGCGTGCAAGTGCAAGTATGAAATGCATGTAATCAATCCAACCAAATAACAAACAGGTGATGCGGATCGACACGGGGAAGATGAATCAACGTGAACTCCGATGCGGCTGTGGTCTCCCTCCAACTCCAACATAACATCAGATCTCAGGCACTCTCATGACGAACAAACGACGGACAAATCACTCCTGCATTCAATGCCAGGCCCAGCGTGCTCTTCACTCCTGCTCGGTTTGATCCAGTCCCTCTTAAAGGGACATGATTAGGTTCAGGTGCGAAACCACGCCTTCCCTCAGGCAATCACCTGTAACTCAGGATTAAACAAACTGACGGAACCGTCACACACCCCCGTTTAAAAAAATCCGCCATCACCAGATAAAGATCATAACTTTAAACAATAAGTATAAACAAAACAACAAATACTTCCGTTTTAAATATAACCTCCAAATCCAGTATGGTAGTGTTTTCCTCAGTCACTTCCATTCTTCCACTCTGCTCTCGTTACCCCCAGCAATCCGGATCCTGGAAGCAAATTTAAGGCAGCAAAGACAGCACAGCAAAAAGAAAAAAAAACGAACAACTCAAACACTACAACATACTATTCAATCTCATCAGGAACACGAGATAACGCATCTGCCACTATGTTCTCAGAGCCCCTAATGTGTTTGACAGTTAAACAGTAAGGCTGTAAAAAGAGAATCCAGCGCATTAACCGCTGACTTGGCGACTGTAAGGAGTGCAAAAACGTAAGAGGGTTATGATCGGAATAAACCTCCACAGGTAATCCTCCACCCACATACACGTCAAAGTGCTGAAGAGCCCAAATTAAAGATAATGCCTCTTTCTCAATCACAGAGTAGTTTCTTTGATAAGTATTAAACTTACGAGAAAAGAAACTCACAGGATGTTCAAGTCCAGTCTCACCAGTTTGTAATAGAACCGCCCCAGCACCAATCTGGGTAGCATCGACCTGTATCTTAAATTGTCTATCCAGCCTCGGAGCAGCTAAAACAGGAGCAGAAGTTAGCAGTTGAAAAGTTGAAAAGTTGAAAAGTTTGGGCAAAAACCCCGATAGTACCCCACCATCCCCAAGAATCGCATCAGCTCTTTCTTGGTTGATGGAGGAGGAAAATTCTGAATAGCTAAAACTTTAGCGTGAATTGGGCGCACCACACCGTGTCCCACTTCCTTCCCCAAATATCTCACAGTAGCCTTGGCAAACTCACACTTTGCCAGGTTAACTGTAAGACATGCCTCAGCCAGACGTGTCAACAAAGCATGAAGACGTACCATATGTTGTTCCCATGTATCACTAAAAATGATAACATCATCCAAATACACCGCGCACCCTTCCAGACCAAATGTCACCTTATTCATTAATCTCTGAAAGGTTGCGGGTGCATTTCGCAAACCGAAACTCATCACAGAGTATGAATATAACCCTGATGGTGTAATGAATGAAGTTACTTCTCGAGCTCTAGGAGTTAAAGGCACTTGCCAATATCCTTTCAAAAGGTCCAGTTTGCTCACAAAATTTGCACTACCCACCTGGTCCACACAATCCTCCATTCGAGGAAGGGGAAATGCATCAGATTTAGTAATAGCATTCAACTTACGGTAATCCGTACAAAACCTATAAGTAGAATCCGACTTCCTCACCAGCAGACATGGTGAAGCCTAACTGGAGCATGAAGGACTAGCAATTTCATTTTCAAGCATATACTGAACCTCAGAGTCCATCACTCTACGCTTGCTGACAGGAACTCTGTAAAAACGCTGATGAATGGGACCTGCATCTCCCACATCTACGTCATGCTGGATCAGGTGCGTGCGAGTTGGCACATCTGCAAACAAACTGGGAAAATCAAAAATCAGCCTTTTCAATTCTGACCTCTGTACCTCTGACAAATGTGAAAACAAAACCTCCACATTCTGAAGAGTCTCCGAATTCTTTAATCGGGGAAGCAAAACACAATCTTCAGGGACAATCACATCATCCCCTCCTTCTACAGAAAATGGTGGAGAATCATCAAGAGCAACAACGGCAGAGGCAACAGGTTTAACCAGCTGAGTTTCAGACTTACGAGAGTGGTAAGGCTTAAGCAAATTTACATGAAAACACTGTTTAGCTTTTCGACGATCTGGAGCCTCAATTTGATAGTTTTGATCAGTCATCTTACGAAGAACAGTGTATGGACCAGTAAATCGTGCACAAAAAGGAGATCCAGGCGAAGGAAACATAACCAACACCTGATCACCTGGTGTAAACTCTCGACATTCTGCATGTTTATCAAAGTGCTTCTTCATTTTACTCTGAGCACCAATAAGATTTCTCTGAGCACCTATTCCCGCCAAAAACAAGCGCCTACGGAAACCGTTCACATATTCTGACAGTTTTTCCGGAGGATCCTTTTCCCCTAATTCCTCCCGCAAAACAGAAAGAGGACCACGTACACTATGACCGAAAACCAGATCGTTTGGGCTAAAACCCAAACTCTCCTGCTGTGCTTCTCTAGCTGCAAGCAACAACCACGGTAACCCTTCCTCCCAGTCGCGATTCAACTCCACACAGTAAGCACGTAACAGCGCCTTTAATGTTTGGTGAAACCGTTCGAGCGCCCCCTGACTTTGCGCATGATAAGCACTTGATTGATTGTGTTTTACCTTAAGCACTCTCAAAATCTCAGCAAACATACGTGATGTGAAGTTGGTACCTTTATCACTCTGAATGGTTTTAGGTATCCCAAAAATAGAAATAAATTGGGTTAACGCTTTTACAACTACTTTAGTGGTAATCTTTCGAATTGGATAGGCTGCTGGGTACCGAGTTGCCTGACACATCACCGTAAGTAAATACGTGTTACCTGATTTAGACGTCGGTAACGGTCCAACACAGTCAATTATCAGATGTTCAAAAGGTTTGTTTGTAACAGTTATAGGACACAAAGGCACTGGTTTCAAAGATTGGTTTGGCTTGCCGGTTAGCTGACATGTATGGCACGTTTTAATGAAAGCTGAAATATCTTTCTTTAAGCAAGGCCAATAAAACTGTCGCAAAACTCGGTCATAAGTTTTATTCACTCCTAAATGACCTACAACCTCACCATGTGCACTTTGCATTACCACCTCTCGAAATGGTTTTGGCACCACAACTTGAATCACAGCTTCCTCCATCAAACTTCTCTTATAAGGCACAAATTTCCTCAAGAGAACCTCATCTTGAATGAAATACCCACCGACAGCATCTCCTACCTCCTGGGATGAGATCACAACATCAAATAACTGCTGTAACCCAGGATCATTCTGTTGTGCTATCACCAACTCCCTATGAGAAATTGGAGAAAGAGCTGATAAACCAGGCACAACACATTTTTTCACTTCCCTTTCCAACTCTAACAGCATTTGGCCATTTACCTTCCTCAGCTATAGTCTCGAATAAAGAAAAAAAAACATCAGGGTCATGTTCGTTGAATTTAGGGAGCAATCTCAAATTACCAGCTAAATCAAAACCACTATGTAATTTATCACCACTCTCATGGGATAATCTACCCTCCTTTGCCAATTTCAGACGCTCCGTCTGCAACTCAAACTCTCGTTCGGATTTCTCAGCCTCTAGTTTCTCACGTGCAAAGTCAATCTCACGTAGCTTGAGCGAATTATCAACTTTTAATTTTTCAATCTCAAACTCATACTGTTTGGTTTCCTTTACCAACTCTTTATCGTGAATTTGTTGCATTTGCAAAATCTCTTTTCTTTGCTCAAACGACAATCCGGAAAAAATATCAAGCGAACTTTTTACACCCTCATGCTTGCTCGGTGCGGAAATGGTCAACAAATTGTTTTCACTTAGCCAGTTTCTCACAATAGAACGAAGTTCGTTTTTCTTTATTCGTTTATCCACATTACCAATCTTAAAGTGCTCAACTAGTTCCCACAACTGTTGTTTCATCAACAAATTTAACCCATCTTCTGACGGCACTTTAACAAACTCCTCAACGGATGCCATATTAAATGTATTAGTTACTCTAATTTTAAGGAAAAGTACATTTATAAACCTATCGAAGCTACAGACAAAAACCCATTCACTCTTTCCCCATCTACACTTCCTATCAATTCACTAAACTATCCTTTACCTAGTCTTCATGCAGCTTTCAAGAGTAAAGCGTCATTAAACACCAAAATACCGATAGTTTTGAAATTGAGCAAAGCAGCCCAACTCGCAACCACGGCGGTGTGCTTCACCCAAAAGCCTGCACAAAAATAAGAAAGGCAAAATAACAAATCAACGCAAATCGTTGCTCAACCCTAATGGGAAAAGAGGAATAAGCTCTATCTGCAACTTAATAAAAAGAAAATGCACTTACCTCAAACTGACGACTACCTTCAATCTTGCGGGACATTCACAACGTACGTTCACACATTAGTTCACATATATAGCTCCAAAATATGTGAAAAAACAAGGATTCAATTATTAGTCACACTTGCATCCAACAAAGCAGCACTAATAACCAAAAAAAATGAGCTTCCACATTCAAACTACTTTCTTTAGGAACGAGCCCCCATTTGTTACGATTTCCAATCGTAAACCGCAACAAACAAAGGGAGACGCCACACAACCGCTGTATAAAGAATAATGTTTAATACACTAAAGTAATATTAACATAAAATGTTGAATATTCAGTGTACATGTTAGTCAGTATGTAAGCGTGCAAGTGCAAGTATGAAATGCATGTAATCAATCCAACCAAATAACAAACAGGTGATGCGGATCGACACGGGGAAGATGAATCAACGTGAACTCCGATGCGGCTGTGGTCTCCCTCCAACTCCAACATAACATCAGATCTCAGGCACTCTCATGACGAACAAACGACGGACAAATCACTCCTGCATTCAATGCCAGGCCCAACGTGCTCTTCACTCCTGCTCGGTTTGATCCAGTCCCTCTTAAAGGGACATGATTAGGTTCAGGTGCGAAACCACGCCTTCCCTCAGGCAATCACCTGTAACTCAGGATTAAACAAACTGACGGAACCGTCACAAGTCCAAAATGCAGCAGCTTGAGTTCTTACTAGAAGGAAGTACAATCATATTAGTCCAGTTCTGTCAACACTGCACTGGCTCTCTATTGAACATCGCATACATTTAAATTTTTTGCTTATTACTTAAGTACTTAAGCGAGCTCTTAACACATTATACTCCATCACGTCTATTACGGTCTCAAAACTCTGGCCAGTTTAAAATACCTAGAATATCTAAATCAACTGCATGCGGTCGATCCTTTTCCTATTTAGCTCCCAAATTCTGGAACAGTCTTCCTAGCATTGTTCAGGAGGCAGACACACTCTGTCAGTTTAAATCAAGACTAAAATCGCATATCTTTACTATGGCATACACATAGAATTTTTTTTAACTTTCATTATTCAAATCAATTGACTGATTGTTAGGCTGCATTAACTAGGTCAGCCGGAACCGGGAACACTTCCCATAATCACCTGATGTACTCGTTACATCATAAAGAGAGTGGCATCCACGCTAATGTTGGTCTCTCTGTTTGTCCCGAGGTTTACTGCAGTCTGCCGGATCCAGGCCGTGTCCGGAACGGATGGTGGACCTGCGTCTGGACATGATCAGCTCATCCTGGAGTGTCTGCTGAGTCCATGTCACTTGGTGTCTCCTCTGAATTTGTCTCACCGGCACGTCATCCTCAATAAACCCGTTTCCGGCGCAATAACTCCGATCTTTCAAGTATTCATATTCTTGCGTAATAGACGCACCATCCTAAAAGAACCCGTCTCTTGCGTGATACCCAAAATTTTGAATATTCCTACCTAATATGATTTATGACTTGCAGGGTTGGCAGAATAATAATTATACACTGTTTAATATTAGGCCAGAGGAGAACTGGCACCCCGACTGAGTGTGGTTTCTCCCAAGGTTTATTTTTCTCCATCATGCCCTGATGGAGTTTTGGTTCCTTACCACTGTCGCCTTTGGCTTGGCTTGCTCAGTTGGGGACACTAAAATTAAGATCTGTATTCAACTAAATATACAAATTAAATTGATTAATTAGGTTATATTTAATTCTATAAACTAGCCAAATCAAACTAGCCAAATCAAATTTTGTTGCAACATTGTCCTGTTTAACACTGTGAAGCTGCTTTGAAACAATCATCATTGTAAAAGCGCTATATAAATAAAGTTGATTGATTGATTGATGTACAAAACAAATACATTGTCATACCCATGCTAAACACTAAGAAAGTTGTCATGACAGAATTATGTCATGTCATGTTGCTTAAACAGGGAATAAATGGATCATGAATAGGTGTTCTCACCGTAATTTTCCGTGGAAGTTCAGGTTTCTTGATTTTTAAATATAGGAGGCCTGATATTGTCATCCCATAGAAGATCCATGCAGTAAAGCTAGAAAAAAATGGATTAATGTTATAGAAACACTTTTGGACATTTTATTTTATTTTTAGCCAGAGACCTCTAGTACCAAACCCAGGAAGGAAAGGACTTCTCATTGGTCCACATGCTGCCCTTTACCCATCTACAGACTAAGATTTTGATCTGTTACTCCCATAAAAATTCCTTAGGACCTCTGGATGCCGTGAGAGAAAATGATAGGGCACCATGTGTCAAAATTTGATTGATTGATGACTTTCATAAACATTTGTCTGAGAGCTTTCTGTCTCTCCATTGATAATGTATGTACGGTATATTGTCCATGTGCAGATAGACCAGAAAATTAATAAAAACATCATCAAAGTAGTCCATGTGACATGGGTGGGTTAGTTTGAATTTTTTGGAGAATCAAACATACATTTTGACACAAAAATAACAAAAACGTCTCGGTTACGTATTTAACCCTCGTTCCCTGAAGGAGGGGACGGAGACGTACATCAGAACTAGACCGACAAATGAGGATCACTTCTGGGAGCCCCTATCAGCTTTGAGATTTAGAAAACGGGTCAATGAACATTGGCGTGCGTGCTTTGCATATTGCACCCCGCCCCGCTGCGATCACCACGCACCATTGTCGAACTGCAGTAATGGTACAGCAACCGTGGCGACGGGATGTACGTCTCTGTTCCCTCCTTCAGGGAACGAGGGTTACATACGAAACCGTGACGTTCCCTTACAGACGATCACGTTCGACGTACGTCAGAACTAGACTGACGAATGGGGATCCCTATGGAAAACACCACAGGAGTCTCTCGGACCCCGTCTCAGCGGGTGGGGAATTTCCTGCAGGGAAAACCATACTGCTATCCCACAAGACCCAAACAGTGGACTATTGGATAACGCTGGGAAAGCGTGCCCTTGGAGGCCACTGCGGAAGCCACACTCCCTCGAAGGAGATAAAAATAGATGGCCTAGATGGGCGGGTGACAGTCACCGCACTGAGACACAGAGCAGGCTCTGCCAAGGGAAAGACACTGGCTCGCTATAGGGAGCCGTACCGTGGAGAATACACATATGGGACCACCGTGGGGGTCACTACATATGGAACCCAGCCTAACACAAGTTCCACACTGCATACGAGTGTTAGACCTGGCATCAGACGCTCCGCCACGTCTGACTGCCGAGGGTTGCGGAGGACTCGACAGGGTTCGCCATATTGGGAAACTCGACTGGAACATATAAGCGCACATATCCGTTCCATGGGGAAGGGAGTGGCGCAGCAAGCCGACACTAGAACGGGCACTTCGGTGCCACCGACTTCGGTGCCACCGACACGGAGTGAGTACACAGGAAGATACCGGTTCTACACGTAGGCTATAAAATCTAGCGAACGTGTTGGGTGTCGCCCAGCCCGCAGCTCTACAAATATCTGTCAGCGAGGCACCACGAGCCAGCGCCCAGGAAGAGGCTACACCCCTGGTGGAGTGGGCCCTAATCCCGAGCGGGCAGGTCACGTCTTGGGACTCATACACCCTATCATACACACTATCCAGTGGGCCATCCTCTGCTTGGAGACAGCCTTTCCCTTCTGCTGTCTTCCGTAACAGACGAAGAGCTGCTCTGAGGTCTTAAAGCTTTGGGTTCTGTCCACATATGTCCAAAGAGCTCGGACAGGACAGAGAAAAGCCAGGGCTGGGTCTGCCTCCTCCGAAGGCAGCACTTGCAGGCTCACCACCTGGTCCCGGAAGGGAGTGGTAGGAACCTTGGGCATGTATCTGGGCAGGGGTCTCAGGACAACGTGAGAGTAGTCTGGCCCAAATTCCAGGCCAGATTCGTCGACCGAAAATGCCTGCAGGTCCCCTACCCTCTTGATAGAGGCCAATGCAACCAGGAGTACTGTCTTCAGAGACAGAATTTTTAACTCCACTGACTGCAAAGGCTCAAAGGGAGGTCTCTGAAGTGTACCAGAGATAGGTCCCAAGAGGGTATAGAAGGGGGGCGAGGCAGATTTAATCTCCTCGCGCCCCTCAGGAACCTGATGATCAGGTCATGCTTCCCCAAAGACTTACCTTCTACTAGTTTGTGATGTGCAGCGATAGCGGCCACATACACCTTGAGGGTGGAGGGAGACAGCCTTCTCTCCAACCCATCTTGTAGGAAGGAAAGCATGGCCCTGACTGAACATCTTTGGGGGTCTTCTCGAAGAGGTGGATGAACAGATTCCACTTCAACGCATAGAGGTGCCTCGTAGAGGGAGCTCTAGCGGAAGCGACGGTGTCTGCCACAGCCTGTGGCAGGCCACCTAGAACCTCCGCGTCCCATTCCGGGACCACGGGTGCCAGAGGGTGCCCCGTCTCTGAGTCAGGAGGTCCTTCCTCAGAGGAATGGGCCAAGGAGGTGCTGTCGCAAAGAGCACTAGTTCCCGGAACCACGTCAACGGGACCTGCTCCTCGTCCTCCCTGACCATGCACAGTGTCTGTGCAAGAAGGCTCACTGGGGAAAACGCATGTTAGTGTAGGCCCCGGGGCCAGCTGTGTGCCAGCACCTCTGTGCCGAGGGTCCCCTCAGTCAGGGAGTAAAACCACTGGCAATGGGCCGTGTCCGGGGCGGCAAACAGGTCTACCTGTGCGGTCCCGAAATGATCCCAAATCAGCTGGACCACCTGGGGATGGAGTCTCCACTCTCCCGGAAGCACTGGCTGCCGTGAGGGCTCGTCGGCCGCACGCTTGAGCCGGCCCGGAATGTGAGTGGCACAAAGTGACCTCAGATACTTAAGGCTCCATAACAGGAGGTGGCGGGCGAGTTGAGACATGCGACGGGAGCGTAGACCACCCTGTCTGTTGATGTACGCTACAACTGCCGTGCTGTCCGTACGGACCATAACGTGCTTGCCCTAGAGCGGCATCCTGATGCAGCTCAGGGTGAGATGAACTGCTGACAACTCTAGGCAGATGATGTGCCATTGCAGTTGAGGCCCTGTCTGCAGACCTGCAACCGCAAGCCCGTTGTACGTGGCACCCCAGCCGATGGATGAGGCATCCGTGGAGACAATCGGATGCATGGAACCCTTTTCTAGGGGCACCCCCGCCCGTAGAACCACAGGGTCCGACCATGGGCTGAAGGTTTAGCGCCATCTCGGTGTAACTAAAACACGGAGGGATCCGCTGTGCCACGCCCATCTCGGGACTCGGCCGTGTAGCCAGCGTTGAAGCGATCTGATATGAAGCACCCTGAGCCTGCCGCTCTGGGTGCCATATGCCCCAGGAGCCTCTGAAATTGTTTCAGTGGGACCGCCGTTCTGCATTTGAATGAATTCAAGCAGTTCAACACCGACTGGACGCGCTCCATACCGGGAAAAGGAAACTTCTGCGTCGGGCAGGGTTTGCTCTTCTCCCAGTTGACCCCCACTGGCTGAGGTGTTCGAGCACCAAAAGCCCGAAGGGTGGGACCTCGTACTAATATGCTCGTTCGCCGAACACAAAGCATGGAAACGGTCTGTGTTGCGGAAGAACCAAGACATGAAATTACGCGTCCTTCAGGTCGATCGCTGCAGGCCAATCTCGGGGACGGATGCGTCAGAGCCTGAGACGGGACCAGTTCAAGAACCGCAGATCCAAGATCGGCCATAACCCGCCGCTTTTCTTGGGTACAATGAAGTACAGGCTGAAAAAGCTGGTCTTCATATCAGCTGGAGGGACCGGCTCGGTCGCGTCCTTCGCCAGTAGGACTGCATTCCCTGCCTAAAGCACTGGGGCGAACTTCCTCAACACTGAGGTGAAGAGAGCGCCCCTGGGCTTGGGGGGACACCGGGCGAACTGAATCGCACACCTGAGTCTGATGGTGCGGAAGAATACGCGGGACGGGCTGGGGAGCGCTAGCCAGGCTTCCAGTGACTGTCCCGGCGGGACCGACGGCACCACATGTACCCGCAGCAGGGCAGCGTGGCGGCTTGCAGGGACCCGACCCGGACGGCGCGAGGACGGCCCGTGGTGGGGTCTGCGTGCGCATGGCAACACCTACCTGCTTCCGCTGAGGGGGCGCGGAACAGGGGGGAGGCCACGTGGGGGTGTCCCGAGCACACCCTGCTGGCGATTGAAGAGGCGCCTGACGGCGGCAAGGCATGGAAGCGTCACACACCGCCAGCCGCGCTCCCTAGGAACCCAGAGATTTTGGAAACTGCTCTTTCTGTGAAGTTTTGGGTACCACTGGTCGTGGCCAGTGGCAGGACAGATGTTATAGTCACAGGAAAGCTCCCCGGCCCTCCTCCGGGGGGAGGAAGTGGTGCTGCTGCCACTTCCTGTTGAGCAGGATCCTCCATCTCTGGGTGGCCCGTCTCAGGGTCTCTTACGACGGCGCTTGCCACCTGGCTTGGCAGCGGCCTGAGCGGGCTGGACGACCTTCCCGCGGCCGGCTCCACCTCTACGCCCAGGTGGAGGCTGCTGCTGGGCAGCGGGAGCGGGGTTGGCGGCGGGCGGACACCCTTGGCGAGGAGCAGGCGGAGGTGCTGCCGCCGGCAGCGGGGTGGAGGCAACAGCGGACCGCTGGGGCAGGATGTGCCGGATGGCCTCCGTCTGCTTCTGGGCAGCTGAGAACTGCTGGGCAAAGCTCTCGACCGCGTCGCCGAACAACCCAGCCGAAGTCAGATGCTTCATCAACACCGTTCGGCGCCGAAGTGAATGATGGTGCGTGGTGATCACTTCCGCTTTATACCCGCGCAGTGTGGCGGGGTGCGATATGCAAAGCACGCACGCCAATGTTCATTGGCCCGTTTTCTAAATCTCGAAGCTGATAGGGGCTCCCAGAATGATCCCCATTCGTCGGTCTAGTTCTGACGTACGTCGAACATGACCGACTGAAAGGGAACTACTATTCAGCATTGTCTTCTTTTACGGGTCTGTTGTCAATCCGTGTTCGCGACTTCGCAGTGACGCTGCTGGCATAAGGCGCTGCTGACATGTTATCTTGTGCGCCCGTGTATTCGGGTTCAAATAAATATGGCTGAGCAAAAAATGCAAGTCTTCCTCTGTGTCAAAATCCTTAGACATGTGTGCAAAGGTTGTTTTGTTTACAGCTTGCATCTCCCTCAGACTATAAAAAAAAGCTTGGGCGCATCAGATAACAGGTCAGCAGCGCCACTGTGAAGTTGCGAATGTAGATTGAAAACAGACCCGGAAGAGAATGTATAGTTGTAGAAAGTCGCAGTTTTTGTGCATGTAAAGCCACCCCCTTTCTCTGCCCCCTAATACACCCCTCAGAGCAGAAAAATGCATCAGTTTAGAGTCCAATAATGGTTAATAACAGTTAATAACATGTAAAACATTATGACATTTAGGTTCTTTTCAGGGATCTGAGTGCGGTTTGCGTGATTTTTGTCCCACATGTGAACACTCCAAACAATCTCAGACCCTTTTAAAGTAAACCAAGCTGAGACCATCTTGGGAGGTGGTCTGGGCATGGTCTCATCTTATTGTATGGTTCGCTAAAAACACGCAATCTGAACACAAACCGCTCTGGGCTTACTTGATTTTTCTGTTTGCGAATTCTAATATAGATTGGTCATCAGATGCCTCCATACAAATCGCCTGTTCATTATGGCTGCTTCTTCTGACAAATCTCTACAAATTATTCGTTCACAACATACAATTGTTTATTACAATTTCAACCGCTTCCGAACTGAGACTAAGTGTACTAAACGGAATCTTTAGCGTCTTATTGAATTTATTTTAAAGTGTCAAAAACACAAGTTTCACATAAACAGGTGGTTTTGTCATAAGTGAATGTAAACATCTGCATTACTAGCCTAATATATGTCATACAGTGAAGAATATGCAGTTTAATTTTTTGCATGCATAAAATTTACAAATTTATCACAATCCTACTAAAGTGGACCAAAAAAAAGGATCTGAGTCCTCTTTCAGGCACAGAGAACTGGGTCCTTTTTCGCTTGGTTCACCTCTTGGACCACTTAAAGGAGTCTGGGTTTGGTTCTTTTAAAGAAGACCTAACACTCTTAGAAATTATACTTATTTTGTTTTAACGTGTTGTTTAGGTCATAGTAGTTCATTTAGTTATTTATTTGCTCTTAGCTCTTTCAAGTCTAATTGTTTCAAATCACACACACAAAAGTGGCATCCCAGATAGCAAAAAATATCCGCAGGGCTTCTTTTTGCTGCCGGCCCTAAGCTGTCGGCTATAGGTGCATCCCGCTGGCGGTGATTAAATGTTTGCCGCCAAAAACTCCCATTTCTTGCGAGATGACACTTCATTCTCTCTGGCGGTTGCCTCAGCCTAATGGACCAAGGCCGGCTGGTGGCAAGCCGCTTTGAAATACAAGGATTTTTACTCTCAAAATCTACCAGCCATGTTGGCTATGTTTGGCATGTTGGGAGTTAGAGTGGAACTGACAGCATTTTAAATTTTCACATTTGAAGAGATTATACAATCATAATAGCCTTTATGTAAATTATATTGTTTATTTATTATTTATTTATTTTTTATTTGCTCCGAAAACCTTTAGGGTTTATAACAGAATTTTGACTCTTGATTCCATGATTAGGTTTAGAAATGAGATTTACATTTGTATTTTATTTGCATGTTGAGTGTGTTTAAACAGGGTGGGTCAATTTGATCCATAGCAGATGTTTTTTTCTTCTTTTTTTTT
This sequence comes from Pseudorasbora parva, assembly GCF_024679245.1. Taxonomy (NCBI): domain Eukaryota; kingdom Metazoa; phylum Chordata; class Actinopteri; order Cypriniformes; family Gobionidae; genus Pseudorasbora; species Pseudorasbora parva. The sequence goes on along the minus strand of NC_090181.1, from coordinate 36,251,951 downwards.
TTAGCATAATAGGAGGATTAAGAAACTTTTAAAGTTAATTTGAGGATATTGAACTTTTTTAAAATTGTATTATTGCTCTTTTTCTATTTCTTTTTGGACTTACTTTAAAATATGCATGGCAAAAATTTAAACAGTACTCTTAACTTAAAACTTCATGACAGTTTTCAAAACCCATATTTTTCTGAAAAAAATATTATTAATTATTTAATTATTTAGGAAAAATTCTAAATTCTTAAGACAAGAATAACTCAAAAGAAGCCCTCATATATTACCTTTTATAAAGCTGATTTTTACGATATACTTTGAAATCCTGTCAAGCATGAGGTCGCAAAACAAAAAGCTTAAAAAAATAATAGGAACCTCAAAGTGTCACAGACACGCCAGGCTCCCACGCTACCCACTCACAGCGCACACCCTCTCCTGAGTTCTGATCACGCATACTTGCTACTCATCATCACCCCAATCACCACCAGCACAAAAGACACACACACACTCTCAGTCACTGTCGGGTCTCATCTAGAGAAGGTACTAATGCTCTCTGTTTTACCTCAGGACTCCCATGAAGTTATCTATTGATCGCCAACGTCTTTTGTCAAGTCTCACTGTGTTTTTAGTAGTGATGGCGAAATGAAGCTTTCTGAACCAGTGAAGCTTTCAGCACAGTTATATCGGAAAAAGGTTCATTACTCGAAGCTTTTCAAGTCAGAGCTCAACAAGGACTTCTGCTGATGAAAGTGAGGGAAAGCGCTGTGTCGCAAAATGTTTTGCAACCGACGTATTATCTAGAAGCAAAAAATGAATTAATGGATTGATTAATAAATTAATGAATTAATCAATATATTATATATGACATTATATGACACAATCTGTTTCATTGCATACTCCTAGTAACATAAACTAATAAAAATATAATTTTGTATTGTGAATGTGAAATTTTTTCCTGTTTGTAAACAAATAAAACTCAAGAATAAAGGAAGTATGCTAAATAAATGCATGCACACAAGGAAAAACACACACACACAATTTCACATGATTATAGAAGGATAGGCCTATACTTGTCTCTAATGTATGAAGTCATAGGCTAGTGCGGATTAAATAAATAAATAAATAAATAAATAAATAAATAAATAAATAAATAAATATAGGCGGCAGAACAAAAGCCAAATAAATGATCAACCTTATTGGGCGAAATCAAATGAAAGTGTTCCCACATTTCAGAACACCCTCTCTTTGCAGCAGGTTCCATAACAAACTCGAGCAATACAAAAAACCTGCTCAATGCAACGCAATACACCTCAACAACCCACAAGGGCACGCCCTGTGTCGTGTATTTTTAAACCTTTCTGAATCAGTCACGTGGGTGTTTGTGAAACGAAGCTTCGGACGTCATTGGCCACGTGGTTTTGATAGAACGAATCAAGCATTGATACAAAGCTTCACAGAAAATAGTTTCATTTTTTTGACACACGCTTCGGAGCTTTGGTGTCACTGTTAACATCACTAGTTTCTAGTCCAGTGTGTGTGTGTCCAGCAAACTCTCTAGCGTACTCTCCATTGATTCTCTCCAGCGAACTCTCCAGCGATTATCATTCCCTCACGAAGACATCCCTCTCACCTGCTCACCTGCACTTCACCCCATTATACTCTCTGGTGCTCAATAAACTCTGAATGTGACTGCCTTAATATTATAAAGAATTTTCTATCTTGGAATTTTTATTGTTATTACTTATTTCATATACATGTTCATTTTATATTATATTTGTTGTTATTATCAATCTTTGTTCTACATATTCGCATCTGTACCATAATGCTTTATTATTGTTATTTTTCTATCATATTTTTTGTATTGTACTTTTCTATAATTGCACTAAATACAAATAAAATAAAAACAAACTGAGAAGTATCTTCACCGGTCTATAGAGGGCAGTACCTAAAAAAAGACAAACCGAAAGTGACCATGTGTGAGTTCACACGAAGCAGATTTACCAACATAGTTCACACCGCACAGTGTTAGCTAACACATGCTGTTTTGCCTTTCTTACACACTTCAAGCATGTTCTACATGTTAAAATGTATCTAGCTACTGTAGGTAAGTTAGACAAAGATTTACATCTAGAAAGACTACGTCTAACTTTTGGTGTTTTCTTACAAAAGAAAACACCAAAACTTTGTTCAGTTTAGCGATGAGGAGGATCTGCCATTTGCACAGGTTCAGAAAGTGTGGCTCAGCGAGGGGATGTGCTATTGGCCCCCATTTAACCTCCGCAAAAAAGAAAAGGACAACAATCTAGCCATCCGCTGCTCGCCTCCACACAGCACCTGGGAGAAACATAATTTTCAAGTTCATGAAGGGAGCAGGTAAATGGGTCTGATTTGTGCATTTGTTTTTCCTGCATTTAATCTGTTTCATTTCTTTGTCTGTTTATGGTGGATAACTGACTCTTTCATTCATTATTCCCTGCTCTAGAATCTTGGAAAGAGGCAATGATCATTTGGTGCGCTTCCAAACAGGTTTCATCATTGAAACGATGGACGATGACAAGAAGGGAAAGAGAATATCAAATTCCAAGTACAGGCCCAAGGCTTCTTCTGATGAAGTTGAAGAGGAGTCTAATCTTCCAGATATGTGATACATTTGAAATCAATTACATTTAATGTGTATATTTGTCACAGACACGCCAGGCTCCCATGTCACCGAATCACAGTGCACGCTCTCACCTGAGTATTAACCACACACACCTGGCAGTTCATCACCACCACAATCACCAGGAGCACAAAAGGCACACACATCCACGCAGTCACTGTCCGGTCTCATTAAGAGAAAGGTACTAACCTCTTCTGCTTACCTTAAGGACTCCCTTGATGTTACCTACTCGCCTCCAACGTCTATTACTCAGTCTCCAGCGATATCCCGCGTCCAGCGTGTGTGTGTTCCGTGTTCTCCAGCGTTCCTCTCCAGCGATCCCTCCGACGATTCCCCAGTGCACCCTGAGCAAGAATAAGACCGAACTATCACCAGTCCACCTGCACCCCGTCTAGTTTCACTCTTACTGGTTGTTCAATAAACCTGCATACTCACCATCTTGTGTCTGTAGACTCTGTACCCGTAAAAGAAAACCGGACCACAACCGTGAGCACCAGTATGAGGCACCCGGATCCCTTTCAAGAATGGGTGGAAGCTGTTTGCCGCGCTTTACCATCCAGATCACCATCACCTCCGCCGGCGAACACTTCCGCATTCACCAGCACCTCTTCCTCATCACCCCTGTTTGCTAGTCCCATGGCCAAGCCAGCACCCTTCTCTGGATCAGCGGAGGATTCCAATGGATTCCTCTTGCAGTGCTCGCTGGTCCTGGAGATGCAACCGCACCTATATCCAACCGATCGTTCCTGTGGGGCGTTCATCGTATCACAACTGAACGGCAAAGCCTTGCGGTGGGCCGAAACCCTGAATGCCCAAGATAATTCCATCGTGCAATCACTATCCAGTTTCACCACTCATTTCAAGGAAGTCTTTGGAAAGCCCACATGGGATGCTTCAGTGGGTGAGCAATTATATAATTTAAAGCAAAATAATATGTCTGTAAATGAGTATGCCTTGCAGATTCGGACCTTGGCAGCCGTCAGCGGATGGAACGAGCAATTCCTTCTGACTACCTATCGGCAAGGATTCGCTGCGTACGAGGATTCCATCGGGCTAGAACGCTTCATCCAGCTATCCATCCGCTTCGCCAGTCGTATGCAGGCGTGTCTCGAAGAACACCAATCTCTGAGCCTGCCATCTCTCCGTCGACCAGAATCCGTCAGCCCTCCAGAAAAAGTATCCGAACCCATGCAACTAGAAAACACCAGACTAAGCCCAGCGGAACGGAGAAGATGGTTGGCCAATGGGCTATGTTTGTATTGTGGAGCTTCGGATCACTACATAGCCAAGTGCCTTACACGTCCTCCTCGTCCTTTGGTGAGTGTGATCTATCCTGCTACTTAGAAGAGTCGACCATTGACACTGTTGTGAACCTCATTACCGCTGATGTTTCCTTGCCAGTCTCCGCTCTCCTTGACTCCAGTTCCGTTGGGAACTTCATCTCAGGCGCCCTCTGCCGTCAGCTCCACCTCACAACGACTCGCACTCCGATCGTCTTTCAAGTTGAATCCATAACAGGCAAGCCGTCAAGCCGGCGGCAGGTCAGTCTCCTTACCAGCCCCCTTCAGATCCAAACTGGTATTCTTCATGTGGAAAACATACACCTACTGGTTCTGGAGGACTCCACCGCTGATCCTAGGGCGTCCATTGTTAGAGCAGCACAACCCTGTCATCTCCTGGAAGTCCGGTGAGGTCCTCAAGTGAGGAGAGAGCTGTTTGTCTGCACTGCCTGTTCCTTCCACGTCTCGTTCCAGGAGTATTCCCTTCTGTGCAACATATATTGAGAGTCCCATCGAGCAGCGATCTGTCAATATTCCACCCTGCCATGCCAACTTCAGTGACGTTTTTGTCCTCACGGCTTCCAAGCTGCCTCCCCATCGGCCATGGGACTGTGCCATTGATCTGCTTCCGGGTGAGCCAGTGCCCAGGGGAAAAATCTATCCCCTCTCCCTGCCGGAGGAGAAGACCATGAAAGAATACATCCAGGAGGCACTCGATCAGGGCTATATTCGACCATCCACGTTCCCTGCTGCATCCAGCTTCTTCTTCGTGGCCAAGAAGGACGGAGGCTTGCAGCCCTGCATCGACTACCGGGCCCTCAATAAGATCACAGTTAAATTCCGATATCCCCTTCCTCTTGTCCCAATTGCACTCGAACATCTCCGTGGTGCCACCGTCTTCACCAAGTTGGACCTCAAGTTGCACATATAACCTCATCCGGATAAGTGAGGAGGACGAGTGGAAGACCGCTTTTGTGACCCCCTACTGGCCACTATGAATATTTGGTGATGCCCTATGACCTAGCGAACGCCCCCTCCCTCCGTATTCCAGGACTTCATCCACGAAGTTCTCCGGGAGTTTCTCCACAAGTCAGTCCTGGTATACATCGATGACATCCTGATCTACTCCCGGAGCCTGGCCGACCATCACTGTCACGTTGCCGAGGTCCTGCAACGCCTGAGGGAGTTCCAGTTGTATCTCAAGGCAGAGAAAGGCTCCTTCCACCAGCCCTCAGTGCAGTTCCTTGGATATTACATCAACAGCAGTGGCATCCGGATGGACGAGGGGAAGGTGGACGCCATCAGGACCTGGCCAACCCCTTCCACCATCAAAGAACTCCAGGGCTTCCTAGGTTTTGCAAATTTCTACTGAAGATTCATCCAGAATTACAGTGTCATTTCCAGTCCCCTCACTCATCTCCTGCGCAGTAAGCCCAAGTCTCTGTCCTGGAATCCAGTGGCCACGAAGGCCTTCAAAGACCTAAAGGAAGCCTTCCCCGCCGTTCCCCTCCTAGTCCATCCCGATCCCGCCAAACCCTTCATCGTGGAAGTTGACGCATCCACCACCGGAGTTGGAGCGGTGTTGTCTCAACAGCAGGGGACGCCCAGCAAACTCCATCCATATGCCTTCTTCTCCCGGAAGTTCAGCCCGGCGGAGGTCAACTATGACATCGGGAACAGGGAGCTACTTGCCATCAAGCTTACCCTGGAAGAGTGGAGGCATTGGCTGGAGGGATCCCAACATCTATTCCTGGACTTACTGATCACAAGAACCTTGAGTATTTGAGAGATGCCAAGCGACTCAATCCCCGCCAAGCTCGTTGGGCCCTCTTCTTCACCAGGTTCAACTTTTCCATCTTCTATTGACCCGGTTCAAAGAATGTGAAGGCGGATGCCCTCTCGCACCTTTTCCCCTCCGAGGAACAGCCTGAGCAGTCTGAACCCATTCTGCCAGACAAGATCTTCATGAGTCCCATCACCTGGTCCGAGGAAACCCTGCCCCTTCTCCAATGCCTCCGCCAATACCCCGCCGGGCTGCCCACCAGGACTCCAGTACATCCCACGAACACGGCACACATGTAGAAGATTTTTATTATTGAATTTAATGTAAAATAAACTGTATATAAGACACCATTAGATATCAGATCAGGTTATCTGCATCAGGTTGTGTTTGCCCTGTATTGCCCTGTGAACGTGCTTCAAAATGACATGTAGAAGATGCATGATCGACAGAAAAAGATCTTGGAATGTGGTGACATGTGAGCCAGGAAACCAACTGGAAAACTAGCTGAAGGTTGTTACCATTTTGGGAAAGCAGCTATGTATAAATGCTAGGTAAACAAAAGAACTGGAGTGGTCTCTTGCAGGAGAGAATCGGCTTTGTTAATGTGAATAAAGTCTTTCTGAAATCAAATGATCTTTGGGAAATGATTTTTGCAAAAAGAATGAGAAACGCACGCGCCTTTAAAAAGTGGGATTAAGTTTAAATTAAATAACTTAAATTTTCTGTAACGTTACCTCATACAAAACTATATCACCAGAGAGGACTGCGACTGCAGCACATCGTCACTCGGACTACTATTGGTACCGCTTTTGACATTTTCACAATAAAGAAATGATTGTGATTACACTTTTGTTAGTTATGTTTTTCTTTATATATTTTCATTTTTTTTTAATGGTTATGTGTAGGTTTAGAGGTTTGAGTGAGATTAGTGGCTCAAAATATAATTGTAATGCTATATTGCCCATTAACCCATTAAGTTGTATTGTCATTTTTAGTCTCTGTAAAATTGTTATGTTTGTGTTTAGGGAAGTAACATGTAACTTATCTATAAAATGGTTAAAGGAAAATTTTAAATTTTTATATGATATAAAATATATTTTATGTTTTTTGAGGTAAAAACACCTTTGTTTAAATGTTGCCAATACGTTCATGTTGTACCTTTCACTATTTATCCAAATAGACAAAAAATATGTTTTGTGTCTGTAGAAGCTGCTTATTAACTTATATAAATTATTACCATAATTGAGGATAAAATTTTCACTTTAGAATAGAGGGTCAAATTGCCTTTATTAGTACTGTATTAATGGTAGTTAGGCTTAATTATTGACTTATTCTGGTCAATAAACTTAAATATCATTCAATAAGTGCTATAATTAATGAGGATAAAACTTTCACTTTAGAATAGAGGGTCAAATTTCATTTATTAGTACTGTATTAATGGTAGTTAGGCTTAATTATTTAACTATTAACTATTTGGTAATTCTTCATTAATTATGAATGGGTTTCTTATGTTTTCACTTTAGAATACTGTTCCAGGTTCTAAGTAATTCCTTGAGAACTATTTGGTAATTCTTCATTAATTATGAATGGGTTTCTTATGTTTTCACTTTAGAATACTGTTCCAGGTTCTAAGTAATTCCTTGAGAACTATTTGGTAATTCTTCATTAATTATGAATGGGTTTCTTATGTTTTCACTTTAGAATACTGTTCCAGGTTCTAAGTAATTCCTTAATAACTATTTGGTAATTCTTCATTAATTATGAATGGGTTCCTTATGTTTTCACTTTAGCATACTGTTCCAACTCCTTGAGAACTATTCGGTAATTCTTTTTTAATGACTCATAGGTTCCCTGTATTCTCATTTTCCCCTCAGTCATTGCCTTAAATACAGAAATCATTTGGTATCACATAAACATAAAATGCCTGAGCTATGTTGGCAAGGCACTTAGATTGGGGATGGGGTTCCGTCCTGAACTTCTGGTTGCAGACAATACTTACATAAAAAAAAAAAAAAATCATCAACATCCTCATTGATGTAGTATTAATATTGTACCGCAAGAGCACATCAAGTTTACAAGCAACGAATCTCTGCTTACAAGTGGAATCTCAATCCATTCTCTCGCACAAAACTGGACTCACAGAAATTGCGTGTGCGCTCACATTTTGTGCACTCTGCATGTGCAGTGCACTCATGAATCTCTGTGTACTCTTTCACTAGAATTGTTTTCTCTGATTTAATGCTGCAAGAACTGCAACATTATAGCGTGGGGACACACACAGACAGAAACATTATTCGGCACATTTGCGAGTGAATGAATGAATATTTACATAAAGTACACATAACAGTAGTACATTTATCTAACAACATTAGTACTAAAGAAGAAGAAAGGGCCTCGATGTGATACTGTGCATCACTGTTAATTAGTAGTTACTTAATAGTTATTCCTTGTGAAGCTGAATTAGTAGTTACTTAATAGTAGTTCTTAAGGAGGCATGAGTGAATTGAATAGTTAATGATTAACTAATTAATACTTAACACAATTAAAAAATGCTATTACATATTGATTAGTTAACACGCATTCCTTAGTAGTTAATATTAGTGCCTTGAGTGTTAATGAAAAATTATTCATTAGTACTGCAGTAACTCTTTATTAGTTATGCATTAAGTAAGAAACAGTATTCTAAAGTGTTACTGAATTTTTGTGTAATCTATCTTGTTGAAGAAGTGTATCTGTGTATTGTCTGACTGTGTCTGCAGGTAAAAATAGTGACCTCCTCCCTGGTCACTTGAGAACAGCGAATGAGAGAATGAGCCCTAAATGTGAGGTATTAAAAATAAATAAAGGAAATTAGAATATTGTTTTAAATATTAGTTCTGCAGAATACTGTAATATATATATAAATAATAAAATATATTTATATTTATTTGATAAATGTGATGATTTATTTTAATAGATGAATAAATGATAAGATTGCACGTGCTTAAAGTATTATATATTATATATGAAGACGTCTAAAAATGTCTATCTCTTTATCCTTGGGGGACAGTATGAGAAAGTAGCTAGTCCAATGCAGAGATTTATGCTTGTGTTAAAATAACTTGTGCATTGAGCTGAGTGAGAGCGAGATTGGGTGACCAAGTTTAAAGACAAGTTTCAACATTTATAGATCATTTGCAACAATCATAGGACCTTAGTGAATGGGACTTGTTGATTCAAATAAAAAAAAAAAAAAAATAAAGAATTCCTGTTTGTTGAGAAAAGTTTTATTTACCATTACCAGATTATTTTTACCCCAGCATGTGAATATAGAATAATGAAAAAGTAGTTAGTTGTATTACACTCAGTATCAGTAAGATAGATTATTGTCTTTCTTTTCTTTTCTGCTACTGCAACGAAGAATTTGCTTTTCTAAAAATAGAATGAAGGAACTGCTGTAGTCAATCAGTGACAGTTAACTAGTGAAGAAGATGGTTAGAGAATGGAATTTGGAAAAAGAGCTGAGTGCTCAGATACAATTGGAATTAGAAGATATATAAGTTCAATTTGATTCATGCAGATTTCTGAGTGTTCAAATTTCAGATGGCTTCAATGACAGTACCTTGACCAATGAAAGCAACAAGTGGGGAAAGGTGAAGACTTCTCCCCTCCTGAAAGGAGATGACACTTTCCAAAAGGTCAGCATGGAGAAAGTCTGATTTATTGCAGGGAAAGGTGAAACTTTCACTTGAGGTTTTCCTGAGAACAGAGACAATATCCTGAGATGCAAAACTCTGACAAGATCAGTCAAAAGCTAAAATGGAGAAGAGGCTGAGAAACGACAGAGCCTAAGTTCCACTCAACAACACCAGGACTTCGCAACAGGCCTTTGAGTGACATCCGGCTGATGACACATGCAGAGCAACAGCCAAGCAGCTTCAAAAGACTGATGATCTATACAGAAGGACTGACATCAAATTCCTGATGGGCGGCACAGGTGCGGCATCTACAATGATCAAACTAGAGTCTGCTTCAAATTTAATTCACTGGTCTCATAGCAGTTCTTTGTATTCTCTGCTAAACTAACCTTCTCTGCAGTATAGGCATCAGTCCATATGCCTATGTCTGAAGGGAAAAAAAAGAGAAAAGAAAACAGACAAATTATGTGGTTCCGCAGCGGCCCCCCCATTTGGGCACACTTTCCCAGTGTTATCCAATAGTCACTGAGCGGGTCATGCAGAACAGCAGTGATGGACTTCTCTGTGTGAGCCCTGTCTCATCAGGTAAGAGAGTTCAGGAGGCTGGAGAGACAGGGCACTGGAAGGGGGCACAGGCCATGGCGCTTTGGTATGGATTCCTATTTGTCGGTACGCCGACGTGGCGTCGAGAGTGACCGACTGAATGGGAACGTCTCGGTTACGTATGTAACCCTCGTTCCCTGAAGGAGGGAACGGAGACGCCACGTGAACGGAAACGCCACATTGGGGTGCCAATTCACCTACTCGGCTCCTCAGCAAAAGACTAATTTGATGCAAGCACCTGTGCCCCATTTTTACCCCCGCTGCGTGGCATGAGCTGCTGGTGCAATCATTGCATGCCAATGTGCATTGGCTCGTTTAGTTACACTCGAAGTAGATTGGCTCTCGCTAGTGAGATTCCTATTCGTCGGTACTCCAACGTGGCGTCTCCATTCCCTCCTTCAGGGTTACATACGTAACCGAGACGTTTGGTGCTCTGTGGCGCGGCAGGGTTTTGAACAAATTCCTGAGTCTCCGAATGCCGAATGCCGCCGCCGGTGTGTGTACACTCATTGAAAATAATGTGCTTTGAAGACGTGGCACGGCTCTGAGCTTCGTGCGACCCTCTTCTCTGCATTTAACTTAAAATACAGATAGGCTACAAAATAAACTATGTTGTTGAAATATTGTAAAGTGGTCATATGAACTAGGCTACGAGAATGACCATTTAAAAACAATATGCAAAATCAAAATCTTAAATCTCCGTAATGGATTGAGAAAAGTGCGTGCAAACTATTGGAAGCATGGATGAGTAATTAGTTGGGTCACAAAAATAATAAAATTATAGTTTTTAAGTTTAAAAAAATTATGTAAAGAAACATACTGTAGGCCAATGTTTCTCAAGCAGTCAATTTCGGATCAATTTATAGGGGGTCGCAATACTTTCTATGCATTCTCCTATTTTCGAATTTCATATGTTGAAACAATATTGCCGTAACTTTCTAAAGCTAATTCTAAACTGTCCAATCACAATACCGTATCACTGCCGCGAACTCTCTTTACGCAAGCGTTTTACCCCGTTGCTTGGTAACGAAAGCGTGCTCGAGATGCCAGAATTCCTTCTGGATTCAAACCAGACACGAATATCCAGTTTTTTTCCCTCAAGTGTGCAACCAAGCAGTGAGTCATTAGTTGGGTTAGAAAAATAATGAAATTATAGTTTTTTCAAGTAGAAAATAATATTTATGTAAAGAGATGCATTAAAAAAAGTGCTTAAAAGTCTACAACTATTCTTAAGTGGAAGGAAGCTTTTTCCCTCACGTGCAACAATAAAGCACCGATCGAGTCCGTTGGGTTAGAGGCTAAAATAAACTTACGTGCAACCGTAACCTATAAAGAAATTAGGAATAAACATTTTACATTTTTCAAACTGACTCAATTGTGGTTACCGACCGTAATTCTGACCCAAATTTCTTTGTCGCCTTTCTGGCTGTTGTTGGTAATTTTTTTTTCAAATGTAAAAAAAAAAAAAAAAAAAAATCTATGATATTTGTCCACTGGAACGATCGCTTTAAATTTAAAACAGCTAAATTTAAGTGGAAGGAAGCTTTTTCCCTCACGTGCAACAATAAAGCACCGATCGAGTCCGTTGGGTTAGAGTCTAAAATAAACTTACGTGCAACCGTAACCTATAAAGAAATTAGGAATTTTAGAAAATTAGTCGCCTTTCTGGCTGTTGTTGGTAAAAAAAAATTCAAATGTAAAAAAAAAAAAAAAAAAATCTATGATATTTGTCCACTGGAACGATCGCTTTAAATTTAAAACAGCTTATTTAAAGCAATTATTTTTCAAACAAATGGAATTAGAAATACAGGCCTGCCCCTAATAAAAGCCTGCTTCAAATAAAAGCCGGTTCCCATTTGCAGTTCAGGTAAATTAAGGCCCCGGTCTTTATTTGAGGAATTACGGTATGTTTTGTGTCGGTTGAAGCTGCTTTTTAACTTATATAACACATTACTGCCATAATTGAGGATACAACTTTCACTTTAGAATAGAGGGTCAAATTGCCGTTATTAGTACTGTATTAATGGTAGTTGGGCTTAATTATTGACTTATTCTGGTCAATAAACTTAAATATCACTCAATAAGTGCCATAATTAATAAGGATAAAACTTTCACTTTAGAATAGGGGGTCAAATTGCCTTTATTAGTACTGTTTTAATGGTAGTTAGGCTTAATTATTGGCTTATTGTGGCGAGTAAACTCGAATATCACTCAATAAGTGCCATAATTGATATGGATAAAACTTTCACTTTAGAATAGGGGGTCAAATTTGCTTTATTACACTATTTTAGCCATTTATAATGGCAAAATCAGCAGTAATTAAACATAACTACTAGCTTACTGTTCAGTTAACTTAACAGCATGGCACACAAATTAGGCTTATTAAGGTGTAAATAATGGCTAATATGCCCTTTCGATTATGTTAAGTTAATCATTAATTACTATTGTGTCCATGCTTAAGTAGTGCATAATTGTGAACAAGCAAATCATTAATAACTAGTTTAACTAATGCATAATTTTAACCCTTAAACTTTAAAATTAATAATTAATTACTAGTGTGTTCATGCTTAACTAATGCTTAATTGTGAGCAAGTTAATCATTAATAAATGTTTAACTAGTGCATTATTCTGGACCCTTAAAATAAAATTTTACCAAATAGATTGTTATTTTTCCTGATAGTACCCCTTTATTCCCCGAATATTACATATTGTTCCCTTATACCTACAAGTACTTACTGTATAGTTACACTATAATTACCAAAATTTATGCTGTAAATTCACTGCAAATTATGCAGTACTTTCCTGGCCGTAATCTAAACCGTTACCCTTTAAACCATCAATGGAGGATCCAAACATAGAATGTTCAGATGCTTATTTCCAAGAGGAAGAGTCAAAGCTTGATAAAGCTGTTAAACCTCCAATGTCTTCTGTAGACCAGCAATCTACCCAGCTTCAAGGGTTACAAAATCTAAGAGAGAAAGAAAAGAAAGAATTCTCCATGCGTATTGCTCAACAAGAAGAACGCCTGCGTGCAGAGTTTAAATTACAACTTCAGCATGCAGAATTTAAAATGGATGTAAGCTGAATGGACTGAAAAGCTTACTGAAACTCAAAGATGCTGAGATGGAGGAAAAATGTTTAAAGGCTGAGTTAACGACATAAAAAAAAAACCTTTTCAACTCCTGTCTCAGGTAACCCATCCCTCAACTTTCGTTCCCCGCGCTCAGGAATGAACGAGAATTCTTTATGCCAGCTACTAGAGCCGTCAAGGCAACAATATCAGTCGCACATTAATTCCATGCATCTACCACCTTTTGACATCATCAAGTTTGATGGAGAACCTTTAAAGTATTGGCAGTTCATTAGTTTGTTCACCTCTGTGATTGATAAAGAGACAGTGCCAGATCAAGATAAACTTAATCAACTGCATCAGTACACTGTTGGCCAAGCAAGAGATGCCATCTCACATTGCTTGTACAATCCCAACTCTAGCCTGGGCTATGTGGAAGCCATGGCTATTCTAAAGAGACGTTTTGGCAATCCGTATGCAATATCACAAGCATGGGTTGACAAGGTACTTAACTACAAAGACATTAAAGACAACAAGTAGCTGCAAAGCTTTGCAGACATTCTGTGCAGCTGCCGAGACACTTTAAAGGCAATGAAGTGTGAGTAAGAGCTGAATGGTGGATGCACTTTGCTAGAAATTGTCGAAAAACTACCTGAAAGAAAAGCATAAAGAAAAGATACCATAAAGAAAAGATGGCTTACAATAAACTATGAGATCATCTAGACATTTGCCAAAGTTGGATGACATAGTCTTGTTGAATCAGAAGCTGCTAAGAGAGCCGATCCTATCTTTGGGATTCTTCTTAGCCCTGCCAGTCGAATTTCTCTAGGAAGTTCTTAATCAAGTCCCAAGTCAAGTTTCAATAAGAAAAAGCAGACATTTGCAACAGTGTCAGTTACTAATGAATCCACAACATCAGTAACACCAAAGACAACAAGAAAGTGTCCAAAGTGCACTGACGGACACTTTCTAAACCAGTGTCAAGCCTTCAGGGCTCTGTTTGTCAAGAGCGGTTGGCCTTTGTTCAACAAAAGCAACTCTGCCTCAACTGTTTCATGAAAGGCCATTGCAGTACAGCTTGTACTTGCAACTGGGTATGCAAGGTGCCTGGATGTGGAGAAAAACACAACAGTTGGCTGCACTCGGCTATTCTAACAATGACGACAGTCCCATCTTGCCAGTAGTGGTTTCAGACAGACACAATCTATTCTCCATGAATGTCTTTGCTTTGCTTGACAGCGGTTCTAATGGGACATATGCTTCTATGAAGCTAGTTCACACTCTTAAATTGGAGCCACACAAAATTAACCTTAAATTGAACACCACGGAGACAAAAGATCTCAATGTAGTCACCTTAGCAGTGGATCTACAAGTTCAAGATGCTTATCAAAGGAACTCATACCTGATGAAGGGAGTGCTTTGTTGGGATCATCTGAACATATGTCTGGACAACCTAGTCACACAGCATGAAGTGTTCCAGTGGCCACACCTTACAATTAATTACAGATGAAATAAGCTTACCTGATGTTGATCTGGCTGATGAGGTTCACTTGCTGATAGGTCTAGACCAACCTGACATACTTGCTCCTCGTGAGACATGCTGTGGTGAGTCAGGCGAACCTAACGCAATTCTAACTGGTCTGAGGGTAGAAATTCCAGTGGACCAGTAGCTGATGGTTAAACATCTATCACCTGCAATTTCATTCAAGCTGACCGCTCTTTACAACAACTGTTGAAAGATTTTGGAATTGTGCAGCACGGTATCAAAGTACTTCGTTGAATGATCACATTCACCAAGGCTCAGACATTACCAATAAGCTACTAGGAGTTCTTCTCAAGTTTAGGCAAGAACCTGTTGCTCTGAATGCAGACTTTGAGAGCAAGTTTTTTCAAGTCCGCGTGCCATCTGATGAAAGAGATGTGCTTCGTTTACTGTGGTGGGAAGATAAAGGCCCGGACAAACCACCTAAGCATTATAGCATGACAGCTCACCTTTTCGGAGGTGTTTGGAGTCCTAGTACTGCCAATTTTGCCTTGCAATGAGTAGCTGAAGACAACCACGGAAACTTCTCGGACAACACTGTGGAAACAGTGAAGTGAAATTTCTACGTGGACGATTGTCTCAAGTCGGTACCAACAGAGGAGGTCACCATTAAACTTGCTTCCGAACTCTGGGAACTGCTCACCTGTGGAAGCTTTAGATTGACCAAGTGGTTAAGCAATTCAAAGGAAGTGATGTCAATACCAGCTGAGGATTGGTGGATTTGCCAAATTGGGAAGTGACAAGCAAGGGTTTAACCATCTACGCCACTGTCCAACGGTACATCCTCATCCCATTCGACTTTCAAGCGGCACAACTCTTGAACGATTGCTTTTGCTTTGAGCAGAAATGGGCTTGCAAATCCTAAAGAATCATAGATGGAACTGGTTGTGCTCAAAACTCCTCTCTTTGTTGCAGGCTTGTCCACTTTCTTGATCTCGAATGTGAAGCAATCTCTTTCCATATCCCAGAGGACAATGACTTTCATTACATGAGGTAAACCTTGACCAAGATTTGCCAAGTGAACGAACACTGGGTGTCCTCTGGGATATGGAAAGAGATTGGGACCCGCGTCCTGCCACGCTCCCAATGTCAATATTTCTCCAAATATGAGCATTTTTGAACTAAGAGCTAAACTGAAAACTGTTCTTTGCGATCTGTGTGAACACAAATGAACCAGTGCGTCTGCGAGAGAGAATTACTGTGCGTGTGATAATCTATTTAAAATATAATTTATAACGGATCGATTATAATGCACTCCTGACATAAATTAAAGCAATTAATGTCACTGCAACCCAGTTTTATCATAAACAGTGTTCACATATCAAAGCTGGAGTCTTTAATCTTTCTGATGATACTGAGTTTGTCCAGATAAAGTTATAATGTGTTATATATAATGTGATGTTTTAACGAGCAGTGAATGTTGAACAATAGTAATCTGAGCCCTATACAATCTTTGAAAGGCATGGGGTTAAATGACTTGCCTCTTTTGTCTGCACTGACTATTCCAAGATGTCTTAAACCAACATCCAGTAGTTGATAGTCAGCGACCCAGCTCCATGACTTCTCCAATGCTTCGGAACTGGCTTCTGGTGATTCAAAAATACATGAGGGTTCAGAACCATGTCAGTGGAGACAAATTGATTCTGGTTCCAACCCAGCAGATGATGTCTCTCTGGAATGACTATAGGAGAGATCTTGTCAAGTGAACGATGGGTATCTATCTGGTCCACACTTTCTTCAACTTGATGAGGAACATTGTCAGCGACCCAGCTCCATCACTTCTCCGATGCTTCGGAACTGGCTTCTGGTGCGGTTTCATACATCAGGATTGATGACACCTGCAAGCTGGTGATGTCAAAGGCCAGACTTGCACCAATCAAGTCAATTAGCATACCACAACTAGAGCTACTTGCAGCAGTAGTTGCTACAGAGGATTTGGAAATTCCAATTGAAAGAACTTTCTTTTGGACAGACAGTACCATTGTACTTCATCAATAACTAGCATTGTTGCTTCAAGACGTTCGTCGCCAACCATGTTTCAAAAATGCATGAGGGTTCAGAACCATGTCAGTGGAGACACATTGATTCTGATTCCAACCCAGCAGATGATGTCTCTCTGGAATGACTATGGGAGAGATCTTGTCAAGTGAACGATGGGTATCTATCTGGTCCACACTTTCTTAAACTTGAGGAGGAACATTGGCCTGCTCAACCTATCATAAATTACTTGTCAGAGGAAGCAGAGATTAAACGAGCCAAAGATATGCAGTTAGCATAGAACCAAATCAAGTGATGAAAAATGCAATGGACAGACTACTGGAACGATACTCCAGTTGGCATTGATTGAAAATGGCTACTGCTATCCTGTTGCCTGTCAAGGCTTGGTTACGCAATCCGACATCTATCTGTTCATCTATCTGACCCCATCACTGTAAGTGAGCTCCAACAAGCAGAGTTAGCCATTCTCAATTACACACAAATTGCATCTTTCAGCCCTACTCAAGCCAAAACCACTTCCCTTCTCAAGCTTAAACCCTTTGAGGATGAAAACCAACTCCTTCATGTGGGAGGCAGACTAACAAATGCCCCATTCCCTTTGAGGGAAAACATTCAGTGATTCTACCTAATAATCATCACATTACTCATCTGATTATCAGTCACTACCATCTTTGTTTGGGCCATGCAGTTCCAGAGCGAGTACTTGTCAGCGTTTCTGGTTTCTGAAGGGACGTGCTATCATTAACCGAACTCTCAAGTCATGTCTACAGTGTCGCAAGTTAAGAGCTAAGCCGCAAACTCAGCAAATGGCAGACTTACCTGACTCTAGAGTGACACCAGGTGAGCTTCCATTCACTCGTGTGGGCATAGACTACTTCGGGCCATTCTTGGTTAAGAAGGCATGCAGTGAGCTTAAGAGGTATGGATGTTTGTTTACATGTCTCACTACGAGAGCTATTTACTTGGAAGTTGCGCACACTCGCCATACTGACTCTTTTATCAATGCCTTACAGCGATTTATCACTAGGAGAGGCTCACCCACAGAAATACGATCAGATAATGGGACTCATTTCATCTGTGGATTACGAGAGTTGAGGAAAGCCATCAGTGAATGGAATCAACAAAGAATTTCTGATAGAAATCTGTTCTGTTACAGAACAGTGTAAAATAGATCTTCAAACCACTCTTCCGTTCCGATTAGAACATCAAACAGGTTCTCCCCACTCAGTGACACACCCACTGAGGATCCTGTTGAAAGTGCCCTAGTTATTGGCGATTCTATTACATGGAAAATAGAGACACTTAGCCACCATAGTCACATGTTTACCGGGAGCCAGAGCGCATGACATCAAAGCAAATTTAAAAGTGCTGGCTAAAGCTAATCGTAAATTCTCTATGATTATTATTCACGTCGGCACTAATGATGTTCGACTTCGCCAGTCGGAGATCACCAAAATTAACATTAAAGAGGTGTGTAAACTGGCAAGTACGATGGCAAAGGCAGTCTGTTTCTCTGGTCCCCTCACTTTTAAAAGGAGTGATGAAATAGTTAGCAGATTATCATCACTCAATGGCTGGTTGTCTAAGTGGTGTCCGCAAAATAACATAGGGTTCATAGACAATTGGAAAATGCTGCTGAATTTGAATTTATTTATTTGATCAGGGACAATGCACAGAAAAAAACATTAGTCTAAAAAGAAGAGATGTCATGTGCCAGGTTATAGCAAAAAATGCTAATTTCCACCCGCAGTCCCTGGACAGGTAGATGTTATAAGCCCTACGTACAAGAGTTCATAAAACATATACAAAATAATACATAAAATCATTACTTCACTCACATCATAAAAACACACTCCACTTCAGGAAACACACTTCAGGTTTGCTTTAATAATAACCACTGTTTGGTCAGGCATCTAAATGTACTATAGTTTGTACATGAGATAATTTCATTTGGAAGAATATTCCAAAGGTTCGCTGCTTTATAAAAGAATGATTGTTGACCATATGTGGTTCTACGCTTTGGAACGCTGCACTCTCCTCTGACTGTCGACCGTGTGGCTCTAGAAATTCTCTCTGAATTTAATGTGACAAATTTTCTCAAAGGGGGAGCAGCGATGTTATGGATCATTTTAAATAAAGCAGAAATTTGATTATATTTAATAAGATTTTCAAAACTCAAAATATTATATTTACTTTGTACTTTACAGTGAGGGTACTGGCGAGGCTTTTTATCATGGATTTTTATGGCCCTTTTATACAATGATTCAAGTGATTTTAACGATGTTGTATTACTCAGAAGTCTAGTTTCAAATATAACTCCTTTGAAGTTTTGGTGCTTTATGTAACACTGTGTAGTATAAATGTTAAATCCCGTTTGACATTTGTGTTGGCTACTATACAGGCCACCAGGGCACAATACAGACTTTATCAAAGAATTTGCTGGTTTTCTATCAGAGTTAGTACTAGCTGCAGATAAAGTACTAATTGTTGGTGATTTTAATATCCATGTAGACAATGAAAAAGAAGCATTGGTATTGGCATTTAGAGACATTCTAAATTCTATTGGAGTTAGACAACACTTGTCAGGACCCACTCATTGCCGTAATCATAATTTAGACCTAATAATGTCACATGGAATAAATGTTGATACCGCTAAAATTCTGCAGCAGAGCGATGACATCTCAGATCCTTACCTAATACCATATACATGATTTAGCTAAGGCTGCAAAGCCATCCCCTTGCTTCAAATATGGCAGGACTATAACCACTGCAACTAAAGATTGCTTTGTACATTATCTTCCTCATCAGTTACATCTCCTCAGCATTACAGATAGCCAATAGAAACTTGGGCCCCACTTTATATTAGGTGGCCTTAAGTACTATGTACTTACATCAAAAAATAAGTACAATGTACTTACTGTGTTCAAATTGTATTGCAAAACACTTTTACTGATATTGAGGTGGATACGGGTAGGGTTAGGGACAGGTATGGTGGTGTGGGTTAGTTTAAGGGTAGGGTTAGGTGTAAGGGAAGTGCCAACTGTGTAATTACAAATGTAACTACAGAAATTCATTACATACGTAATTACATGCAGGTATTTTTAAAATGTAAGTGCTTTTACAATGTAAAAACATGTATGTACACAATAAGTGCATTTTATCAAATTATTAATTAAAATGTTAGTACATAGTAGTTAAGGCCACCTAATATAAAGTGGGTCCGAAACTTGATGTTGCAACAGAAACTATTGACTTTCTCTTTACTAGCACTTTAGACATAGTTGCTCCCCGGAGCTTAAAGAAAATTAAAGCAAATATCCCAATGCCGTGGTACAATGAGCACACACATGCCCTTAAAATAGCAGCCAGAAAAATGGAGCGCAGCTGGAAGAAAACAAAACTGGAGGTTTTTCGCAATTTGTGGAAAGAGAGCATGATTGCATACAGAAAGGCCATAAAAACTACTAGATCTGCTTATTTCTCAACTCCTTTAGAAGAAAACAAACACAACCAAGGTATTTATTCAATACAGTGGCTAAATTAACAAAAAATAAAGCTTCAACTGCAGACGTTTGTAAACAACACAGCAGTAATTACTTTATGAACTTCTTTACCAGTAAGATTGATAACATTAGGAATACAATTATAACTATGCAGCCATCTACTACAGTATCTCTTCAGACAGAGCATTGTAGTGTCACTGAGGAAAAATTCACTGCTATAGGAGGAGAAGAATTGGCTAAACTTGTTAAATCATCAAAATCAACAACATGTATGCTTGACCCTATACCAACTAGGCTACTAAAAGAGATACATCCAGAAGTCATAGATTTACATTTACATTTACATTTATGCATTTAGTAGACGCTTTTATCCAAAGCGACTTACAACTGAGGAGTACAGGAAGCGATCCGTCAAGAAGAGGCAAAGAAATGCAAAAAGTGCCCTAAATACCAAGATTTGTACACTACTCAGAGTAGCAAAAAACAGAAAAAGGGAAGAAGAAAAGAGAAATAGATGAGGAAGAGTTATTTTTATTTTTTTAAGGTAAGATTAAGTCCTCATGGAAGAGATGAGTTTTTACCTGTCTTTTGAATGAAGCGAGGGATTCTGTCGTGCGTATGGAGGACGGAAGATCGTTTCACCAACCAGGAACAATGAAAGAAAAAGTTCTGGAGAGGGATTTCATGCCTCTCTGTGACGGTACCACAAACCTTTGCTCATTAGCTGAGTGAAGGCTTCTGGTGGGGGTATAGACTCATAGGAGTGAGTCGAAGTATGCGGGTGCTGAGCTTGTGGAAGATCCATAAGCAAGACTCAGAGCTTTGAATTTGATCCGGGCAGCGAGTGGTAGCCAATGCAGAGAGATGAAAAGAGGTGTGACATGAGCCATTTTGGGCTCATTGAATACAAGACGTGCCGCAGCGTTCTGGATCATTTGCAGCAGTTTGATTGCACAAGATGGAAGTCCAGCCAGAAAGCGCATTGCAATAGTCAAGTAAAGAAATTACCAGGGCTTGGACAAGCTGTGTTGCATGCTCCGTAAGGAATGGTCTAATTTTCCTGATGTTGTGCAATGCAAACCTGCATGATCTGTCTTTGAGATGTGGTCTTTGAAGGACAGCTGGTCATCAAAGATTACTCAAAGATTTCTGACCGACCCTGAAAGTGTAATCAAAGATGAACCTAGCTGGATGGTAAAATCGAGTCCCTGTGATGCCCAGTGATGCGAGGGTGGAAAGAAGAATCTGATGATTTACAGTGTCAAAGGCAGCAGACAGATCAAGGAGGATGAGGACTGATGATTTGGATGCAGCTTTTGCCATCCGCAGGGCTTCAGTAACTGACAATAATGCAGTCTCAGTTGAGTGGCCCTTTTTGAAACCTGACTGGTTTACATCCCGTTGATTAGACTGTGAGAGGAAAGATGAGACCTGGTTGAAAACAACTCTTTCAAGTGATTTCGCTATGAATGGTAGGAGAGAAACAGGTCTGTAGTTCTCTACAAGTGATGTGTCTAATGTTGGTTTTTTAAGCAGTGGGGTTACTCGAGCCTGCTTGAATGCAGTAGGGAAGATGCCGTTGCAGAGAGATGTGTTGATAATAATTCATTACATTTATATAGCGCTTTTCTAGGCACTCAAAGCGCTTTACATAGAAGGGGGAAATCTCCTCAACCACCACCAATGTGCAGCATCCACTTGGATGATGCGACGGCAGCCATATTGCGCCAGAACGCCTACCACAAACCAGCTGATTGGTGGAGAGGAGACCGAATGATGAAGCCAATCAGGATATGGGGATTATTAGGAGGCCCATGATGGACAGGGGGCAGTGGGCAAATTTGGCCAGGATGCCGCGGTTACACCCCTACTCTTTTTCGAAGGACATCCTGGGATTTTTAATGAACACAGAGAGTCAGGACGTCGGTTTAACGTCTCATCTGAAGGACGGTGCTCATTGACAGTAGTGTCCCCATCACTATACTGGGGTATTAGGACCCAAACAGACCACAGGGTGAGGGCCCCCTGCTGGCCTCACTAACACCTCTACCAGCAGCAACCCCAGTTGGTCTCCCATCCAGGTACTGACCAGGCTCAGCCCTGCTTAGCTTCAGTGGGAAACCAGTCTTGGGCTGCAGGGTGATATGGCTGCTGGTTGATGATGTGTGTGAGTGCTGGTAAGAGTGTATGGGAGATGGCTCGTAGAAGATGTGAAGGGATGGGATCTAGAGGGCAGGTAGTGGGATGGCTGGAGAGGAGAAGTTTAGATACTTCATCCTCAGTGAGTGTAGAGAAGGAGGAGATAAAATGTTTGGCTGTGGATGTGGCTGATTTAAAATTGTGTGTGTGTGGAGGTGGGAACTGACTGCTGGTGATTGTGGTTTTATCTGTGAAAAAAATGGGCAAGATCGTCTGCAGATAGAGATGTGGTGGGAGGTGGTGAGAGCAGAGAGTTGAAACTTCTGAAAAGTGTGCGTGTGTCTGAGTTGCTGTTGATTTTGTTGTGGAAATATGACGATTTAACTGTATGGACATCATGTGAGAAGGAAATGAGCAGAGACTGATAATTACTCAGATTAGATGGGTCGTTTGATTTGCGCCATTTTCTCTCTGCTGCCCTAAATTTGGTTCGGTGTTCACGAAGAACCTCAGATAACCAAGGGTTCCTAGATCCTAGAAGATAAAGGGCAGATACTATCTAGACAAGAAGTTAAAGTGGAGTATAAATGTCTGTTGCAGTGTTGACATCCACAGAGGAGAATTGTGTGGGGGAACAGAAGAGAGGATGAAACAACGGAGGAGAGGTGAGGGGGAGAAAGGGAACGCAGGTTTCGTCTGAAACTAACTGGTAGAGGAAGTGTACAAGTAGTAAGATGTACATTAAATGTGATTAAGTAATGATCAGAGAAGTGTAAGGGCTTGACCAAAGTGTTTTCTATAGTTCAGTTGCTTATGTAGATGAGGTCAAGTTTGTTGCCAGATTTGTGGGTGTGTGAGGTAGTAAGGAATTTGAGATCAAATGAGGATAGAAGGGAGTGAAAATCTGTAGCATACAGTTTGTCCAGGTGGATGTTGAAATCACCAAGGATTACAAGTGGGCTGCCATCCTCAGGGAATGAGGAGCAGCACATCTAGTTCCTCAACAAAGGTGCCCAATTGACCTGAAGGGCGGTAAATGACGGTAAATGGATTTTAGCAGGAGCTGTAACTGTAATAGCATGGTATTCAAATGAGTTGTTATTTCATAGAGAGGTTGAGTATTACCAATTGTTTGTGATGAGAAAACCTGTGCCTCCATCTCTGCCAGTGTGGCGAGGGGTGTGTGAGAAAGAGAAATTATTAGAGAGAGCAGCAGGGGTTGCTGAGTCTTCTGGATGGATCCAGGTCTCAGTCAAGGCCAAGATATTCAGATTGGATTGAGTGTCAAAGGCTGGAGTAAAGTCAGCTTTATTCCTTTAGGAAGGAATAGGACGCAGATTTGAAGTGTTGCGCTGCCGTCTGTGTATGATAGTGGAGTGTGGGTTAGAGATTAGAGATTGGGTTAGAGAGTGGGTTTGTATTGAAAGCACATTGTGAGAAAAGAGAGAAGGAGAAAGAGGACAGAGAAATAAATACTTAAGTGCGTTCTCGGTGTTCGTTCTAACGGGGAGATGATCGTAGGTAGAGTCGAAAAAAGATATCTTTACACTTGTCGGTCTTCACACGAGGTGGCTGAACACAAGGGCTGAATGCTCCCGCCGACGCGGACACACTTATTAAACACACACTGATCACTACTTGAGTGAGAACAGCTGTGGGCACTTTTTTAATTATCCTAAAGATTAATCAGCGCAACAGGCTACCAATGACTCAAATCGAAACCAAACTATGACTCACTACCTGTGCTAAAAGCCACCAATTATTATTTGATAACAGCTGACAATTGCGTACAGCTCAAAGTGCCGGCGCTTCAAACTGCCCTGGTTAAAATGCAATTGCAAATAGCTCACGTACTAAAATTATGAATAGGAAAAATAAGTGCAGAATCGAAATGTATCTTCCTTCTAGTAATTACTACACTAAGCAGTACAGCAAATACAGAGTATTTCAAAAACACTTACTTGCGATTCGAGCTCCTTCACTGACCGACGTGCTTCTCCTGTATAGATCCTATATCAGAGGATCATAGCTTCTCTGTTTAATATTATTAATTCATCCTTGACATTAGGATATGTACCGAAAATTTTTAAGTTGGCTATAATTAAACCACTTTAAAAAAACACAACTTGATCCTAAAGAATTAGTCAATTACAGGCCAATCTCAAATCTACCGTTTCGATCAAAAATACTAGAAAAGGCTGTGTCCTCACAATTATGTTCCTTTTTAGAAAGAAATGGTATATGTGAGGATTTTCAGTCACGATTTAGACCGTATCATAGTACTGAGACTGCTCTAATTAGAGTTACAAATGATTTCCTCTTATCATCTGATCGTGGTTGTATCTCTCTATTAGTGTTACTCGATCTTAGCGCTGCATTCGATGCTATCAATCACAATATTATTTTGAATAGAATCGAAAATTATGTTGGCATTAGAGGAACTGCATTGGCATGGTTTAAATCGTACTTATCTGATCGTTATCAGTTTGTAGCAGTAAATGAAGAGATGTCACACCGATCACAAGTTCAGTATGAAGTACCGCAAGGCTCAGTGTTAGGACCGTTGCTTTTCACCCTGTATATGCTACCACTGGGAGATATCATTAGGAAGCATGCCGTTAGTTTTCATTGTTATGCTGACGATACTCAAAATAGCATTTCACTAAACAAAAATAATCAATTAAAATGGCTTACTTGCTTTGTTTTTTTAAATATTCATTTCAGAGTAATAAAACTTAATAGTTTTAGACAAAATTAAGAATGTTAACCTGATTTTAAATGGCATTGAATTTCCTTTACGTAAAAAAAAAAAAAAATATGTTTACCGAAATAAACAATGCTAATTAAATTCAACATAACCCAATTACGTGGAAACCTGTTGACATAAAAAAAGTAAATCCAACAGGATTAGTGAGGGTTAGTTCACACAAAAATGAAAATTCTGTCATCATTTACTCTCCCTCAAGTTGTTTCAAGCCTGCATGAATTTCTTTCTTCTGCTGAACACAAAGGATGTTCTGCTGAACATATTTTGATATTTTGAAGAATGTTTGTATATAAGCAGATTTTGAGCCCCATTGACTACCATAGTATTTTTTCCCCCACTATAGTAGTCAATGGGGCTCAAAATCTGATTATATACAAACATTCTTCCAAATATCTTCCTTTGTGTTCATCTGTAACCTGGGTAATATGGTGATATTTATTTGAATTGATTGTTGCTGGTTTTTATTGTTTTTAATCCTGTATATAATGTCTGTTTATTATGTCTTTGTTTTAAATATTTGATGCCACTAAGATATAAACAATTAAGATATATGTATGGTACCTGTGCAATCTAAATTTCCTAAGGGATGAATAAAACTTAGCTGAACTAATTCAGAAAGGTTATGCAAAATTAGGCACTATACCTGAAGAAGTTGACTATGGACTGGAAGTCTCCCGGAATGAGAACAATTAGAGAAATAATTGTGTTGAAAATGAGAGCTGGAGAGGGAGTACGTCTGTGCATGTGAGCCATGGCCAAGATGTCAGGCTGAAAGACAGGGAACAGAGCATTTTGATCATACAGTTCAATAACAGTGGTTAATTTAATGGAATATAATTCAACCAAAATTGAAAATTCTGACCCATCAACTGTTTGGTTATAGATATTCTTCAAAATATCTTCTTTTGTGTACATCAGAATAAAGAACTTCATACAGATTTGGAACAACTCGAAGGTGAGTAATTGTGGCAGAATTTCCATTTTTGAGTGAACTATCCCTTATATGTTTAGCATATGTGTTGTGCACAGACAAAAGCTTTTTCAGATGCAATAGTCCAAATAAATGTAAGTATATTTTGTATACAAATATTAAATATATTTAAATATGAATAGAAAATGAAAACTTTTTAACAGATAAAACTGGATCATCAGCAAAAGTCTAGATGCTGTGTTTTTGCTGATTTTCTTCTGCTTTGAAGTGGTGTTAGAGACCATAAATCAAATGCACTCTAAACTTGGTAGGATGGTGCCAAACATGCAGTACTAGTCACATGGAAATCAACCCTATGCTGATAATAAATGGATTTATACTGCTATAATGCTGATCTAAATTTACATTTTAAAGATTAACATTTAGATTTAAACGCATCCAGACAGAGCAAGCTAGCGTTTTGCATGAAATAAGGACATATATAACAAACACTCTTTTAAGACCCAGAAAATTTTAAAGATGTGTTCTCATTTCATGCAGCAGAAGTGGAAGAGATTCAGTCAAAACGCTGCATCTGTCATTGCATGAGAGAATTATATGAGCCGTAAATCTCCCACAGACACAGTGCATGCTTTATTTAACATCACAACTGACATAATTTCTAATACTTCGAGTGAGATACGGAAATTATTATTTTTGACGTCACTACAAGGAAATAAACCGGTTTATTAATAAAGTCATGTAAACACATGTTTACTTGCGTTGTCCGTTTTTTTACTGCTTTGCATACAAACGGGGTTATTTCAATAAGCTGATATTTGTGAGTAATCAGCTTACTGGTGTGCATGTAAACGTGCTCACTGAAGTAGTGTCAGAGTTAATAAGGCCCCATCCACACAAAGCCAGAGCTTTCCCAATCCGATCATTTTTTCCCCTTGTTTCAAGAAATATCTGCGTACCAGGCACATGCAGAGGGGGGAGCTTTGGGTGCTTTAACCCCTGCCCTTTTTCAAAATAAATCAGAAGTGTCCCTCTCAGACAAATGTCAATGATAATATTTGTGGTCAATAAAACAAAATAAATTTGACTTATAATAACATGACAATATGTACATTAGTAGAGAACAGCTCAAAAGTCGGTTAATTACTGTTTATTTTTTCATATCAGTTGGTTTGAGGCGTTGCCATAAAGCGTTGCCATGGGTTGCATGCGTTATACAGGCTGATATTCCACAGTCTGTTTGGAAACGGCTCTCGAGCGGCCCATATATGGTTCTTTCAGAGAGTGTCTGTGGCTTTTCTCATCAATAAACTAGTGTCTCAATTTAATTAAAAATCTCTATTATATATTTTTAAATATTACCTAATTCATAAATGCTCATTTGTCATGTCTATATGCCTAACGCATCGCTTACAGGATGTTAATTGACAAACAAAAAAGAACTGCACAAAACCATGATGGTTTTCTATTTTTAATATACTTTTAAATTATATTTTAAAGTATATTAACCCCTTAAGCCCTGAGGGTATTTTAAGAGTGATATTCACAACTTTAAAGACTCATATAGCAAGGAGAGTCAAATGGTAGGTATCGTTTGTTAGCAAACTTATGTTTTTAGAAAATCAAAATTTTAGTATATTTGGACAATCTAGAGCTGAGAAACTGCTTATAATTTTTTTTTTTAATATATTTTTAAAATATTTTACAAATATTTTTTATTTGATATGCAATAACTCAGGTAGGTTCGCCACGCACTGTTGTTTTTCACTAAGGAGCCGAACCTGTGGCTCAAACTGCAGTGATGGTACAGCAACTGTGGCGACGGGACGTACGTCTCTGTTCCCTCCTTCAGGGAACAAGGGTTACATACGTAACGAGACGTTCCCTTTCAGTCGGTTGCAAACCAAAAGCGGGTTGGCCACAACCAACAGCAGGCTTATACCATCCTGGCTGACTTTTTCCAGAACTCCTGGGAGTTGAGTGACATGGGGAAGATGTACAGACGCAGCCTCGGCCATGTCTGAACCAAACCCAGAGGTGCCCAGAGGAACCAAAGGGGGCAGTGCGTCGTGTGTTGAGACAGGGAGAGCAGTTTCCCCAGGGCCCACAGGAGGCAAGGCAAGGCAAGGCAAGGCAAGGCAAGGCAAGGCAAGGCAAGGCAAGGCAAGGCAAGGCAAGGCAAGTTTATTTATATAGCACATTTCATACACAATGGCAATTAAAAGTGCTTTACAGAGAAAGGAATTAAAATAGGGATAAAAATGCATAAGAAAAAGAATACAATGTAAAGAGAATTAAAAATAATAAAATGATGATAATCAAAGAAAAGAACAAAGGTAAATAAACTAAAACAGTTATAAAATGAATGAAAAAAAATGATGCATAGATGAGGTGCGATCAGTCGGACGTACAGTGGCACAGTACTCATTCAGTAAATGCGCAGCTAAACAGATGTGTTTTGAGTCTGGATTTGGATGTGGCTATTGTTGGAGCACATCTGATCTGTGCAGGAAGATGATTCCAACTGCGGCTGGCATAATAGCTAAAGGCAGACTCTCCTTGCTTTGAGTGAACTCTTGGTATTTCTAACTGAATTGATCCTGCTGATCTGAGTGATTAGTGAGTGATCCAGCTGATCTGTTGGGTTTGTATTTAATCAGCATATCTACAATGTATTGAGGTCCTAGGTCATTGATAGATGTATAAACAAGTAGTAGTACTTTAAAATCGATCCTAGATGTAACTGGAAGCCAGTGTAAAGACATGAGGACTGGTGTGATATGGTCACATTTTCTGATTTTGCTCAGAATCCTGTCAGCAGCGTTCTTTATGAGCTGCAGCTGTCTAATGGTCTTTTTGGGAAGGCCGGTGAGAAGGCCATTACAATAGTCCACCCTACTGGTGATGAAAGCATGAACCAGTTTCTCTAAGTCTTGCCTGGAAACAAAGCATCTAATTCTTGCAATATTTTTTCAGATGATAGAATGCTAATTTAGTTATTGCTTTGACATGACTACTGAAACTCAGGCATGACTCCAAAATCACTCTCATTTTTTGTTATCAGACCTTTAGCCTCATGATATGTGTTCACCTTGAGAATTTCATCTTTGTTTCCAAATGTAGTGATTTCAGTTTTGTCTTTGTCTAACTGAAGATAGTTTTAGCACATCCAGTTGTTAACTTTATCAATGTGGACGTGATGTGTCTCCTTGAAGGTGCTCCCCTGGAGCTTCCGACCAGGAGGAACCTTCTGTCTCATGGTGGGGGCACCATTTTTCACCCCCGAACAGAGATCTGGAACTTATGGGTCTAGATCGTAGACTGTAAAAAAATATGGACGACTCAACATCATCCGTTTCAGTGACAACTTCACTCAGAGAAGACGTCAATCTCAGCTGTCAATCATGACGTCCCCCCCCCACGTTTTTAAAGCATCAGATAACAAAAACTAAACTTATTTTAAAAACTAACACTTGAAATGAAATCATCATGATGATATCTGCCTTCAATGACATAAACTAACTTTGAGGAAAAAATATTTGAAGTGTAATTTTATTGTTTAGTTTGCCTCGAGTCCATTAGAAAACACAGAAGGGTGGCTTTACTGGGACCGGTCACCTGGGGCCAATCAAGGCATGAAAGCTTCAGTATCTTCAGTATTTTACCCCCATCCTAAATAAATCTGTCTCTTCCGTGATACCCTGAAATTTTGAATATTCCAATCTAATATGATTTCTGACCTGTGAGGTTGCCAGAATAATAATCTTACACGGTGTGTTAATAGGCCAGAGGAGAACTGGCACCCCGACTGAGTCTGGTTTCTCCCAAGGTTTATTTTTCTCCATCATGCCCCGATGGAGTTTTGGTTCCTTGCCACTGTCGCCTTTGGCTTGGCTTGCTCAGTTGGGGACACTAAAATTATGATTAAAGTTATTCAACTTATTATACAAATAAAATTTATGAATTAGGTTTTATTTAATTCTATAAACTATAATACTGATCTGCCAACATTGGTCGCTATATGATAAATTAAAATAAGCTGATAACATCCCTATTTTCTCCAGAACGACTGTACAGCCACATCTAATTTTGTTGCAATATTATCCTGTTTGACACTGTGAAGCTGCTTTGACACAATCGTGATTGTAAAAGCGCTATATAAATAAAGTTGATTGATATCTGAGAGGGATACTGCAGGCTTGGTCTGGACCCTGAGGGGGGCCAGCTCATTGAGTCCGGTCTCTCGACCGAGGTCGTGGAGACCATACTTCATTCCAGAGCTCCAGCTAAGAGCAAGCTTTGTGCTTCAGTGGAGAGTGTTCACATCCTGTTGTGATGAGCGTCAGTGGTATCCTGTTAACTGCCGTGTTGGTACAGTTCTTGAGTTCTTGCAGGACTGATTTTCAGCGGTAGCCTGACAATTCAGACCCACATCAAGATGTTCGGTTTGGAAACTCACCATTGACAGGGCTCAATCCGAGGGACGGGATAAACGGTTGTCTTTCAAACTCACTCTGCACGCGATTGGATAGCGCTACAACCAACCAGAGCATCATGACGCAGAGCTGATTAAACGCTGGTTAAACTTTCGCCGTATTCGGTCGGCAAAACTCTGAACACATCTTCCCTTTTTAAAACTGATCGACTTCAGTGCCATTCTTTGTTCTTTTCTCAAAGTCTTCCAGAGTCGCGGCCAAAGCTGAATCGAAAGACAGCTGTTTGCCAGATTCTGTGTTTACTAGTAGCACGCAAATGCAACTCTAACGACTCTATACACGATGTGATTGGCCTGACCAGAGTTTGGTTTTACAGCTCAGACGTATATGGAGAGTTGCTAGACAATACTTGCGGCAGATTAGCGGCTTCCACCGGTGTTCCTTTCTTTCCCCCAGCAGCTGCCATCTCTCCTCATCTGCGTTCTTAAATCCTGTCAGGTAACGACATCAACCTAGTCAAAATATTGTTATGCGCAGAAACTAAAGGCTGCAACATACTCCGGAAGAACAGAGAAAAAAGTTCTCGCTCCCAGGGCTGCAAGAACAAAATGATGTCATTTTGTTCTCGCAGCCCTGGTTTGAGAGTTCTCGCAGCTTGTTCTCGACACATCGCCTGAGCAGAACCTTTTCTTGTGGGTGTCCGAGAACTATTGTGTGATTGGACAGAGATTTAAAGTGGGCATGGTTAATGTGGAGAAATGCAGATGATCAGCACCTGCATTTCTTGTGAAGTATGAATGCACTGGCCAAAACGAACACTGTTCTTGTTCTTGCCACCTCGAGAAAATTAACAAATTTCTTTGTTCTTGCAGAGTATGTTCCAAGCTTAACCTAAGACGAATCGTGCACTGTGGTGAGGTATCAGTTATTCTCAATGACAGTGACCCAAGACTTACCAAAAGCTTAACAATGGCCAAATTTAATGTCGCTTTCGGGGTGTTCAGATATATCATCTGCGAAGTGTACCCAGACAGGATAAAGGAATAAGATACCTATCTAGCCATTATATCTGATCTCGCAATGTCTTACGGCGGCACACTATTTTATGAATACCACAAATCATTTTTATCTAAAGCAGTGATGTACATACAACGCTTTAATCAGCGATTGGACTGGTCTGTGGTTGATCTCGCTCTCATTAGCAGGAACTTTACAGGCCACCGAGCGCTGTCTTGCTCACTCTGCGGGTAATTTTCCCACACAACATCTCTTTGCCCTAAGACCGCTTCAACCCATGACACCTTCGTTTCTGTGCCAGAACAGGTGAGGCCTGAAAGACAAACTCCTCTTTGTTTTAATTTCAACGAAATTGTCTGTACTCATAATAATTTTAATTTTTTTCATGCTTGCAGCTATTGTGGGAACAGCCACCCAAAGTTTTTCTGCCCACGGCGAGCAAAATTTAAAAAAAAAGAAATAAAAACTCCCTTGAACACTAAAGCTTTGAACCGTGAGCTTTCAAAAGCTCTCACAAAGCATCCAAACCTTTGTTTCGTGCCATAACTTATTCTAGGGCTCATGCATGGGTTCTTAGCCGGTCTTTCCTACTTGCCTACATTTTCTTTCACCTGTCAAAACCTCCAGTCAACCATCAAAGACCCACAGGCCGTAGACAAGCTGATGGGGAAAGAGATAGGAAATTGATATATGATCGGACCCTTCGGTCAACCTCCCTTCAAACTGTTCCGTATTAACCCCTTAGGAGTTTCCATCAGGAAATATTCGGGGAAAAATATGTCTTATTACGGCCCGATCTGCTCCCCACTCCACCATAGGGGTTCCAAGTATTAACAGTCTTACTCCCTCTGAATTTTTTTTGCTGGCTTATTCCATAGTGGACAATTCCTCTAGCAGTAGAAAAAACAAAAGGTCCGTCTCGCGTTTTAGATTTTTTGGGGGATTCAGATAAAATGCAAGCATCCCTTCCGCTAGACAAACTAGAAAGGATCAGAGGTTTTATAAAATCTTCCCAGCCAACATGTGTATGTGGGGCCCACGTGGGTTAAACATGGACTACAGGGGTACAGAGTGGTCATGCATTTAAAATGGGCATCTTATCTGGGGCCCACTTGGGTGAACTGAGTAGGTCCCACATGGGCAACCAGCTAGTACATAGGTTGAAAATGGCTACTCAGTGGTCTAACTCATTCACAGTCAAGACAAGTGTAAACACAGTCAATTCCAAAGGCTGATTACATGGGTAGATGATACACAAATTCAAATAAATTTGTATTGTTATTTTGACATTTAAACACAATGTGACTTCAATCTAATCAAAGTCTTAAAATACCAGCACAATTGTAATTTTACCAAATATTCTGCCATATAGTGGTAGATAGCCATATAGTGGTAGATATAGTGCATCAAGAGCAGAGAAAAAGGCTAAAAAAAAAAAATTATTTTGTGATCACAGAACAACGCCAAACAGGGACCATTTTAGCTTTTATTCAAAAAGTGTGCACATTGAGTGAAATATTTCCATTCTTAAATGTTTAATTTTCCATAGATCTTTAATAAATGTTTATTTTGTTACATAACAACTAGTTTCCAATGAGCAGTGAGATCTGAGGAGCTTTATCCATCTCCTCACTCAGCAGCCTGTGCTTTTTTCCCTTAAGCCTAGTTCACACTGCCCGATTTTTGCCCCGATTTTGAGTCGTCGACAGGTTTTGTGAAATCGCCGACAAATGCATCATAGGCAAATCGGTGCTCATGCACGCCAGTGACAATCACACAGTGTGAATAATCAAAGATGCGATCAGAGAGAATTGCCGAAGAGTCGCTGACGCCAGTGAGATATTTGGCATGCTAAATATCTGGACCTGAAGGCGATTGAAACTCCTGCTGTGTGAACTGCGTTCTGACTGAAAATTACACCGACAGCCAATGAGAGAGTGAGATACAGGGCAGTAGGAGGTTCAGGGAGGAGTTATAGAGCAGAATATCAGTATTTTAATAGATATATTTACAATTATATCCAGACCTTCAAACTTGTCACTTTTCGGCGACAATCGCCGTTTTCTTGGTCAATTGGGTAATTTACGTGAATCACGTAGAGCCAAAGAGTTTTTTTTTGGGGGGGGGGGGTCTACTAGAATAGACATGCGAAACATTATTGGCTCATTCTTATAACTGACATTTTTCTGGGCCAATCGGAATCTTAGCTCACTTGCGTCAGAATCTTGAAGCACACAGCGTCAACTGAGCTCCACATTAAATGAGACGCCTGGTTACCACGCGTGTCCAAGGGGGTAATCTAGCACTCGGAAAGCATTCCACCCATAGGGCCGGCCATTGCTAACCAAGCCATCACCTGCTGTTAGCATCCTATTGACTCCCATTCATTTTTGAGTCACTTTGACAGTGAATAACTTTACATCTGAGGTGTTTAAAGACTCCATTTGTCCATTGTTTATTTATAAAGAAACACGACAATGCATAAAAGGCTCCATTACCTTGTATCTTACACTATTACCCCGTAAAAGCTTTTTTTGTAAAAATAGGCTAACGATTGCGCCATAACCAACGCGACTCTGTCGCACAGTTCAGAAATTACCGGATAGACAGGAGGAGATGCTCAGAAGCAATTGTTTACTGTCTATGAGATAGTAAACAGGGGGATGTGGAGACATAAAGTCTGATAAAGTCAAGGGGAAGCATGGGGAGAAGCCCATACTGAGCCAAAAGCAACGGGAGAAAATATTTAAACAACGTGAATCAGATTTCACTTTCCACAACTACTAGAAGACTTACAGCTGTCAGACAGGTTGCTCACATCACATCTACGAGGAAGTGAGTGCCTCTTATTGACCTCATTATCCGCCGTTGAAGTCAATGAGATCGATCTGTCCATTTCTTTTACTGTCTATGCACGAGTCTGACGGATAGAAGGAAGCAAGCTTAGTGTTCAATTCAATCATGGCCGCAGATTACGGGGGGACGTGTCCCCCGCACTTTTAATAAAGTGTATTTTCATCCCCCGCACTTTTACTGGGTCTCCCCGATCCTAGTTGACCCGCTCCAAGCGGGATTCGGACCGGCGTTACTTGTGCGAGGGCGGGCAAGTTAACAGGGACGCTAAAGACAGCTTTCTCTACCTCGGTTGATTGTGCGCTTCTTGAGGTCACGGGCAAGTGTATTTATACATAGAAACCAATGTGAATACATCAAGATTTAAATTCAGAGACAAAAATAATCTATGCATGACCTGTCATTTTATTCGTATCTAAATATGAGGAAGGCTCTCACAGAAAGTCCAAAAGTGTATTCGTAGAAACTTTGTCATGCTGGAGCTGCAGCTGAAACGATCGTTATGAGCTGAAACGTGACAACGACAATCAGACGATTGCGACAATATATGCTTTATGTGTGTTTTTCAAGCCATCTCAATGTAGGCTATTCATTGACAAAAAAGTAATGTCTATTGTAATAAAGTTCGTGGATGGAAGGATGGAGGCGGGAACCGGCGAACGTTCAATAACTTTAATATACCAATAAATAAACAAACCGAAAGTAAAACCGCGGGCAGCCCCTCACGGACGACTGCCCGCAAAACACATAACAAAACTCTACATAAATCCAGGCCTGGTCCTCTCTCGTCTTCCGCTGCCTTCGTTCCTCCTTTTATGCTCCCGTCCCTTGGCCGCGAGACGAGACCGGTGTGTCACGCAGCTGGTACTCATTACCACTTGTCACCGGCCGCTCTCGCGGTCCCTCGCCACACTGCTTGCCACACCACATCTATATAATATGAATAATGCAGTGCTAACGGACAGCTTTTAAATGTTTATCTTCTGCTCACCAAAGCTGCATTTATTTAATCAAAAATACATAAAAGAGTAATATTGTGAAATACCATTACACATTAAAACATCCTTTTTCTATGTGAATATAGTAAAGTGTAATTTATTTCTGTGATCAAAGCTGAATTTATCATAATTAATCCAGTCTTCATTGTCATGATCCTTCACTAATCATTCTCATATGAGAATTTTATAATCAAGAAACAATTTTGATTATTATCTGTGTTGAAAACCATGATACATTTTATTTTTCAGGATTCTTTGATGAGAAAGTTCAATGGACAGCATTTATTAAATAAATTCTTATCTTTTGTAATATTAAAAATATCTCTTGTGATCAATTTAATGTAGCCTATGTCTGATCAACAAAATTATTAATTTCTCTCTTTTTTAATTTTACCACAAATGTTTGAATGGTATGGTGGTTTCCGCAAAATGAAGCAGCACAATGAGCAGCAAAACTGTTTTCAACACTGATAATAATCATAAATGTTTGTTGAGCATTAAATCCTCATGAGAATGATTAGTGAAGGATCATGTGACACTGAAGACTGGAGAAATGATGATAAATTCAGCTTTGATCACAGAAATAAATGACACTACTATATATTCACGTAGCGAACAGATGATGTAGGCCTACATCAGAATAATATTATTATATATTTATATATATAGTTTAATAATAATAATATTTCAGCACGCATACAATTTGAAGTAAACTTTGTGCAGTTTATAATTTTTAATAACAATTCCAAGTTTCGCGCGAGAACTCCGGTCTGACGCATGTGTGATCTTGCGTTGTTTACTTCGCACGTGTAGTTGGGAAACGGAGTTTGCGCACGGGAGAGAGAGAGTTGTCGGCG
This sequence comes from Pseudorasbora parva, assembly GCF_024679245.1. NCBI lineage: Eukaryota > Metazoa > Chordata > Actinopteri > Cypriniformes > Gobionidae > Pseudorasbora > Pseudorasbora parva. The sequence continues at coordinate 36,215,852 of NC_090181.1, read as the reverse complement.
ATTCTTCATTCTTCAGTCATGCAGTGTGAACTCCTCTGTCATCAAACCATCGTGCAGTGTGAACACAGCAGTGACTGAATGATATCCCAGATAGTCATGCAGTGTGAAAAGAGCAGTGACCTGACGAGTTTGAAAATTGTGCAGACTGAACTAGGCTTTAGTGCTAATTCAAATAACAAATGCACAAAAGATATCCAATATAGTAACACTTTAGAGCAGTAGTTTTCAAACCTGTCCTGGAGACACACCAGCCCTGCACATTTTGTGTCTCCCTTATATTTATAACACCTGACTCAACTCATCAGCTCATTAGTAGAGACTGCAAGAACTAAATTGGTGTGTCTGATAAGGGAGACATACAAAATATGCAGAGCTGGGGTGCCTCCAGGACAGGTTTGAAAACCACTGTTTTGGAGTACTCTTCCCAAATAATATGTAATGTCTTTAGAAGGATTTGGAAATACTGAGTCCTTATTAGTAGGTTACACCAGGATCTTCACTTTATAATTAATTATATAATTTTGTGCGGCTCCCTCATCTATCACACCTGATTCAACTCATGAGATCATTAGTAGAGACTGCAAAACCTGAAATGGGAGTGTCAGATATAGGGAGACATACAAAATCTAAAGGGCTGTGGGTACTCCAAGACAGGTTTGAAATAGGGCTGGGTTTCGATTCAAATTTCAAGAATCGATTCAATTCCGATTCTCAAGACCTTGAATTGATTATCATTATTTAATTCGATCCGATCTGATCCGATCCGATCCGATCTTCGAGATTTAGATAAGTGTTTTTGAAGAAAGCATTTTTTTCCAGCTGTTACCTTAATTACAGGACTGTAGTTATGCAACATATTGATACTATTATTATAGACATTCAACTGCAAATTAAGGGAGTATTGATGGTTGTAAAGAACAATCCCCCCTTCCAGGCTGCTCTAGTCAGCGAACACGCACTGTGGAGCTGTGCTGTCGCGCGCCGTCATGACAACGCAGCCATTACAAACTTCCTTGGCAGTAAGAGCGCGGGGTCTGCAGTGAGATCGGCTGTGTTCTTCAGCACGGTGACGACGGTATGACGTTAGGCCGTGTGTCCACCAAAGCGTTTTTAGCCAGCTGAAAACGCTAGGCGCTCAGCTGAAAACTCCTCGCTGTGAGTGCTTGAGAGCATTTTGACAGGCAGCGTTTGTTCTCCTCAGTTGAGACTTGCTTGTTGTTATGATACGGAAAAAATCCGCTGAGGTCTTTCTAATTTCACAGGTAGTTTGTTCCTGTATTGATTCTATATATAATTGCAGATACAATGTGAAGTATTTGCTCTGGCATTTGTTTTAAATTATTTTTTTCTGTTATTATGGCTTGTTGTCATCTGATGACGACACGCAGAATGTGGCAGTTAGTCTGTGTTGTATTTGTCCTGCCCCTCCTCCACTGTGATTGGACGGCTGGGTGAAAAGTGACAGTGATGAGCGCTGCGTTTTACTCAAAGTTGAACATTCTTCAACTCTCGGCGACCAGTAAAAAGCGCTCAGCGCGTGAGCGTGAAATACTCTCTCAGCGCCTCGGTGCACTCCAGGCATTCTAAAAACGTGGCACTCTCATTGAAAACAATTGAAAACTCCAGCCAGTATTCTCTGTCCGCAGCGTTTCTGGAGTTTTCAAAGCTGCCATGTTCGTTGTGTTAATGTCCTTCCACCTCGCGCGCATGCGTGAATTCAATGACGCGGCAAATTAAAATTCAATGTAGGCCTATTATTAAATCGATCCTCTGAGTTACGGATTGATCTTTAGAAATTAATATGTATATCGATTCAGAATTGGTGAATCGATTTTTTTCAACACAGCCCTACCCATAACCATGCATTTTACAATATATCTGCTTGTGATTCTTATTAAGTGGGGGTCTTTTTTTTATTTGAAAAAAAAAATGACCCCACTTTAACTGAAATCTCTGAGATCCATAAAACTTCATTGTATTATGAAGTAGTAAATGTAGTAAGTCATTTTCAAATGGTTCCAAATGAACCTTGCATCATAAACTAAAGCATGGACTACTGGTTTCTGTTCATTGAATACCTTTAACATTTTAGTGTAGTTAGTGGATTACATGTAATTCTTATATTTAGGGGTTTACTATAAGATAACCCAAACAGAAAATACGGTAGCCCATATATATCTCTATACCTGTTGTGGCCCATAAGAGCACTACACAACACATATCTGAGTCTCGTCATCAAACCATATGGGCAGACCCATGTAGGCTCTAAATGGTTGCAACCTGGGTTACCCATATGGGCCTGGTATGAGTCCACCAAGAGACCAATCATCAACCCATCTGGGCTAGCCCATGTAGGCCCCAAAAAGGCGTGACCTGGGTTACCCATATGGGCCTAGTGTGAGCCCATCAAGAGACCCATCTTCAACCCATGTAGGCAAACCCATGAAGGCCCCAAATGGGTGCGAACTGGGTTACCCATATGGGCCTAGTATGAGCCCATCAAGATACCCATCTTCAACCCATCTGGGCTAACCCAATGTGGGGCCTCCATGGAAACTGAGGACAAAATTAGCTGGGTCCCATTTGGGTAGCCCAGGTGGGCCCCAGATATCAGCCCATGTGCAAACCTTTTGGGCCCCACATGGGTGTGTTGGCTGGGTTTTTCCCATTTACCCACCTTAACAAAGAGGGATATTCTTTCTCTGCTGGACCATCTTAATTTTGCTATGAGGATTATTCCCCAAGGTTGTTCCTTTATTTCCAGACTTCTGGATTTGTCTAAAACAGTCGAGAACATGCAAGACACGGTCACGGTAGACTAGATCTGCTGGCCGATTTAACATTCTGGGCACAACTTTGCGACAATTGGAATGGCATTTCTTTTTTCTATGAAGACGATATTAAAACCTCAGTTAAACTAGAATGGTTCACAGATGGTTCAAATGGTTCTCTGTCAGTCGGGTTAGGGGGGATATTCCACAAACAATGGTTTGCAGAAAGATGGCCAAAAGAACTTAATGAACTGGCTCCCTCAGTCCAATCTTCAGCACTTATGGAAGTATATCCTATCGTGATCGCTTGTTTATTATGGGGGGAGAAGTGGACTAAGAAGAATATCCTCGTTTTTGCGACAATGAAGCTACAGTGATCATTATTAACAAAGGTCGTTCCTTCGTGCCTTTTATTAAGCGTTTAATTCAACGACTAACCTGGATCTCCGTTATGAACAACTTTACAGTTAAGGCTACTCACATACCTGGGCTGGATAATAAAATAGCTGACTCTCTGTCCCGGTTTAATTTTCAGGAATTCAGACCCCTGTGTCCGGGAGCAGCTTCATCACCACTGGTCTGCTTGGTCTGGTTCAGTCAAACAGTCCTAAGCCCCGTTTCCACCAAAATTACCCGGAACAATTTGTACCAGGAACTTTTTTACAGGAACTTTTCTCCCCCCCAGACCTGCAGCTGTCTGCGTTTCGACCGCGATAAAGTTCCGAGAAGATTAGGCAAATTAGTCCGGTGATGTAGGACTGCACGCGACTGCTCCTCCAAGCCAGTGACGGACAAGGGCTGTCTCTTTTTATTCGATATTCGAATATGCATTCGAAGATGACGTGAAATATCCGTAATCGAACTATAAATAAACTATATGTTTTTAAAGTGCCATGTAGCGCAGTTTTTTTAACTGCCGGTGCGTTTACATGGAGCACTGTAATCAGTTTAAAAGTCCAATCTGAATGAAAATGCTCCATATAAACACCTTAATCGTAATAAAAATGCCCAAACTGAATGAAATTGTAATCGTTTTGAGATTGAGTGTGCGTCCTTATGTGATGTACACAGCGCGCACCTTCACCACTGAAGAGCACACGTCGCGCTCATGCACCAAGCATGACAAGAGAGGAAAACACGTTTTTCTGAGGAATAAACTTTTTATTTTATAAGAAGTTATGAAGATAATGTTGGCATAATGACACTGTCCCTACGCCTATGTAAGCAAACAATCATTAACTACTTCAACTGCGCCTGACATTAGAATTTATTTTTTCTGAGATGATTATTACACTTTACAACAAATGAATAGCTTTTATAAAACCGTATTAGTCCTGGTGGCCGTTGAAAGTTGCTATGGCATCCGTAAACACATTCCAGCTGCTGGAGATGACGGTAGATAATTGAATATATTCGAATGCATTGCTTGATATTTTAATTCCGTTCGAATTAGATTTTTTTCAAAAATGACAGCCCTAACGGACAGTAATCATTTTTGTGTGTACCGATTGAAAGATTTAGTTGACTGTTTACATGAGACGTTATCTAAACCGATCTGGTGTTTACATGTAATGACTTTCAATCGCAATCATTTTGTCACATAAGCAGTTTGTCTGCCACATCAAAAATGTCAACGCTGTTTTCTCCAGCAGCTGGAATGTGTTAACTGAAGCATAGCAACTCTTAACGGCCACCAGGACTAATACAGTATTATATTACAAGCTATTTATTTGTTTAAATAATCATCTGAGAGAAAAAAAATTCTTCTGTCAGGCGCAGTTAAAGTAAAAACTGCCTGGGGCAATATACGCTGTGTCATTACTCCAACATTATCTTCATAACTTACGAAATAAAAAGTTAACCCCTCAGAAAAATTAACTTTCCTCTCTTGTCAACATGAGCGCAGCGTGTAAGACTGATTATTACTGAACGCGAACCTCGCAAAAGACTTTTAAAAATGCCGAGTTGAAATAAAATGCTGCCTGAGCTCAACCAATCAGCATGTTCAGCGTCCAAGTCCCGCCCTCGAAAGTTCCTGAACTTTGAAAAAGTACTACCGTTTGGTGGCAAGCAGGGCCGTTTGGAGGGGGAAATATTTACCCGGAACTTCATTTAGACCCTGGTTCCTGCGGTCTAAACACACCGAGTACCACCCAAAGTTCCTGGTTCCTGGGTAAAGTTCCTGTGGTGGAAACGGGGCTCTAGACTGAACGGAACTTTAGGAAAATATATAAAATCAAACGCACTCTACATGAGATCAGGGCTAGCAAGGACGACACAAAAAACCTATAATTCGGCGTGGTTGTCTTTTTCAGATTTCTGCCAAGCTTATTTGGTGCCTAAACTCACAGCTAATATACCTATCTTTTGCGCTTTCATCACACTCTGCTTCGAAGACAGGAAGCTTCAGCCTTCCACCATCAAGATCATGATTTCAGGCATTCAATTCCACATTAGATGTTTAGATCCTTCATCACAAGCCTGCTACAAAATCCCTCCATAAGTCTTATTCTCAATGGGTTAAAAAAGGAAAGCCCTGCAGTTCCAGACAAATGACTACCACTGTCCCTCGTACAGGTGCACTTAATGGTAAAAAAATTAAGATCAGGCCTTTTCACCCCGCACACCAACTCCCTTCTAGAAGCAGCATTTCTCACTGCCTACTATGGATTCCTCAGAGGAGGAGAATTTACTACAAAAAACACAAAATTCGACCCCTCACTCGACCTTACAGTCGAAGACATATCAACTCATACCGATTACTTTTCTATCTATTTGAAACATTCTAAAACCAATAGAGATAATAACGGAACTACAATTCACATTTCTAGAACAAACCATGGGTATTGTCCCCTTGCAGCTATGAATAGGATTTTAAACGCACAAGGGAAAATTAATCCGTCAGAGCCCCTCTTTATTACAGAGAAAGGAGAAGCCATGTCCAAGCATTGGTTTGCTTCTCATCTCCGAGCAGTATGCCTCAATTGTGGCATGGACCCCGCACTTTATACTAGCCATTCATTTCGTATAGGCACAGCTACTACCCCGCAGCATCAATAGTTTCAATACCTATGCTTAAAGCAATGGGTCGGTGTTCATCATCAGCGTATGAGCGATACATCAGGCCTAAAACTCAAGACATCATTTCAGGCAAAAAAGCATTAAGCACCATATAAAAAAACTAAAAACAAACAAAAGGATGCTGTTTTCTCCCACTGGAGAGACAATCCCTTTGCTGCTATAATGCAATATAATGGGCCTGCTGTTCTTACCCTCAGTGAGGGATGAACACCCCTTGCTACTTATTCAGAAGAGGGGCCTGCTATTATCTCCCTCATCCAGAGGGGATTATACTCCTCTTCTAGCCATGAGTACAAAAATTCTATATTTAATTAACATTGTCGTTCTCTTTTGCAGGATGGAACATGGATATGGTTTGGGGGTTCTTCACTGGGCAAGTAATTCCTCTCATTATGTTGGTGGTCAATGCAAAGCTCTTGTATATGTTCTATTAATTATGGAGCAGGAACCCCATAAAGAAACCATACCGCCAAAGATAATTGTGTTCAATAAACTAAAGTATTGCCAAAGTGGTCCTGTCTGAAATCAAGCGCAGTGAAGATTAGTCAGGCCATGTAGGCATAATGCCGCCGGCAGTTGACTCTGTCAGCTGTCAAATCGCCCAATCACTACCCTTCTCCTATTAGACCGGGGACATATATGCGTGGCATTTCTGATCGGGAAGGATGCTTAAAGGTGCCCTAGAATGATTTGAAACAATATGTTAAATATTTCTCTGACATCTAGAGATATAGAGGGTATGTGGCTTATTTAAGGGCAAAATTTGTCCAGATACAGTTTTACAGGTCCATTTACAACCTTATCAATTGTCCCTATATGTAATGCTCTTTTTTTGCCTTATTTGGAAGGGTCATGAATATTAATGTTCTAATTAATGTAAAGCTCTGCTCTGATTGTCTTATTTCAGTAGCTCACAGTTCACAGCAGTTTAGCGAAGCGGATCGTGAGTCCTGGCCGTCCTGACAGAACACAGACCGACTGAATGATACTAAACAAAACATCTCAAATGGAGATTGATAAAATGCAGCCTACTTGTTTATTGGTGTTTTCTGATAATCCGAGTGCGAGAAAGGGCTTGCGTGGTTCCAGTTGCCAGATTTCAGTCAGTAAATCCCCCAAACAGAGTATTTTCTGTGAAAAGAACTTGTATACTATCCGGTGTTTTACCTAAACATGTCCAATCTGGCAACCATTTGCACGCGAGCTCTCTCTCTCTCTCTCTCTCGCATGGATGATCAGAAAACACCAATAAACAAGTAAGCTGCAAAGTGTCATCCAGTCTACATTTTAGTCTTGACTTTTTTCGTTAATGATATTGCATGTTTATATAACATTAGTCACAATGTAGGCTAACATTACACAGTGACTGTGATAATGTACTCTGAAAGCATGCAAAAAAATATTAGGCCTACTTCAGTTCTCAAAAATATAAATATATAACTTATATTTTTACAAAATGAATAGCCTTGTCAAATGACTGTCGTTTTAACTTATATGGGGGAAAAGGTGACGCTTGCTAGAAGGATCAAGTGAACGATCTGTAAGCAACGTATCTACGGTTGTATTTTGTAATACAAATTAATATTAACCTTTGTCATTAGACACACTATTTAGTTTTGTATGGTACTTGGAGTTTCCTATTGTTACTGTACTAGCATCTTACATTATTTAATGCTGTCTCTATAAGAAACTTTTAATTCAATCAGAAATTATTTAAACAGTCAGTAAGTGCATAGTCTACAGTTTAACGATCTATGGAGTAGGACGCAATTTTCGGAGCTCCTGCAGTTAGGTTTAAATTAAGCTCATTGTCACTTCCTCATGTTATTTTTCTTGGTGTGTGATCCAAGTCTGAGTAAAATGCCTGCTAAACCCAAATCTGGCAGTGCTCCTTCCACCGCGCTTCAGCAGCCTGCTGTGCACGTTTCATCCTCGCCTGGTAGTGATTCCTCCTCCCGTTGCGACGGTGCTGTAATGCCCACTGTCCCACCCGATTTCAGGGAGGAGCTCTCATCGCTTCGTAAAAAGATGGCAGCTATTTTCAAAATCCAAGCTTCTGGCTGCCCTAAGCGAACATTTTATCTCTATCAAGATGGAGTTACAGGCAGTTAAATCCGAATTGACCGGTTCTATCACAAACATTCAAGCTAAAGTGAGCGCCCTGGAGAGCACCATAGTTGAAATGGAATCTTCACTCTCCACCTGCAGTGATGACATTGTTTCGCTACAGTCTAAAGTGGAACATCTTTCTGCCGGACTGCTAAGAGTGGACAATAAATGTGAGGATCTTGAGGCCAGATCGCGTTGCAATAATATACGGATCATAGGGGTACATGATCTCGGCTGTCTCCACTCTGCTCAAAGAGGCCTTTCAGCTGGATAAAGAGCCCATTTTGGACCGCGCTCATCGCTACTTGCAGGCCAAACCCAAACCCGGGGAACACCCACGTCTCATAATCGCCCAACTGCACTATCATACAGACTGTGTGGACATTCTGCGGCGAGCTAGAGCCCAACAAAGAATTAAGATTGCCGATATGGTTTTACTTATCTTCCCTGACCATACCGCGAAGACTGCCCATGCCCGAGCCGCCTTCAATGACATTCGCTGCCAGCTCCGTGAGATAACGTTACCTGGGTTACGGTACGGCCTTCTGTTCCCGGTTTTGACTTTGTGTTATCTATGACGGTACCGAGAGAGAGTTCGGATCACCTGAGGACGCCAGAACATACATTAAGACTAGGGCTGTGAATCTTTGGGTAGGCAGCAAATCATTTCGATTCACAATTCATAGGTTTTCGATTCAATTCAAGAACGATTTTTGCCAATTCTGTAATGTTCCTTGATTTCACCACTAGAGGTCGTTATTTCTACCTAGGTTAATTCTCTTTGATTTAAATGATTGTAATGCTCTCACATGTGTTGAATCACACCTAATGAGAAACCTTATTTAAGAGAGGAACCTCACATCTAATGAGAAACCTCACACCCTTTTGTTCTTGTTCAGTTCTGATGTTAGCCTCACCATTGTCATGCCTAAGACTTTTAGTTTTTTTCTGCTTTCTGGTTTGTTTTTGGATGCTGAAGTGAAGAGGTAAAGATTAGACTCCGACTTTTTACTGTCTTTAATACCTCTGCATTTGGGGTCAACCTCCTTCTATGGTTAAGTGATTAGCACCACAGACACACACACTGGAGACCCCGGTTCGATCCCCAGTTGGATCGTAACAAATTCAGAATGAGACGTTTCGAGACAATTCATATTAAAATTCGATACGATTCGATTAAGCATTTTTTTATATGCATTCATAGGATTATTAAAATGCTTTCCCTAATGTGTCTTAGTCAGTGTGTGAATTACACAGCGGCCTTCAGAGGTCAGACAGTGGGCAAAAAACCCACTAACACTTTACAATAAGGTTAATTAGCTTATAATGTTCATGAACTAATAATGCACTGCACTTATAAATCATTTATTTATCTTTGTTATTTTACCTTAATTAAGAGATTTTTCCACTGTGGAAGTGTTACGGACAATTACGATCTGTTTACTTAACACACCAAGTTATCTGTTACAGCTCATATGTCCATGTGGGCCTTGTTCTTTATTGTTGTAAGTTGCAGGAGCCCGTTTTAAGCTGTTAACTTAACTGTTTCCATTAGGCAAAAGCCGGTAGCCTCGTCCTTAGGGAATTTACTCCTTTTGGAGTTAGCACTGGGATCTCCATCATTTGGGGATGGGGTCATTGTAAGTGCTTTGGAGAGGGTGGGAGGGGTGTGGCTATGGTTCGGCCTGTTTGGCCACCCAGTGTATGTGTGTGTGTGGTTGTTTATCGTTTTCCTTTTTTTTTCTTTTTTTTTCTTCTCTTCTCTCTCCCAGGGTGGTTTTCTATATTCAAACTCAGCTCTTAGTTAATAATCCATAAATGCCTACTAACACTGGTAATTCAGGACCCACTATTAGTGGTTCACACGTTAGGTTTTAATAACAATTTTTAATAACAATTCCAAGTCTCGCGCGAGAACTCCGGTCTGACGCACGTGTGATCTTACGTTTTTACTTGTCGCATCGCACGTGTAGTTTTTGGGAAACGTAGTTTGCGCACCGGAGAGAGAGAATTGATGGCAATTCTTCCACTTGTTCAGTCATGCAGTATGAAATCCTCTGTCGTCAAACTATTGTGCAGTGTGAACACAGCAGTGACTGAATGATACCCCAGATAGTCATGCAGTGTGAAAAGAGCAGTGACCCGACGAGTTTGAAAATCATGCAGTCTGAGCTAGGCTTAATGCAAGCCCGCCCCACAGCATGGGCATAAATGGCGTTGCATAGCAGTCACGCATTTATGTTACCTGCTGAGGAGCCGAGGCCTACCCAGGCCATCCCAGCGGCACAGTGGATGTGGCATGGGGACGTAACGTCTCCGTTCCCTTCCTTCAGGGAACGAGGGTTACATACGTAACCGAGATGTTCCCTTTCAGTCAGTACACTACAAGTTAAGTCAGTACTGATGAAATGGGGGTCCAGTCTAATCACGCCACAGCGCTGTCTTCCAGCATTCTTGGCTGACCTAAGCACCCTGCTTAGGGTGTTTAAGATGACGTGGAGCCGGCTCAGCTACCAAGGTACACTGGGAGGCATATCCCACTTGGAGAAATGCAATCACAGTGCCTACCCGTAGGGAGGACTTAGGAATAGACGTATGACCCACGTATAGGTTGCATATGGAGGAACCTGGAGTATCCAGCCGCAGGTGGAAAAGTTTTTCATCCCCAGGGGTGGCAAGGGTCTTGCCAAGAGAAGACATGTGCTCAAGGAGACTTACTGTGGAGAATACACATGACGGTTGGCCTGCGGGGAAACCGTGAATACCGGCACCTAGCCTGACAGGAGGGCTGGGACCATTCGGGCATACACTCTGGTGCCAGCATCAACAGTGCTGGAGGAACTCAGGGCCTTCGGAGAGGCTCCCCTGAGCAAACAAAGCGCACGTATCTGGTCCATTTAGGAGGGGAATGGCGCAGCAAGCGAAGACACCAGGTCTTGCAGGTTCACCACCTTGTCCCTGAAGGTAGTGGTAGGAACCTTGGGCAAATATCCAGGCCGGGTCTCAGGATAACATGAGAGTTAGCTGGCCCGAATTCCAGGCAAGCTTCGCCAACCGAAAATGCCTGAAGGTCCCCTACCCTCTTGATCGAAGCCAGAGCAACAAGGAGCGTTGTCTTCATACACAGGAACTTAAGCTCCACTGTCTGCAGAGGCTCGAAGGGAGCCATACGCAGGGTGGTTAGGACCACTGTGAGGTCCCAATAGGGTACCTGTAAGGGGCAAGGGCGTTGCATTAGGATCTTCTTGCCCCCCTGAGGAACCTGCGGATCAGGTCATGCTGTCCCACCGTTTTTGCGTCCAGCAGGTCATGGTGAGTAGCTATTGCCACCACGTAGACCTTGAGGGTGAAGGGAGACAGCCTTCTCTCCAACCCTTCCTGGAGGAAGGAGAGCATGGACCTGATTGAGCATTTGGTGGGATCTTCTCCTCGAGAAGCACACCAGGTGACGAAGAGTTTCCATTTCAAAGCGTAGGCCCATCTCGTGGACAAGGCTCTCACAGTGATGGTGGCAGTAGGCTACTCAAACCTGCCACGTCCCGTCCAGAAGCCACATGTGGAGGTTCCACAGGTCAGGAAGCTGGGGCCATACGGTGCCCCCTCTCTGAGAAAGGAGGTCCTTCTTCAGAGAAATGGGCCAGGGAGTTGCTGTCGCAAGGAGTATGAGTTCGGAGAACCAGATCCGGCCGGGCCAGTATGGGGCAACCATAAGGACCTGCTCCTCGTCCTCCCTGATCTTGCACAGGAGCTGTGCGAGAAGGCTCACTGGGGGAAACGCATATTTGCGTAGGCCCCGCTGCCAGCTGTGTGCTAGTGCATCCGTGCTGAGGGTTCCCTCGGTCAGGGAATAGTACCAGCGACAATGGGAGGAGTCGGAGGCTGAAACCGCGACAGCTTGTCGGCTGCACGGTTCAGTTCCCAGGGGACATAAATGGCACGAAGCGGCCTCAGATGCTTCTGACTCCATAACAAGAGGTGGCGGGCGAGTTGCAACATGCGGCGGGAGCGGAGACCACCTTGGCGGTTGATGTACGCTACTGTCACTGTGTTGTCTGACCTTGAGCAGGGCTCGGAAGCAGTGCAGGGCAAGACGTACGGCCAGCAACTCAAGGCAGTTGATATGCCACACACGCTGGGGCTCTTTTCAGGCCCCAGCGGCGGCATGACCATTGCACATGGCACCCCAGCCCATGGCAGAGGCATCCGAGGATACCACAACATGCCTGGAAACTCGTTCTAAGGGAATTCCCACCCTTAGAAACGGGAGGTTCCTCCACGGGGTGAAGGTTTGGCGGCAGGCCGAGGTCACATGGACCCATAATGTGCCGCGTTGCCATTCCCGCCTCGGGACTCGGTCACGAAGCCAGTGCTGAAGCAGTCTCATATGAAGCAACCGGAGCGCCGTTATTGCAGTTGCGGATCCCATATGCCCCAGGAGCCTCTGAAAAAGTTTCAGTGGGACCATGTTCCTGCATTTGATCTGGCGAAGGCAGGCAAGCAGAGACTGTGCATTTTCGCTCGTAAGCTGTGCGGACATGGTGCAGCTCATGCACAAAAGGAGGGTCAGCACTGCGCTCATGCATGTCTCTGAGCATCCTGGCCTGTTAAACCTGAAGGATGGCCAAAGCATGCAGGGCAGACGCGGCCCGGCCCGTGCCGCTCTATAGTAATATAGAGCTATAGCTCCACTAATGAGGACGAGAACTTACAGGCCTCGGATGGGTGCTTTGAGTCGCCACGCCACGCGGCGCTGCTCTGCATCACAACAGAAGCCTCCACAGGGGGAACCCCAGTGTACCCTGTAACCGCGCTGCTATCGAGCACCGTGAAGGCGGAAGCGGCCACCGAATGATCGCGGAAAGACAACAGGGACTTCCACGACCTCGAGACCTCTTCATGCACCTCCGGGAAAAAAGGCACTGACGACCGGCGGGCGCGCTCGGCGCGGGCTTCCCCCAGATACCAATCCACCAGCTTTGAGCACTCCGGACCCAGTGGAGGATTCCACTCGAGACCGAGGCTCTCGGCCACTCCATCAGACTCGGACAATGCAGACACTCGCGCGGGAGGCGGCATAGCCGAATCCTCTTCTCCTGGGGAATCTAGCCTGCCTTGTGATGTGGTGATCAACATGGCGTCATCCGTCGCTGCCCTGAATGAGACACCGGGCCCAGTCCAGGACCCACCAGTGCCTTCACCTGGAAGCACCACAGGCAGTGTTGCGGAGGGGGGTGCACCCCAAAGCATGTGCGGCGGGTTGTTCCACACCATTACCCTGAACACCAGCCAAAGTGCTGCCTCTCGCAGAGACATCAGATTGGGGTGTGGTAGAGGGGACTCTCCCTCCAGCATAGGAGGGAGAGCAAACATTCATATTTAGATAATGCATTTAGATAATGCATCTCGATCTCGCAGTGGGAACATGACACATCCATGAACGCCAGATCAGGCACTAAGCCCAAGCATACCAAGCAGCGCTTATGCCCGTCAAGCGGACTAACCTGCCGACCACACCCAGGAACGGAGCACGGGCGAAACATCTTTAAAAAGACGTGCCATGTGCAGCTCTTTTTGTGAGGAGTTTTACTCAAGCAGAGTGTTGAAGTGCCCAGGGAGAACACACACAGATCACTGCACAGCCCGACAGGAATGCGGAACCCGCTGGAATGCACCGTCACACCAACACTCTGGGGAGATATTCGTCTTGAACAAAAAGATTGCTAAGGTACTGCTAAGGATTGCTGACTGCTATGCAACGATGTTTATACCCACGCTGTGGGTGGGGGGGGGGGCCTTGCATTAGGCAAATTCTGCAGACCCATGACATTTTCATGTCATTGGATCGTTTTGATTGAGATTGAAGACAGCTGGCTTTCTAAGCGAAACCCCCATTTCGTCGGTACTGACGGAACTCGTAGTGTACGGACTGAAAGGGAACTAGAGTATAGCATCTCATTCCCTCTCAGGGAACTATAATTCCCTTTCAGTCAGTACACTACGAGTTCCGTCAGTACAGACGAAATGTTTCCATATATGAACACAAAGCACCAATTCAGCACCAGGGAATTTGTTTCTATACTGATTTCTTCTGTGCCCTGATTATCTGCTGATTATACAATAGCTGTCAAAAGTTTGGGAAGAAGTCTCTTATGCTGCATTAGCAAGGCTGCATTTATTTAATCGAAAAAACTAAAAACATTAAAAAACAGTCATATCAGTCCTTCCAGTTTTTCCAATTCGGCGATCGCTGAATACAACGCAAAAACAGCGGAAATTATGCATTTTTTTGTCATTTCACTGCAAAATAATCATTCTTTTTCTCCAATAATAATAATAATAATAATAAAATATTTAATTGAACTATCTCTAAACTATTTAAAGCTTTAAAGCATTGTTTTCATGAGGACTACAGACATTGTGGTGCTTAAAAAGTATTTGGTCTTTGTGAAAGCGAAAGTGAATCTTTCTTGCCTGCCAAAACAGATAAGTGCAAAGGATCGGGCGAATTGAATACTACTCTAGATGGATGAATGACCAAATAAAATGATGGAGGAACTCGGGGCCAGGGCCGGCCCTGACCAATTTGCTGACCTAGGCAAGATTTTACTTGGTGCCCCTTGTATCAAGGTTTTTATATGTTGGTTGTGTTTTTATAATTTTTAAAATAAAAATAAACAAAGACACACACACACACACACACACACACACACACACACACACACACACACACACACACACACACGTTTGTGGGGACTCTCCATAGATGTAATGGTTTTTATACTGTACAACCCGTATTTTCTATCCCCCTACACTGCCCCTAAACCTAAACCTACCCATCACAGGAAACATTCTGCATTCTCAAAAAAACATATCCTGTATAATATATAAGCATTTTGAAAAGTGGGGACCGGCTCACTTTTCAATGAGCCGGTTGAAAAGTGACTACTATCAGCTATTACTATCCTTTTGGGGACATTTGGTCCCCACAATATAAACAAGGACACACACACACACACACACACACACACACACACACACACACACACACACACACACACACACACACACACACACACACACACACACATATATATACAAAAATGTGTGTATACGTATTTCCTCCACTAAACTATGCATGCTCATGTTTTCACCATGAATTAAACTTTAAGAAATTTTTATATTTACTGTGCATTTTATTTAATTTTTTAGCTATTTTGGACAAACCTGTATATAAATATCAGAAATATTTCAGAAAATAAATTTTAAAAACGCCATATATCCCCTTACAATTGCACAACTGAGTAAAAACAGTTGTGCAATTGTTAAAGGGGGGGTGAAACACTCAGTTTCAGTCAGTGTCATGTCAATCTTGAGTACCTATAGAGTAGCATTGCATCCTGCATATCTCCGAAAAGTCTTTATTTTTTGAATAATTATATAAGAAAGATGCGCTGTTCCGAGTCTTTCCGAAAAAAGCCGAGCGGGTGGGGGCATGTCGTGTGAGCGGAGCTAAATAATGACGTGTACTCGCTGCTGCTATGTTGAGTCGAATGCGTCGTAAAGCTGTGTCAACAGCGGGAAAAAAACTTTATTCAAAATAAAAATATGGCTTTTAATCAGATACAGCCATACATCTATGATCCGGAATCAGACCCAGAGGCTGCAGTTGAACAGGAGCAGCAGCAAAAACGACTAGCGCAGGACGTCTGTATGTGGTACAAGTTATACACTAACTATATAATATGCTTAGCGGCTTGTGTTATTTACATATTTATACTTGAATTATATCGTCGTATTTTTGTCTTTGAAGGTGTACATGTGGGAAGTGCAGTTGTGCACGTGTGTTTGTGTGTTTACGCGTGGTTTGTGTAGACAGTAAGCGGACTAAAAAAAACACAGACATTTGAAGCAGTCTCACTCACCCTTCTAACGTTGGGACTGCTCCATCATTCAGCATTAGGCGATTGGGAAAATCCGGCGTTGAGCTGGGCCTTGTTTATGAAACAGTCGGCACCGAAATGCAGCGAACAGATATAAACATTCGCGCAACTCAGTTGCTGATCCGGAAAAGCAAATTACATCCACTGTTGCCTTAACGCGGGGGTTTTGGCGAATCTGTGCAGGACTGTCTTGGTCTGGCAACCAAAAACGCACTTTTTTGGTGACATTATGTGCACATCACCTGTCCAGCATCCTACAAGCCAGCGCTTTGATGGGCGTAGCCTGTTACTTTCGCTCTCTCCCTCTCTCTCTCTCACGCGCTTCCGGTAGAATTGTCCGTAAGGCCCATACAAGGAAATTCCGCCCCCATTAACGTCAAAGGGGACGCATGAGCTCAAAAAACTTGCCGAAACTTATGACTAACCGGAAGTAGTATTTTTGACAAAGAAATACTCCCATCAAACGTCCACCTTAACTTTTGAAACTTTGTCTATGTTTAGTATGGGATTCCAAGTCTTTAACAGTGTAAAAAGATCAGTATGCATGAAACAGCATTTCACCCCCCCTTTAAGCTATTAAAAAAAATTATGTTTATAAACAATTGACATGATTTTTTACAGATTCTGATCACCCAGAACAGTTGCTTACATAAAGTTTAAGATAAAAATAACTGGAATTAATTAGCAAACATTCATATTTAGATAATGCATTTAGATAAACTGTTCATTTATTTCATCACTTTACCTCTGTCTTTATCCCCTTTTTCCTTTCTATTCCTGTATCAGAGGGCTTCGGTCTTTTTGACACATTGGCCATCCGTCATAAATAATTAGGCAACTTTCCAACTTTCACTGGCGCGAGCAAACAAGCACATTCCTGTCTGTTAGATGCGCGAGAGGCGACGCAACAAAAAATTCCCAACGTTAAACTGATTGCGCATTCAATATCGGACACACTAAAGCACTCGCTGGGCAGGAGGAGATTGATGCGATGGTCTGGGAAGAGTCTGGGGATTTGTTTAAGTTTTTTTAAAGGTAGTATTTCGAATTAATATTAATAGAAAGTAGCAGTAATAAAACCGGAAAAAAATCACTAATTTTGGCGCCCCTATGGACGAGTGGCGCCCTAGCATTTGCCTATTCCGCCTGTGCCACGGGCCGGCCCTGCTCGGGGCCTCCGGAGAGGCTCACCTGAGCAAATATAAGCGCACGTATCGATTTAGGAGGGGAATGGCGCAGCAAGCGAAGACACCAGCGTGTATGATATGCCCGATAACACTAAAAAATAGTTAATAAAAGTGCTGTATACCACAAACTCAATTTGCTCCTGACACACAGACTGATGTCACACTAGCTGAGGATTCTGTGCGTCCTCAGCACTCGCGAGTTTACAGATCTGTTTTATATAGGCTTAATGTCCTAGAACAATCATAATCAAATACACCCACGATTATGCCTAAATGTCCATTTTGGTGGTGTCTTGAGTGAATAGGTTTGGGACGTGTGACAGTATTGGGTCCGGTATTACTGTAGACAGTAATATTTAAAGTGAAAGCAACTTAATATAGACCATAGGCTACCTATCAAATAACAACCAGTAGCCTGACTTAAACGTAAAAAAATAAATAAAATAAAAAACCACTTAAAGACACAGATACAAACTTTTTTATTATGTTGTAGGCCTATTTATTTGTCCTTGTATCATTTGTTTATTAGTTCTTATTTTATTACTGATTGTTTACTTGATTAATTAATTATTTGAGAACTTTTAGGCATTTGTTTATTGCTGTATTTACTTTTCCCAGATATAAAAATATAATTTATTGTGATGACAGCTTCTCAGTGTCACATGATCCTTCAGAAATAATTTTGGCAACGGCTACATTAATCCGGTGTAACTCCGGTGTTAAATATCCGATGTAAAATAATACATACTCACAGTACAAGCAGGCGTGGGTCGATAAACCAGGGCAAACAGGAATATCAGAGGCAGGGCATAAATCGTGGTCATAACAGGCAAATGGTCAGGGCAGGCAGCAAACAGGCAATAATCAGAGTCCATGCAAACAAAGATCAAGGGTAGGCAGAACAGGGTCGTAAGCAGTCATCCAAAGCAGAGTCAAACACAGGCAGGAATAAACACAGGGAATAACGCTCAGAAAAGTAGCCGGGGCAAACAAGACTTTGCAAAGAATGTGTGTGAGCAGAGTTTATGTAGGCATGATGATTAGGAACAGGTGTGCAGTAATCAGTCCAGAGTGAGGGTGTATGGGAAATTAAGTCTGATATAAGATTAGTACTTTGGGGAGTTCGACCTCTGGTGGCCGACGGTGGAATCTTCATCAGCATTTGTGACAGATGCAGTGGGGTAGATGCGGTAAGTGGCAGGTTATTCCAGACAGTATGCATCTGGGTTAATCTGTTTGTCCCATACCTGGGGCTGAGCTTTTTGCATGGGAGTTGTAGATGTAGGTTCCAGGTGGATTGTCCTGCTACACACCATACTACACACCATTGTCCTGGTGTGTAGTTTGGATCAGCCTATTGCTTGACCCTGTTTATGGCTCGTTGAAGGTGTACGTGAGTCTGGTTCTAGATAGTTTCGCTGCGCTGGAACCAATTGTTTACAGCGGGAACTTCAGATGGTTCCCCTGACCAGGGAAATAGTGGCGGCTGGAATCCTAGGATGCATTGGAAAGGTGTGAGTTTAATGGAAGGTTTAAGGATTGAGTTTTGTGCGTATTCTGCACAGGAAAGGAAAACGACTCCAGTCTGTCTGATTCTGCTGGCAGTACATGCGGAGGAACATGGAGATTTCTTGGTTTAGTCACTCGGTTTGTCCGTTGGACTGTGGGTGATTGCCGGAGGTGAGACTTATATTCACAAATAATATTCGAAAGAAAGTGGACCATACCCTTGATGTGAATTGAAATCCTCGATCTGACACAATGTCCTCCGGAAGTCCATAGTAACAGAATACGTAGTGGAGCAGATGTTCAGCGGTTTCAAAGGCTGTGGGAAGCTTCGGCAGAGGAAACAATCTGCATCCTTTAGAAAAACGGTCAAAAACAGATAATATGGTGGTGTTACCTTATGATATTGGTAGTTCTGTGACGAAGTCGATGGCAATGTGTGACCAAGGGCGTTGTGGAATGGGTAATGGTTGCAGTAGACCTGCTGGAAGTTGTCTCAGGGTCTTGGCTGTGGCACATGTGTGGCAAGAGTTGATGAATCCGATAACGTCATTCTGTAGTGTTTCCCACCAGAATCGATTTCTTATCAGTCGTGTTGTTGTTGTAATCCCTGGGTGACCGGAGCTCGTGGCCAAGTGAACCCAGCGCATGACCTTTTCCCTGAGTTCTGGTGAAATGAATGTTCGATCGTTGGGGCATTCTGCAGGAGGTGGATTCTGTGCATGTGCTTGCGTGATCTCGGACATAATATCCCACTGAACAGGGCCTAGGACTAAGGTGGAAGAGAGGATGGTCACTTGTTAAGTGTTTTGAGGGGTGTGATCAAATTGTCGGGATAGGGCATCTGCCTTGGTGTTCTTTGAACCTGGGATATATGTAATAGTAAAACTGAAACGAGTGAAGAAAAGTGCCCATCTGGCTTGCCTGGGATTCAATCGTTTAGCTGAATGTAGATACTCCAGTTTTCCGGTGATCGGTTAGTACTAAGAACGGATGTCTTTCTCCTTCCAGCCAATGTCGCCACTCCTCAAACGCAGCCTTCATATCCAGTAGCTCACGGTTTCCCACGTCATAATTCTGTTCGGTGGTTGAGAGTTTTCTGGAGAAGTAAGCACTTGGAAACATCTTAGGTGGGTTACCTTGTCGTTGGGAGAGAATGGCACCGATTCCGGTGTTGGAGGCATCTACTTCTACCACAAACAGCAAGTGTGGGACAGGATGGTGTAGAATGAGAGCGGTAGTGAAACGACTCTTTAATGTGTTGAATGCCTGGAGAGCATCTGTTGACCACTGTAATTTGTTGTTTCCTCCTCTGGTCAGTGCCGTGAGCGGTGCAGTGACTGAACTGAAATTCCTGATGAATCTTCTGTAGAAGTAGGCGAACCCCAGGGACCTTTGAAGCTCCTTCAGTGTAGCAGGTTGAGGCCAAACCAGGAATGCCTGAACCTTCTTCTCGTCCATCGCCACTCTTTCCGGACTGATGATGTACCCAAGAAACGATACCGATGACTGATGGAACTCACATTTCTCAGCCTTGGCATAGAGCTGATGATTAATCAGGTGCTGCAGTACCATGCGGACCTGTTGAACATATTCCTCCATGGTGTCTGAGTAGATCAGTATGTTATCGATGCACACCACCAAGCACTGATTGAGCATGTCTCTGAAGATGACGTTGATGAAGGATTGGAACACTCAAGGACTATTGGACAGCCCGAAGGGCATGACGAGGTTCTCATAGTGCCTGTTACTCTTGGAGAAGGCTGTCTTCCACTCGTCCCCCTCCCGGATGCGAATGAGATTGTAGGCGGAGCGGAGATCGAGCTTGGTGAAGAATCGGGCAGTTCTCAACTGTTCTAGAGCCGCTGGGACAAGAGGTAGTGGGTATCTGAATTTAACTGTAATATCATTAAGGCCACGATAGTCAATGCAAGGTCTCAGACCTCCATCCTTCTTTCCCATGAAGAAGAAGCCGGCTGCAGCCGGTGACGTGGATGGTCGAATGAAACCCTTCGCTAGCTCTTCCTTGATGTAGTCTTTCATGGCTTGATCCTCAGGCTCAGAAAGTGGGAAGATGCTTCCTCTAGGTGGCATAGTTCCTGGCAGGAGGTCTGTGGCACAGTCATTGTTGTGATGCAGTGGGAGTTGTGATGCTTTGGACTTACTGAAAGCCTCGATTAGATCGGCATACTCCAGTGGGACTCCTGGACTGGTGTTTATGGTGTTAATCAGGGCCGTGGTTTTGCTGGGTTGTGGTTGCGTTGAGCATAGACATTTGGCATGGCAGGTGACGCTCCAACGGGGGATCTGTTTTTCTTGCTAGGATATCTGCGGGTCGTGTTCTTGAAGTCATGGGAAGCCCAGAATAACCTGGTTATGTGGAGAATTAATGACAGAGACGGATGAGTTCGGAGTGAAGAGCGCCCATTTGGAGCTTGAGTTCGGTAGTGGTGTATTGCACATGGCAAGAACCCAGAGGGCGCCCATCTAGCACTGCCACTGCCAAGGGAGAGTTACAGGGGGTTAGAGGAATGCCATATTGCCATGCCAGCACTTCATCAATGAAATTGCCTGCGGCCCCAGAATTAACTAATGCTTTGGTGTGTATCATCTTAGTCTCGTATGTCAAGGTAATGGGTAGATCAAAACAGTTGTTCTGAGAGATGGCAGAAATCAGTAAACTCACCCTTCGGGCTTGTGTCTGTGGAGGTCGGCTCGGGCAGTCGGCTTTCAAGTGTCCATCGAGACCCCAATACAGACAGAGGTTATTCTTGACATGGTGATCCCGCTCCTCCGTGGATAGGTGAGAGTTTCTGACCGGCATGGTTTCTTTGTTATTGGTTGATGGACCATTAAATTGGGAATTTCCTGGACGTTGGCTGTTTTGGCGTGAACGAATGAGATTGTCGATGCGGATAGCCAGCTCGATGAACTGATCTAGGGTTTTATCTTCATCTCTGCAAGTGAGTTCTGACTGTAGTTCATTGTTAAATCCCTGGCGAAACAAAATTTTCAATGGGTCATCCACCCATATGGTTTGTGCTGCCAGTGTGCGGAAGTTGAGAGCGAATTCCACAGCTGTACTGTTCCCTTGACGTAATGCAAGCAATTGCTCCCCCACGCTCTGTCCTCCTTCAGAATGCTCGAAAACAGTGCGCAGTCGTTGAATGAAGTGTGAGTAAGTGACTTGTTCTAAGTCTTGATTATCCCAGACTGCCGTTGCCCACTCGAGTGCTTTGCCCGTGAGAAGTGAAAACATCAAGGAAATCTTGCCAGCATCAGCAGAGTAAAGAGAGGGCTGTTGGGTTACATTGAACATTGTACATTGCATGAGAAAGCCCTTACATTTCGATGGAGTGCCGTCAAACTTCACAGGAAACGCCAGGTGAGGGTTGCTTATTATCGTGTTCACAGGTGTTAGTGGTACTACCTGATTCGGGTTTTGGAGACCGCTGGGGTTTAATGAAGTTTCTGGACTGCCTTTACCAGTTCCTCCATCATGTTGGTCAAACAACTATGTTGCCGTTGGTAGATCACGAGTTGATTTGCTTGTGCTGTTAGCTCATGGGGAGAAGTGCATAGGAACCACTGAATCTTTAAATGGCGAAGTCTTCTGTAACAAAGACAGATTGGGATCCATGTGCAGTTTATTAAAATAATACAAACTCACAGTACAAGCAGGCGTGGGTCGATAAACCAGGGCAAACAGGAATATCAGAGGCAGGGCATCAATCATGGTAATAGCAAGCAAATGGTCAGGACAGGCAGCAAACAGGCAAGAATCAGAGTCCAAGCAAACAAAGATCAAGGGCAGGCAGAACAGGGTCCTAAGCAGTAATTCAAAGTCAAACACAGGCAGGAATAAATACAGGGAATAACGCTCAGAAATGTAGCCGGGGGAAAACAAGACTTCGCAAAGAATGTGTGTGAGCAGAGTTTATGTAGGCATGATGATTAAGAACAGGTGTGCAGTAATCAGTCCTGAGTGAGGGTGTATGGAAAATGAAGTCCGATATGAGGGTAGTACTCTGGGGAGTTCGACCTCTGGTGGTTGATGGTGAAATCTTCACCGGCGTTTGTGACATCCGGATAGATTTGAAAATGTTGTTTTTCAAAAACTTGAGTTTTCATTTTAAAACGCTGTCTATCCACGCTAATGTTTTCGAAAAGTTTCTCGAACATAAAATTCGAACATACTGAACATGTACATACTCATTTCACCCTGTGCTACAAGATACACCCATCGTGCTGAGCTTCGCATCCGGTGTGCGACCCCCTTTAGGCTGTAGCCTAACTACACTAACTAACTTACTATGCTCACTGTTCAGATGTGCAGTCACGCATGAAGTGAAAAAAGCAGAAAGCGGCGCACAAAAAAAGGCTGAATCCAAAACCCCTCTCTAAACCCACATAGGCCCACATAGAAATTGTTAACTGAATTAATATTTTTTAATTGGCTCAAACTTGACTTCAGTATTAAAATGTACATTTGCTCAATTATTTTTAAAGTTAATTGAATTAATAATTTTTAATTGGCTCAAACTTGACGTGCGTTTACTCAACCTGTTTTATAATTAATTAAACGAAAATGTTTTAATTAGGGGTTTCATTTTTAAATGATTTTAATCGTTACTAGGAAGTGCAGTGGAACTAAAATGCAAAAGTTATGCAATAAAATGCATAAAATGTTATAGTGAGGATAAAAAAATGAAAACCCATTGTATTATCTGCATTTATAACATTTGTCATACAAACAATACATTTTTATAACAACAATTAATTTTAAATTTCTTTATTTAAAAAAGGGGGGGGGGGGGTGAAACACTCAGTTTCAGTCAATCTCATGTCAATCTTGAGTACCTATAGTAGTACTACCTTGAGTAGTATTGCATCCTTCATATCTCCGAAAAGTCTTTAGTTTTACTATATTTATAAAAGAAAGATAGGCTGTACCGAGTCTTTCTGAAGAAAAAAACGAGCGGCTGGAGGCGTATCGTGTGGGCAGAGCTAAAGAATGACGAGCACACACAAAGCGGTGACGTCCTCAAGCGTGGAGAAGAAAACGCTACCCTAAATCAGATTCAACTACTACATATATGATCCAGGATCAGATCCGGAGGCTGAAATAAATTGAACAGGGGAAACAACAACAGCAGGACGTCCGTCTCTGTGGTATGTACTATATTTAGTGGCCTGTCAACATTTGTGTGTGTTTACTCGCAGTTTATGAGGACATGATTTGGTTTATGGACTATTGTATGAGACTAAACCTTAGCAGTAGCAAGCAAAGTGGTTTTGCACGTCAGACTTGTGTAACGTTATACATAGAACAACAATGGAGTAATCGTTAGCGCATTTGAATGACGAAGCACGCTTTGTGAGAATGCTAGGTTTATGTTTGGGTGGTTTTACAATAAACAAACTGACACCTATAGTGGTCAGCTAAACAAATGTATTTAAACACACACCATAGATCGCTGTCACGGGTTCAGGGTGTGTCATCGGCCCTCCTTTTGTCTGTGTTTTGTCCTGTTATTTTCAGCAGCTTGTGGCCAGGGCAATCAGCGCTGAGATTCAGTGCAGGTGTGTTCTTATCACGAGCTGAATTCACTCACCTGTCGCTTATTTCCTTCCTCCGTTATATTCCCAGCTGTGTCGTCCCCTGGTTGGGGGGTGATCCGCACTTTCGCGGATTTTTGAGGCTGTACCAAGATCCAACCTCCAGATGGCCATTCTTCCTCCCGGTCGGGTGGTAGCAATGGTCACCTGTGGGGTGGAGTCCAGAGTCCGTTCTGCCCTGCGCAACATCACTGTGCCCACGGGATGCCCAGAGAGTCTGTTATTCGTGCCCGAATCGGTCTGTACTAGCGTTCTCCAGTGGGGTCACTCATCCACGCTGGCTTGCCACCTAGGAGCAACTTGTACCTGTAGTTTAATCAAGCAACGGTTCTGGTGGCTTTCCGTGGTGCGGGACACTCGCCAGTTCGTGTTGGCATGTCCGGTTTGTGCTGCGGGTAAGGGCTCCAATCGACCCCTAGCAGGGTTACTCCAGCCGCTGCCTGTCCCTTCGAGACTCTTGTCACACATAGCGATGGACTTCGTCACAGGCCTACCTCCGTCTAGCGGCAACACGGTAGTCCTCACTGTTGTGGACAGGTTCTCGAAGGCGGCTCATTTTATTCCCCTCCCCAAATTGCCTTCAGCGAGGGAGACAGCGAGTATCGTCTTAGATCACGTTTTCTGTATTGATGGCCTCACGGTTAACGTGGTCTCAGACAGGGGTCCCCAATTTGTGTCAAAGTTTTGGGCAGAGTTCTGTCGACAGCTGGGGCGACTGCTAGTCTTTCCTCTGGGTATCACCCGCAGACAAACGGCCAGGCCGAGCGTGCTAACCAGGATCTGGAGAGAGTCTTGCGTTGTGTGGCATCTGCAGAACCGTCGTCTTGGAGTTCCAGATTAACTACGGTCGAGTACGCACATAACTCCCTTCCGGTCTCGTCTACGGGTTTCTCTCTCTTCCAGTGCTGTTTAGGCTACCAGCCACCTTTATTCCCCTCCCAGGAATCCGACGTCGTTGTTCCGTCCACACACTCGTTTATTCAGAGATGCCTCCATACGTGGAGGGTCGCCAGAGAAGCCCTTACTCGGACTGGTGACAGGAACAAGGCGTCGGCAGATCGTCACCGTACTAAGCACTTTACGTGTGTGGACAGAAAGTCTGGTTGTCTGCTCAGGACATTCCTCTCAGACTCCCCTCACGTAAACTGGGACCCAAATTTATTGGACCGTTTCCCATCACTAAGTTGCTCAGTCCGGTGTCGGTTCGACTCAAACTATTCCCCTAGTTTAAGAATATCCACCTGGTTTTGCATGTCTCTAAGATAAAGCCCGTCATGCATTCCCCCTTCAGCCCCAGACCTCTGTCCCTCCGCCTCCCAGACTCATCGAGGGGTCTCCCGCTTATACTGTAAGGCGGCTCCTTGATGTGAGATCTAGGGGTAGAGGCCATCAATGCCTGGTAGACTGGGAGGGCTATGGTCCGGAGGAGAGATGCTGGGTTCTGGCTCGCGACATTCTGGATCGCGCTATCATCGACCAATTCCATCGGCATCATGGCGAGTCCTCCGGGGACACCCTGAGGGGAGGGGTACTGTCACGGGTTCAGGGTGTGTCATCGGCCCTCCTGTTGTCTGTGTTTTGTCCTGTCATTTTCAGCAGCTCGTGGCCAGGGCAATCAGCGCTAAGATTCAGCGCAGGTGTGTTCTGATCACGAGCTGAATTCCCTCACCTGTCGCTTATTTCCTTCCTCCCTTATATTCCCAGCTGTGTCATCCCCTGGTTGTCAGTAGATTTGTGTTGTTGTCCTGTATGGTGGTATCTGTGTTTCGTGTCTTACCTGTTTTCCCGCTGTTGTGCTCAGGACGCCTAGATGAGGAGGTTTTCAGATGGCCGTGTGCCCGCCTTCCTCGGTCTCTTTCCGCGTCTTGTTCGGGCTGGCACCGGGGGTGTTTCCCGCAGCCTGTGTCCGCAGTTCGCTGTCAATCGCATGCTCCATTGATGAATTAACTAACGTTATACACAATCGTGTTGTTTACTGATGTTTACTTACGCGACAATAGCCTAGACATTTAACAGCATAGACATTTGAAGCCGTTTTACTCACCGCCTGCTTCTAAAGCACAACCGCGAACCTTTATCATCACCGCTCCATCAAAAACACACTTCTTTGGTAACTGTTGATTTCGTGAAGTCCTGTGACAGCAGTGACCGTGGAGATCCACTTTTGCGACGCGACTGAAGCGTGATGTTGTGCCGCTTCCCGTCATTTCTGTGTTCAAATGCAGTGCTGCCTTCCCGGAATGCTGTGCTGAAGCTTTGAAGTCGCTTGACATCACCCATAGGGATAAAGTGAAGCGCGGTGAGAAGAGCCCGTAGGGCCCATACAAGGACCTTCCGCTCTATCAACGTCAAGCAGACCCATACTCGAAAAAAAACTCTCCGAAACTTGTGAGAAACCGGAAGGAGTATTTTTAAAACAGAAATACTCCATCAAACGTCCAACTTAGTTTTTGAAACTTTGTCTATGTTTAGGATGGGAATCCAAGAATTTAACAGTTCTCTTAATTTTACGGGACAATTTCACAAGCTGGAACACGAAAAATCACGTTCAACACAACCACATAACCATAAATAGCGGCCTACATTAGACGTTTGACACGTTTCAGTAAATTTGCTCGTATACAAATCAACACCTTGGCCTATAGATAATGAGAGAAAGATGTTAGTTTCATATGAACATTAATTCGGTGACGACTCTGACTAGTGAACTTGACAGACATCACTTAAATAGCTAATCCCTATTTCCCTTGGATATATTTACTTCTAACTTACTTACTTCACTTCTGACGTTAAATATCCACACAAGCCTAATGTGTTCGACACATTTGTCTGCAATTTAATCATTACCACTTACCTGATGTGTGAACTGCACCCTCAAAATTGCTGGTGCTGCCTCCTGGTGAAACGAAACCTGCGAACTGCGCAATTCGTGAAGTCCTTTGATCTGTAACAATCCTTCCGCGAATACAGATCCTTCCGCGAAATCAAACGAGCAATACAGATCCTTCTGTATGATATTGGAGAAGTCAGACGAGCTCTTGTATGTATTCATTAAAATTAGGCAGATTAAATGCTAGCTACATATGTTCATGAATTATATATTTATATTAAATATGTAATAGAAGTGTTGTAGGATCCATCGTCTTATCATAATGCAGATATATACCATCATAAAAAAACATGGAAAATACATCTAATTTCACAAATGTTGTTCTGATATAGGCTATTACCAAATGTTTCTTACAGCCCATTTCAACAGCACAAACAAAAATCTATTTACCATAGTAAACTATTGTGTGTAAAATATTGTTATTGCCTTAATAGCCTACTTTTATAAAACATTGACTAGATTTGCATTTTTTAGTCAAGTCAGCATTTGCAATTCTAAAAGTTAACTGGATTTGAAAATATCAATTAATTTAATGTTTTTCAAATATATTTGTGCAGACTTAATATAATGTCTTCTTAACTAACCACAAGTAAGAAAATTAGCTCAACATTTATTTTTTTTGCTCTTGGATGATATTGCTAATGATTTTTTGACAGTGCAGTTTGAAGCACAGAGAGAGCAGCGTTGAAGATTATATACATTTAGTTAGGTAGAGACTATACATGTGAATGAACATAAATTGTTATGAGATTTTTGTTTTGTTTCGTTTTTTAACCGGGGGGTTGTGTTCATTGATTGTTGCTGTGTATCTCAGTTCAGCAGAAAAATCACTTTAGTTGCTAGTAATGTTGAAATTAAAGTACAGCTCTGAATTTTTTTTATTTTTTACATTAAGCTCTTAATTTTTTCCAGAGCTGTATTTTCAGTGCAGATTTAGAGATAAAGGCATTTTTTCATTCATCATATTTTTGTCAGACATGGTTACTGGTTGAATTTAGATATTTTGTACCAAAGCAACTTAAACAGAACAACCTCAAAATGAGATACATTTTGTGAAGGATTACCATAGACTGTAAAAAAATATGGACGTAGTGTCCGTGACGTCACCCATAGGATTCCGATAAGCCGTTCTGAAGCTTAAAGTAGAGATGAGCTGGGCGTTGCCATCTTGTGAGCGAGTCAACGTGTGTCGCTCCCGGATAACAGAAAATGGGCAAAAAGGCGGGATGTGCGCGGAGCTGAGGTGACGCAATAACTATAGACGACAGATAAATGGCTATCCACTTGTAACCACGCCCTTAATTATGCAGAACTTTAAGGCTTTATATAACGTAAACATAGGAGTTGTAAAAAAAGTTGTCATGAAGATCAAAATTAGCCTTATAAGCAAAAACCACAATTTGTACCAAGCTGTAAACATGTTTTTTCCTGCTTTAAAGTTGAGAATTTTAACATGGGGCTCAATGAGATTCTGCTCCCTTCTGGAGCCTGTCCCTAGTGGCCAGTTGAGGAATTGCAGTTTACATTACTTCCGTATTGGCTTCAAGAGAGATCCCGGGAGGTTGCCGCTTGAGGATTACCTATGTTTGCTTTAAAAATATGAAAATACATGTTTATCTGTATGAGAATATATTATATTTTACACTAATTTATTTAGTCTGTCAAAAAAACATCAATAGATGTTTTTAGGTATATTACTGTCCAGATCTCAGCTGGTGAGTCGAGTTCATTTACTGGACTCCAAGCTATTTTAGTTGAAGACCCCTGGTATATTGTGTGAGTTTTGATTTTTAAATACATTGTGGGAACTTTTTTGAGACACACACAGACATCAAGAATCAGCATATGAATCTCAAAAACATGTGGCCATTGTTGAGATTCACATGCTGATTCTTGATGTCTGTGTGTGGCAAACATTTTTTTACAGTGCAATGCTGCGGCGAAAAATACTGGAGAAATATCAGAAAGGAGTTTCTCAGAGAAATATTGCAAAGAGTTTGGAGTTATGATCCAGAGACTCTGGAACAATCTCTGTGCATAAGGGTCAAGGCTGGAAAACCATACTGGATGCCCTTCGATCTTCGGGCATCACATACAGGAATGCTACTATAATGGAATTCACAATATAGGCTCAGGAATAATTCCAGAAAACATTATCGGTGAACACAATCCAACATGCCATTCACTGCATTCCCTGCTAAAACTCTATAGGCCAAAAAAGAAGCCATATCTAAACATGATCCAGAAGTGCAGGGGTTTTCTCTGGGCCAAGGCTCATTTAAAATGGACTGTGGCAAAGTGAAAACTGGGTTACACTTTATTTTGATAGTCCACTTTAGACATTCTACTAACTATAAGTAACTTTGCAACTACATGTCAGCTTACTCTCATTAGAGTATTAGCATACTGTCAGTAGACTGGTAGGTTATGGTTAGGTGTTAGGGTTCGGGTTCGGGTTAGTAGAATAAGTTGAATTGTAGTTGCCAATTTACTTATAGTCAGTAGAATGTCTGTTGGGGGATAGACAAAATAAAGTTTTAGTAAATATTAATCATACAGTTTACAAATACTCTAATGACAGTTAGTTGACATGTAGTTGCAAAGTTACTTATAGTTAGTAGAATGTCTAAAGTGGACTATCAAAATAAAGTGTTACCGAAAACTGTTCTGTGGTCAGATAAATCCAAATTTGAAGTTATTTTTGGAAAACTGGGGCACCATGTCATCCGGACTCAAGAGGACAAGGACAACACAAGTTGTTATCAGCGCTCAGGTCAGAAGCCTGCATCCTTGATGGCATGGGGTTGCATGAGGGCGTGTGGCATGTGCAGCTTACACATCTGGAAAGGCATTATCAATGCTGAAAGGAATATCCAAGTTCTAGAACAACATATGCTCCCATTCAGACGTCATCCCTTTCAGGGAAGACCTTGCATTGTCCCAACATGACGATGCGAGATCCAACGTGATGATGCCAGATCACATACAGCATCAATTACAACATCATGGCTGCGTAGAAGAAGGAAACGGGTAACTGAAATGGGCAGCCTGCAGTCCAGATCTTTCATACATAGAAAACATTTGGCGCATCAAAAAGAGGAAGATGCGACAAAGACGACCTAAGACAGTTAAGCAACTAGAAGCCTGTATAGACAAGAATTGGATTCCTTAACATTCCTATTCCTAAACTTGAGCAACTTGTCTCTTTAGTCCTCAGACATTTCCAGACTGTTATAAAATGAAGAGGGGATGCCAAACAGTGGTAAACATGGCCTTGTTTACCACTGTTTGTGAAGTTTCAATTTTCAATAATGGTAAATATTGAAAATTGAAACTTCTACATCATTGCATTCAGTTTTTATTCACAATTCGTACAGTGTCCCAACTTTTTTGGAATCGGGTTTGTAATTAATAAATGCTTTGTTAATGGTAAGTCATGTTAATCAAGAGTCTACAAATGTTAGTAACACATCAGTAAATCATGAATAGAGTACACTTTACAATAAGGGTCAAAACATGTAAGTAATGATAATAAAGTGCGTATAAAAATGAACAACCTATCCGTTGATGTTCAGATGCTTTCAAATTTGTTCATCAACAGCCCAAAATCAATGGCTTTTTAAATAATGTTGTAATTTATATATGTGTGAGTTAAGATTAAATAATGCTCAACAAAAGTGTTGTTTATGGTTAGTTTATGTAAACTAATGTATTAACAAATTGTCCTGTTAATGTTAATAGATGCATTAATATATGTGTGTTAACATTAACAAAGATTAACTAATGCTTAACAGAGTTCATGGTTAGTTCACTAATGAATGTTAATGTTAACTAATGCATTATGCACTAATGCATAATGTTAACTAATCCATTAACTAATGTTAACTAATACAACCTTATTGTAAAGTGTTACCATTAGTTATTATACTTAAACAACAATTGGTGAAACTCACTCTGGGCCAGGTACCACTTGTTGAAGGGAAAGATGATGACATTGGCATATCATTAATCACAAACTGATACCAGTTCACTCCAGTGACAAAGTGTGAATGGCCACAGAATCAAGCTCAACAATCTGGTTTTGCCATGTGGTTTGAAGACAAGTTTACGGGTGGGATGTCACAGGTTTAACAGCTGTTCCAGTGCACTTACAGGGGTAGAAGGTTGGAAAAACACGAGTTACATGGGAAAAAACGTGTCCTGTTTTTTCATTCTCACTTTGCGTATCTTGTGTTACACTGCTATTCTGAACGCCTGTATACTGCTGTAACTGACCTTGGTTTTGTTCTTCTGCTCATTGTCCTGGATATCCATATTTGTGTTTTTAGACATCCATCTTTTGTATGTTTTGTCACATGCCTGCCCTGTCTTGTGTAGCACATGTGGGGCCTATACCACGAAGACGGTTTAGCTGGCTAGCCAGGTATGTTTAAGCACAGTTTGTTCCAATCCTGGGTTTTAGGTACCCTTAAAGTGATTTGGCTTTAAGCTGTGTTCATCGCTATAGTAATTGCGATCCACGGCTAACCTGCTCCAGAGCTAAGAGATAAGATAAGAGATCTCAAACTGAGATTGGACCAATAGAGCATTCTCTGCAGTCCGAGCGCGATGTACTGTAAGCTCAATCGCTCATGTCCGAGGTAATTCATTAACACCACTTACAGTACATGTGTTTTAATGAACTAAATACATTACAATCGGCTAAAACACTCTAAATAATGCTGGGTTGTTTTTTTAACCCAAAATGCTGGGTTAAGACTGTTGGGTAATTTTTTTTTGGTTTATTTGATCACATTTTAAACACCATTGGGTAGTTTCAAATTTCCAGTTGTTGGGTTAAACCTGCTGGGTCGCAATGCTTGGTTGATTCTACCCAGCGCTTGGTTGATTCACGTGCTTCCCTGCCTTGATGTTTAAATTCGCTCCCAAACTGTCATTTTGAAAGGACAATGCAAAAGGCAAAGCCATTGGTTGCAGATGTTTTAAGATAAGTTCATATAATGTTTTCATTAATAATAATTTAATTAGCATAATTATAGTTTTTTTCTTCTTCGCGGCAACAATTCTTAAGCTTACATGACGTTACGACAAAAGTTTTACCTCAGAATCCAATGCAATGTAATGTTACTGACATGATCCCCTTACGAAAATTAACCATGGTTTTATGTAGGGATGTCACAAGTACCGGAACTTCGGTACCAAGTGCATACTGAAATTTAAAAAATGTGACGATAGCCTATCTGTTTAGCATCAACACAAAAGTAGCCTATATTCGGTCCCGGAGGCTGCGTTCAGTCGCGTCACGTCAGTTATCTAAGCGCAGGGCTCCAAACTGTAGCCGAATATATACAAGTGTCTGTGAATATTAAATACTATTTAAATTTTACTCTTGCATGTTTGCATCTCTGTGTGAATGACGGGGGTGTAAGGCTGGAAAAACTAGCTGATGCTGAAATGTCTAATCGCTCTGAGAAAACAAAGGAAATTAGTATCTGAAGTCTGGGGTTAAACGGAATAATTATTCTTTAATATATACTTTCATTATTCAAATCAGTAAACTGATTGTTAGGCTGCATTAACTAGGTCAGCCGGAACCGGGAACACTTCCTATAACATCTGATGCACTCGTTACATCATAAAAAGAGTGGCATCCACACTAGTTTCTCTGTTTATCCGAGGTTTACTGCAGTCGGCCGGATCCAGGCCATGTCCGGATCGGATGGTGGACCTGCGTCTGGACATGACCAGCTCATCCTGGAGTGTCTGCTGAGTCCATGTCAATTGGTGTCTCCTCTGAATTTTCCTCACCGGGACGTCATCCTCAATAAACCCGTTTCCGGCGCAATAACTCCGATCTTTCAAGTATTCATATTCTTGTGCAATCAATGCGCCATCCTAAATGTTATCATAGCTATCAAAATCCAGTGTTCGGCACTTTGCGTACGTGAGTTTTTGTTGTAGATGTCTGTCTTTAAAAAAAAAAAAAAAAAAAAAAAAAATTATGTATTGTGCTAATTAATTGAGATTTCTTACAGCTCTTACAGGTTTTTGGCTGTGGCAAAGGGGGCGTGGTTCTGCGGGGTCTGCAGCCGGAGAGAGAGCTCAGAGCGGAGCGGCAGGTAAGTAGGTCAAGCACAGATGACGAACACCTGTTTCTGATTGCAGTAATTGGCAGGGAGAGAGCGCATTTAAGCCGCGACCGGGAATGAGCTGGGAGAGAGAGACAGACTGCTGACACACCCACCTGAGAGACTGACCCTGCGTCCCAATTCGCATACTATCCATCCTAAATAGTATTCGAAAATAGAATTAGTATGTCCCAAATCGTAGTATGTTGAAAAGAGTATTCCAAAGATTCCCGGATGGTTTACTATTTCCGGTCCGAATTCACAGTATGGATCGATGGGCACTCTAAAGGCTGATATTGCCCACAACCCATTGCGAGTTGGACGAGGATTCGATTAGAACTACAAACGCGGATAAAAAGCGTTAAAAAACTACAAACATGGCGGATGTGCGAGTTTGACGGTTAAGTAGAGAAGTTTAGATAAAGGGGTTTGAGTGACCAACTATCAATATTTAACCTGACAAAAATATATTTATTCAGTGTTGTCACATTATATTTCATCCGCAGCAGCATTGAGAACTTTTGAAATGACACGTTTGGCCATTAACTTTTAAATGCATCATTATATTTGAACTGTAAATACATGAGGAGAGTCTCTGCATTAAAGACCCACAAATGGCAGATCAACGAGCGGCTACATTTCTCTCCGATACGGTAGGAGATTAAACTGAATGTGAAGGATTTGAACTGTGACGAATCTGACGATGATTGACAGGGCAGATAAACGGTGACGGGATGCACGTAACTAAGCGACAGAGTCCGTTAAAGATGGCGAAGTAGTATGTCCCGAAGCTTGCATACTTTTCTGCTACACACTCAAAAGTATATACTTTTTCTTCACAAAAAGAGTACATACTTTTAGGACGTAGTATAAGTAGGCGAATTGGGACGCAGCATGAGTTTACCGGAAGCCGGAAAGGCCGCAACCCGGAAGTAAAACTGTTCCTGAGTGTTTATGAGAAAGATACACACTGGAGTGTGGACATTATATTTTGAGTAATAATTATAATAAAAGTTGTCAGCAGTCCTGCCGACCCCTGTCTTCTTCCTTCCAACACAACGAACTTTACTACACTGGTGCCAAAACCCGGGAAGGAAGAAGAGAGCCGCCGCCATGCAAACTCCGCCGAGGACGCCACTTGTGGACATTGCTCAATCGCTCGCGGGTCTTCACCAAGAACACCACCAGGACCTGCTGGCCGTGAGGGAGAAACAACAGAAAAGTTTCGAAGCTCTCCTCACGGCCCAGCATGAAGACCGCGAGCTGTTCCGGAGCTGGTTGGACCGGGAGGTTCGGGCCATTCCCCAGAGACAGACCATCGACTCGGCCGCCCCAATGACTTTAGCCAAGATGGGTCCGGAGGATGACCCTGAGGCATTCCTGGACCTCTTTGAGCGGGCGGCCGGGTATTGGGAATGGCCCAAAACAGACTGGCCAATGCGGCTGCTGCCTCTACTGTCCGGAGAGGCACAAGTAGCCGCCCACCAACTGCCAGTCCCGAATCTCCTGGTATACGACGACCTGAAGCGCGCGATCCTCCAGAGGGTCGGCCGGACTCCGGAACAACACCGGCAACGGTTCCGGACGCTAACCCTGGACGAGTTCGGTCGGCCCTTCGTCTTCGCGCACCAGCTCCGGGACTCCTGCCGCAAGTGGTTGATGGCGGCTGGGAGTGACGTCGAGGACATCATCGATCGTGTGGCACTGGAGCAGTTTGTGGCAAGGCTGCCGAGGAGGACTGCCCAATGGTTCCAGTGCCACCGCTCGGCGTCGCTAGACCAGGCCATCCAGCTGGCGGAGGACGAAATGGTGGCGTGCCGAGGGGTCGGCGAAACCCTACCATCAGCTTCTCTCTCTCTCTCTCTCTCTCTTCTTTTTCCCCCTCCTCTCTCTCTAAACCTGTCCCTCTACCCAGGTCACGCAGAACGCTGACGGCCCGGCCGGCTCCACGGTGGAGATCGGGAGCTCCAGTCGATCCAGCCGTCGGGTACCAGCCGTCAGCGAGAGGAAGGGGAGGAGCTCAGGATCCCGGTCTGCCGGCTTCCCGGCACCCGCTCTCTCCAAGCCAATTCATGACCCCACTGCCAGCCACTAGGGCCGCGGGGAAACCTGGGCCGGCGTGCTGGCGTTGCGGGGACCCCGGACAGTTTATTGATCAGTGTCCGGGGATGGAGGTGGGGACACTGGTCTGGATCCCCGACGCACCACACGCCGCCCCCGATCACGCTGGCCTGTACCAAATACCCGTGAGTATCAAGGGGGGTACTTATCAAGCTTTGGTGGATTCAGGTTGTAACCAGACCTCCATACACCAAAGCCTGATTCAATCCGGGGCATGGGATAAGCGCCGCATGGTTATGGTGAGGTGTGTGCACGGGGAGGTGAGAGAATACCCTTTAGTCCCGATGGATTTTCTATTCAGGGGTCAAAAACATAGAGTTGAGGTGGCCGTTAACCAGCACCTCCGGCATCCACTGATTTTGGGGACAAATTGGCCAGGTTTTAATAAATTATTGGGATGTTTGTGTGTGGATGCCTCTTGGGGAAAAAAAGAGAAAGGGAAGGTGGCGGTCGCGCAGGCGGGGGAGGTGGAACCGAGACCACTGGGCACTGATCCGGGGGAACCGAGCGCTCCGGAAACGCCAGTGTTTTCGGAACGCGATGACTTTCCCCTGGAACAGTCCCAGGATGAAACGCTCAAAAATGCGTTCAATCAGGTCTGTGCCATCGACGGCCATCCCCTCCGTCCTGATCAACCGCTCACCTTTCCTTATTTTACTCTGATAAAGGACAGGTTGTATCGGGTGACCCAAGATGCCCAGACAAAACAGACTACAACCCAGTTGTTAATTCCTAAAAGCCGTCGGGAAATGCTTTTCCAGGCGGCTCATCACAATCCGATGGCCGGGCATTTAGGGCAAACAGCGACACTAAACCGCCTCATGGCCCGATTCTTTTGGCCGGGCATTCACGAGAATGTCAGTTGGTAAACCCACCGGCCCAACCAAAAGCACCATTGTGCCCCCTCCCGTTGATGCAGGTCCCCTTCGAAAGAATTGGTATGGACCTCATCGGGCCATTAGAGCGGTCAGCCCGCGGACATCGCTTTGCATTAGTCCTAGTGGATTATGCAACACGATATCCCGAGGCAGTGCCACTGCGTAACATTTCGGCGAAAAGTGTTGCGAGTGCACTGTTCTCTCTAATCTCCCGGGTGGGAATCCCAAAAGAGATTCTCACCAATCAAGGCACGGCGTTCATGTCACGGACAATCCGCGAACTTTACGAATTATTGGGCATTAAATCTATTCGGACCAGCGTCTATCACCCACAAACAGACGGGCTGGTAGAAAGGTTTAATCGCACGTTGAAAACAATGATTCGTAAGTTTGTTCACGAAGACGCCAAAAATTGGGACAAATGGCTAGAACCTCTCTTGTTCGCTGTCCGCGAGGTCCCCCAAGCCTCCACGGGGTTTTCCCCCTTCGAGCTTCTCTATGGCCGCCAACCCCGAGGGGTTTTGGATGTCATTAGGGAAGCTTGGGAGGACGGACCATCCGCTAGTAAAAACGAAATTCAGTTTGTGTTAGACCTGAGAACAAAACTCCACACGCTGGGGCGGCTTTCAATGGAGAATTTGTTACAGGCTCAAGACAAACAAAGACAGCTGTACAACAAAGGGGCTAGATTACGACAATTTTCACCGGGAGAGAAAGTACTTCTATTACTCCCCACCTCGAGTTCCAAATTACTCGCCAAGTGGCAAGGACCGTTTGAGGTCACACGACGAGTAGGGGATCTGAACTATGAGGTAATTCGATCTGACAGGGACGGGGCACGTCAGATATACCACCTCAATTTATTAAAAAAATGGGTTGAGGCAGAGGCTGTGATGCTGGCGACGGTAGTGAGTGGAGAGGATGATCTCGGACCAGAGGCGGTTCAAAAGTCACAATCTCCTGCTCTGGTCCCGGGGGGAGATCACCTCTCGCCCTCCCAGCTCATAGACCTCAAACGGTTACAGGCGGATTTCGCCGACGTGTTCTCGCCCCTACCGGGTCGGACAGACCTCATACAACACCACGTTGAGACCGAGCCGGGCGTGGTTGTACGCAGCCGACCATATAGATTGCCTGAACACAAGAAAAAAGTGGTTCAGGCAGAATTAGAGGCAATGTTAGAGATGGGGGTTATAGAAGAATCCAACAGTGACTGGGCGAGCCCGATCGTTTTGGTTCCAAAACCTGACGGCTCGGTCCGTTTCTGCGTGGATTACAGAAAAGTCAACGCGGTGTCGAAATTTGATGCATATCCCATGCCACGGATTGACGAATTGCTTGATCGGCTAGGTACTGCTCGTTTTTATTCGACACTGGACTTGACAAAGGGTTACTGGCAGATCCCCTTGTCTCCAGTAACCAAAGAAAAAAACGCTTTTACCACGCCGTTTGGATTACACCAATTCGTTACGCTTCCTTTCGGGCTGTTCGGGGCACCCGCGACTTTTCAGCGTCTGATGGACCGAATTCTTCGGCCGCATGCTGCATATGCCACTGCCTATCTGGATGATATCATCATTTATAGTGGTGACTGGCAGCGTCATATGCAGCATTTGCGAGCAGTCCTCAGGTCGCTGAGAAGGGCGGGGCTCACGGCCAACCCGAAGAAGTGTGCAATTGGGCGGGTGGAAGTAAGATATCTGGGCTTCCACTTGGGTCATGGGCAGGTGCGTCCCCAAATTAATAAGACCGCAGCGGTTGCGGCCTGCCCAAGACCCAAGACCAAAAAGGAGGTTAGACAGTTCCTGGGGCTGGCGGGATATTATAGGAGGTTTGTACCTAATTATTCGGACCTCGCCAGCCCGCTGACTGATCTAACTAAAAAGGAAGAACCAGATACAGTTCGGTGGACGGAGCAGTGCCAGCAGGCTTTCACTCAGTTAAAGGCGGCTCTGTGTGGTGGGCCGCTCCTACAAGCTCCTAACTTTTCTCTCCCTTTTTCTCTGCAGACGGACGCCTCGGACAGGGGGCTGGGCGCGGTCCTGTCCCAGGAGGTGGAGGGGAGTGTTTGGCCATCAGGTGGGCCGTCCTCACCCTTCGCTATTACCTCCTGGGGCGGGAGTTCACCCTCTGTTCGGATCACGCGCCCTTGCAGTGGCTCCACCGCATGAAGGATACCAATGCCCGGATCACCCGTTGGTATCTAGCGTTACAGCCTTTTAAGTTCAAGGTGATCCACAGGCCGGGTGTTCAGATGGCTGCGGCTGACTTCCTCTCCCGTAGGCGGGGAGGGGGGTGGGGGTATGTGGCAAAGGGGGCGTGGTTCTGCGGGGTCTGCAGCGGGAGAGAGAGCTCAGAGCGGAGCGGCAGGTAAGTAGGTCAAGCACAGATGACGAACACCTGTTTCTGATTGCAGTAATTGGCAGGGAGAGAGCGCATTTAAGCCGCGACCGGGAATGAGCTGGGAGAGAGAGAGAGACTCCTGACACACCCACCTGAGAGACTGAGTTTACCGGAAGCCGGAAAGGCCGCAACCCGGAAGTAAAACTGTTCCTGAGTGTTTATGAGAAAGATACACACTGGAGTGTGGACATGTGTGGATGATGAAACGGCCTACAGAGAGGAGGTAAGCACCTTGACTAAATGGTGTCAGGAGAACCACCTCTCACTCAACACCGACAAGACCAAGGAGCTGGTGGTGGATTTCAGGAGACAGAGCCGAAAACACAGACCCATCACCATCGACAAGACACCTGTGGAGCGGGTAAGCAGCTTTAAGTTCCTCGGCGTTAACATCAGCGAGGATCTCACCTGGACTGCACACACTGAAGCAGTGCTCAAGAAGGCACATCAACGCCTCTTCTTCCTGAGACGGCTGAGGAAGTTTGGAATGAGCCCCAGCATCCTCAGATCGTTTTACACTTGCACTATAGAGAGCATCCTGACGGGCTGCATCACTGCCTGGTTCGGAAACAGCACCGCTGGCAACCGTAAAGCTCTGAAGAGGGTCGTGCGAACTGCCAGCCACATTGTTGGAGGTGAGCTTCCCTCCCTCCAGGACATCTACACCAGGCGGTGTGTAAGGAAAGCCCGGAGGATCATCAGTGACTCCAGCCACCCGTCCCATAGACTGCTCTCTCTGCTGCCCTCAGGTAGACGTCTTCGCAGCATCCGATCCCGCACTAGCAGGCTTAGGGACAGCTTTTTCCCACAGGCTATTAGATTACTTAACATTCAAAAATAATACACTCACCATACTCCCACAATAAGGCATACCACACACCGCACTTAACTTTAAGAGTCAACACTGCACTATATACACACACACTGCATTTAACATCTACCTGTTACATCAGGCACATCCATCACATTTCTTCCAGTTCATGTACAATCTGTGGCACTTCAGCATTTTTATTTTTATGTGTATATATATCAATAATGTAGTTTGTATATTCTGTGTAATTGCGTAAACAATGTATAGTGTAATGTGATGTTAACTGTGTGTATGTATATTGTGAGTATAATGTGTAGTGTAGCACTAACTGTAAGCATGCCAATGGTACACTGTGTGTACTGACTATGTATGTGCACATTGCACATTTTACCTGTTGAAGTTTGTATGGTTATATGTTAACTGTTTCTGCAAATTTCTGGAGCATGCTCCCAAGAATTTCACTTACCGAGGCACATGTGCTGTGGTAATGTGACAATAAAAAACTTGAACTTGAACTTGAACTTGACATTATATTTTGAGTAATAATTATAATAAAAGTTGTCAGCAGTCCTGCCGACCCATGTCTTCTTCCTTCCAACACAACGAACTTTACTACATTGGCCTTGTCTGTTCCGTTGCTTCTATTACTCTCCCCTTTTTTTGTAAGTCGCTTTGGATAAAAGCATCTGCTAAATGATTAAATGTAAATGTAAATGTAAATGAACCTGTCTCTTGCTTGATAACCAAAATTTTGAATATTCCTATCTAATATGATTTATGACTTGTAGGGTTGCCAGAATAATAATTATACACTGTTTAATAATACGCCAGAGGAGAACTGGCACCCGACTGAGTCTGGTTTCTCCCAAGGTTTATTTTTCTCCATCATTCCCTGATAGTGTTTTGGTTTCTTGTCACTGCCGCCTTTAGCTTGGCTTGCTCATTTGGGGACACTAACATTATGATCCAAGTTATTCAACTAAATTTACAAATTAAATGTATTAATTAGGTCATATTTAATTCTATAAACTATCCAATTTAAACTAGCCAAATAAAATGTTGTTGCAATATTGTCCTTTTTAGCACTGTGAAGCTGCTTTGAAACAATTGTCATTGTAAAAGCGCTATATAAATAAAGTTGATTGAGTGATTGATTGATTGATTATTTGTCCATACCTATGTTGATTGGAGTATTAAAACTTAATTTAAACTTAATTTAAGATACATTTACAACTGATAAAAAGGTCCGATTAAATTGTGATTAATCGTGAGCAATGTTGTGCAAGTTACTTCCAAACTGTAATATATTACAGATTGCTTATTACTGCTATTTAAAAGTAATTCTTTACATTACAATATTACTGTCTCAGAATTGTAATGTGTTACATTACTCCTGTATTACTTTTGAGTTAAGCGCCCAATGGCAGTGCCAATGCCATGGGCATGCGAGATTTGCATGCGTAACTCCGCCTACCCACATGGGTATATAAGGAAGTAACTGGCATGATCGCATTATGTTTCTGCTTCGGAGCCAAGAGCATATCTTCACTCCTGGAAGCCTGAATGCTGAAGTTCTCTCTTCAGTCTTCGAGACGAGCGATTCTCCATGGTGTTAGTGTAACGGTGCGTTCCAGCGATCTCACATTGCCTGCCGATCTGTGCAGTGATCTGCAACAGCTGTGCGCTTCGGCACTCTGCAGAGCTTTCACAAAAAGAGCTTGCGTGTGGCACGTCTTTTTCAAGACGGTTTGCCCGTGCACTTCCGGGTGCGATCGATATCTGTTGCTGTCTTTGGGGCCCATTTCACTGCCCGACGTATTTGGGCTTCAGCACGTTCGGACAGTGTTTGTGGATGTGCTGTGTTCCCTCTGCGGGAACATGACCATCGCGATACTGTGGTCGAGACTCAATGATCTCTACAAAGAGACAGAGTCCCCTCTGCCACACCCCGATCTACCATCTCCGAGAGAGGTGGTACTTTGGCTGGTGGCCCTGAGTGACCTGAGGGCAGTGCTGTGGTATTAAGAACCCCGGCGATCATTCCTCAGGCCACTCCCGCCCTCTCGCATATCGCTTCCAGCGAGTGTTGGACTGAAGTGGCGGGACCGTCTGCTGACACCCCTTTCGTTTCCTATCTTCACACTCCAGATAGCAGCGAGAGGTTGATTGCCGCATCTCAAGGTGGGTTAGAGTCCTTTGGGGATGACGATTCGGCTATGCTCCGCCTCCAGGTGTGTTAGCACTGTAGGATCTGACCTAGAGTTCACAGCCATGTTATCCTGGGCAGCCTCGGGCTGGTGTGGAACTCCACCCTGTCACGGGTGCTCGCGGTGTAGCGATTGGTTTTTGGGGGCGGCACGTGACAGCTGCGGGCACCGTCCCCAATGCCATTTCGCTCCTGAGATGCATGAGGAGCACACGGGGTCTGGGAGATCCCGTGTCTTCCCGTGACCATTCGGAGGCCTCCTCCGCCTTCTCTGCCCTCAAGGGGTCATGGCTTAAGGGTACACTGGGGTCCCCCCCCCTGAGTCAGACGCTCTGTTGCACACTACGGTGTCCAAGGAGTGCTTTGACCTGAGGCTATCCTAAGCACCCTCCCAAGCCTGTTGGCTTGTCTAAGCTGCCGCCCCGATGCGTATGCACGAGGACAGAGCCCATCCAGGGCTTACGAGCTGCGTGTCACCATTGATCCCGCCCCTCGGGTGGCGTAGGTGACCACATGCGCCCTGGGTCAGGAGATGTCCACAGCTGTGGTCCGGGAGAGACAATTGGTCTTACCTGGTCAATGTGGGAAGATAAAATAGAGCACGCCATTTTCAACTTGCCCATATCAGTTCGGCTGGCCTTTTCAGCAGCACAGTCGAGGACTGCGCCCAACAGTTCTTGGCCATCCCCAGAGGCAGACTGAGGCCATCAAACACGTACTGCCCCAGCGGCCCACTGCTGCACCCAAAGCGCCGCCGGCACAGTTGCCTCAGCCTCCTCGCCGCTGAGGGCGACCTCTTGTGGCCCCCCTGCTCCCGCGTGGCTGCAACAGCAGCCTTCACCCGTGCCGTGCTGCGGAGCGCGGCGCAGGAAGCCGCCCCAGTCCGCGCCAGCCCCGCAGCCCGCTAAACGCCAGGCTAAGTGGTGCTCCTGATGCGGACAGCTCAGGGATAGGCAGTTCTTTTCAGGGGACGGTGGCAGGACCCCTTCTTCCCGTGGTGGAGGGCCGGGGGAGAATCTTTTGTTCAGCTGCTAGCCCACGGGTCAGCAGCACCCTAATATAAAGAAAGAACTGATAAACCCATCCCTGAGCACCCATA
The DNA here is from genome assembly GCF_024679245.1 of Pseudorasbora parva. Lineage (NCBI taxonomy): Eukaryota > Metazoa > Chordata > Actinopteri > Cypriniformes > Gobionidae > Pseudorasbora > Pseudorasbora parva. The sequence goes on along the minus strand of NC_090181.1, from coordinate 36,173,103 downwards.
GACCGGTGACGGCAGTGTGCGCCGCCCCCAGGCCATGCCACTCACGTCCCTCTCAGGCATAACCGGTGAGTTACGACCAATCCTGGACCTTCGTGTCGTGAACCCATCCCTTCACAGGCTTCCGTTCAGGATGTTGACTGCGAAACGTCTTTTCGAATGCGTTCGTCCATGCGATTGGTTTGCAGCGATCGACCTGAAGGACGCATACTTACATGTGTCCATCCTTCCTCGACACAGACCGTTATACTGGGCTACTCTCAAGAGCAGGTGTGTGAACACAGAGACCTGGTTCTCCACCAATTAGCCCGTCTGGGCCTTCGGGTCAACTGGGAGAAGAGCAAACTCTGCCCAGTGCAGAGGATCTCTTTTCTCGGTATGGAGATCGACTCAGTCGCAGGTGCGTGTGCAGCTTACCGGCGAGCGTGCACTGTCACTGCTGACTTGCCTCCATCAAATCGAGAGCAAGTGTGCAGTTCCACTGAAATATCTGGCATCTGCAGCCACAGTGACACTGCTCAGATTGCTTCATATGAGACCGCTTTAACACTGGCTTAGCGATCGAGTCCCGAGATGGGCATGGCAGTCTGGCACGCTCCGGGTCCCAGTGAGTCGGGCCTGCAGACAGACACTCACCCAGTGGTCGAATCTCAGCTTTCTACGGGCCGGTATACCCTTAGAACGAGTTTCCAGGCATGTTGTTGTGTCAACAGATGCTTCCACTATGGGTTGGGGTGCCATGTGCCATGTGCCATTGTAGCGTACCACAACCACCAGGGCGGTCTAGGGTAGGTCATTTTGGTCGCCCCATATTGGCATGGCCGGACCTGGTTCTCAGAACTGCTACTCCTTGCGACAGCCCCTCCCTGGCCGATTCCTCTGAGACAGGATCTCCTCTCTCAGGGAAGGGGCACCCGCATCCCGATCTTTGGAACCTCCATGTGTGGCTCCTGGATGGGACGCGGACCTCCGGTGGTGGCTACCATCACTTCCGCTAGAGCTGAGTCCACGAGACAGGCCTATGCATTGAAGTGGAACCTCTTCGTCAGCTGGTGTTCTTCTCGCCAAGAAGACCCCTGGAAATGCCTGATTGGGTCGGTGCTGTCATTTCTCCAAGAAGGGTTGGATCGAAAGCTGTCTCCTTCCACCCTTAAGGTTTACGTAGCCGCTATCGCTGCCTATCATGACATCTCTGATGGTAAGCCAGTAAGTAAGCACGACCTGATCATCAGATTCCTGAGGGGTGCGAGGAACTACATCCTCCTCTCGCTCCTCTTGTACCCTCTTGGAACCTCTCAGTAGTTTTAGATGCACTGCAGAGAGCCCCATTTGAGCCTTTGCAGTCAGTAGATGTTAAGTTCTTGTCTATGAAGACAGCGCTCCTGACCGCATTGGCCTCCATCAAGAGGGTAGGGGACCTGCAGGCATTTTCGGTTGACGAAGCGTGCCTGGAATTCGGGCTGGGTGACTCTCACGTGATCCTGAGACCTCGGCCTGGATATGTGCCCAAGGTTCCTACCACTCCGTTCAGAGATCAGGTGGTGAACCTGCAAGCGCTGCCTTTGGAGGAGGCAGACCCAGCCTTGGCACTGCTCTGTCCAGTACGCGCTCTCCATGCTTACGTAGACAGGACGCAGTGTTTCAGGACCACAGACCACCTCTTTGTCTGTAATGGAGGGAAGCTAAAAGGGAAGGCTCTCTCAAAGCAAAGGTTGTCCCACTGGATAGTGGACACCATTGTTTTGGCATACCAGCAGCAGGGGCGACCATGCCACCTTCAGGTTAGGGCACACTCTAAATCCACCTGCGGCTGGTACCCCAGTGATCTTACATATGCAGCCCTTAACGGGTCATATGTGTATTCCTAAGTCCTCCCTATGGATAGGCCTTTTGCCGCATATTTCCAACTGTAATATGCCTCTCTGTGTACCTTGGTAACTCCTGTGATAAGTGGGATGCTTTCTGCTGTAGTAGTCTTACGCCAGGGCACTCATGCTTACACAGGGTGTAAGCCAAGTGGCGTGCTTACATTGGGACCCCCATTCGTCAGTCACTGACGTTACTCAGAGTGACTGAACGTTCCCTTTCATTACCACGTAACGTCCATCTGCCACATCCGCTGTACCACTGGAAAGGCTGAGAGTTCAGTCTTAGCTCCTCAGCAGGTGACATAATGCAATCATGTCAGCTACTTCCTTATATACCCATGTGGGAAGGCGGAGTTACGCATGCATATCTCGCATGCCCATGGCATTGGCACTGCCATTGGGCGCTTTCTAAGATCTCAAAGTTGATTGGCTTCTAGGCGAAACCCCCATTCATTAGTCACTGACGTTACGTCTCCGTTCCCTCCTCAGGGAACGAGGGTTACATATGTAACCCAGACGTTCTTGTCCTTATCTCTGATAAACTAAGCAATGCGCATCCATCTCGGGAATGTACAGTAGGGATGTGACGGTGTAAATATTTTCCACCAGTTAATCAAAGTGTGATGTGACAACACCGGTAATAACGGTATCTGGGCTTTTAAATCACTAGTCATTCTAACCAAAAGGAACATGCACACCGCCGCTTTAATAACGGGAGTGGATGCAAAGCGAGTGCTTTCAATGAATTCCTATGAAAGTTATGCTTCCATATGAACTGAAAATGCGCCAGTGCGCGCACACCGTGAATGACAGTTCGTCAGTAAATGTGCGCTCTGTGCAGCCAAGTAGATTTTAGCTTCGTGTGACATGATGAGCTTGAAGCCCATTTGCCTGCGTTGGAGTAAATGGCATGACGTCATTAAGTTGCGCCCGTATTTAGGTTAGAGCGCACCTGTGGGGTTCTCGTCTGTTGTTAGCGTGCCTTTGTCTGGTGCTGCGTGGTGTGGTGGGGTGCTGCGACCATTTTGAGGTAAGTAGACCATGGTAAACAGAGATATCCAGCGTGTAGTAGTAGCAGCTGAATTGCTTATTGCTTTTATTTAGTGAGCAACGGTTTGATGTGGTAATTTAGCGTCCATCACAGACGTGGTTTTAGGACCTTCCCGTTTGTATCTGCCGGCTGCTGTGCGGGCGTTTGTGCCCTTCAAGTGCGGTTATAACAGGTTTTAATGGCTTGTCTTCGACATTTAGAGTATAACAACTGGTCGGGTAGTAACATTCTTGTATTATTTTGTAGTTGTGATGTATGAATAACTACTGTGAACAATTAAAGGGACCTCATCTTTCTGTGTACCGGATTCCGCAGCTTAGTGACGGTAGGTTCACGTTTACATTTTTCCCTGTTCAAAGGAATAACATGAATTGTCTTTTTAATCAATTGTGTGAATTTCAGGAGGATCGCAGTCAGTGCAGTGACGTCACCGCTGTTTTGTCATAGTTGTGTTGATACATGCTGCTCGAGTTGTATTTTCATCCTTATATCTTTTTTGTGGCTTGAGTGTTTTTGATTAAGATATTTGTTTGTGTTCATTATCCTTAATTATTCATTATTTCATTCTTTATAATTTTGTTTTGGATCACTTGTTTGAATCCTAACCTAATTATTGATTTGTGAACTCTGTATAATACACCTGTCTTTTTGTCCTTTTTCTGAGTTTTGATTTATTTTGTGTATTGTTTAATTGAAACTTTGTTTTGTATGCCCATATACAACTTCCTTTTTTGGTTTAATTGAAATTTGGTTGTTTATTATTTTTGTTTTGTGAGAAACCTCGGCCAGTAAGGTCTCCCTTACTAAGGGCTGGCGGTGGATGAACAATTGACCCTCACTTGCCTGTTCATGCAATTGCTTGCATTCTGTCATCACCCAAGTGTTGTTTATATATTTTAGTTTGGCTCAGCAGAGCGCGCCTCAGTTGTGCTATTCTTTGAAACGACAAAGCTTTTAAACCTTCTTTAGACACTTTTCCAGTGGCCAGCGCGAGCACAGAGGCTGAAATCATGCCTGCGGCACTTCTGTAAAATCCTCACTAAACACTGGACTATGTCACACAATATCCAAATGTACACCAGCAAGAGGGAGATGAATAAACTATACAAAAATATATCAGAAGCTGTCATTTAGTATTTAATGTCTAACCTGGACACCACACGCGGCTATTGAATGACCATGAACAGGTAATAACTTGCATTTTTCATTCGTTAATGTATCGCATTCCTCCCCTTTCTTTTTCCTTTTTTTTGCCACACCTGCCACATCAATCTCCCCCCACCCAGCAAGTGCTTTAGTGCGTCAGATATAAAACAATGAGTTTAAAGTTGGGAATTTGTTGTGTCACATCACCTCTCATGCATCTAATGTGGACAGGATTGCTTTCGTTTTTTAGGGTGCTTGGTCGCTTACGCCAGACAGTGAAAGTTGCCTGATTATTTATGACGGATTGCCGAATTCACAGTGTCAAAAAGACCTAAGCCGTCTCATGCAGGGAAGATAATGAATAAGGGGATAAAGACAGAGGTAAAGTTATGAATGAACGTTTTATCTAATTATAATATGAATGTTCGCTAATTCATTCCAGTTATTTTACCTTAAACTTTAGGCAAGCAGCTGTTCTGGGTAAAAAAATAAATTTATAAACACATTTAAAACACAAATTAATAATGATATTTATATACAGGTTTATCTAAAATAGCATTTTTTTGTAAAATACACATTAAATATAAACATTTCTCAGTTTAATTCATGGTGAAAACATGAATGTGCAGAGTTTAGTGGAAGATTGCTGCCATCTACTGAAAAACAAACACTAGCAATTTCTCAATTAACAAGTTTGTGCACGAATGTTATGCAATTACTCTTGCTACTTGTGTTTAGGCTGTAATGTTGTGTATGTATAGTTTAACTATCATCAGTCTTTAAAAATATATAAATACATACATTATAATATACTGGATTTAGGGTACATTTTTTAAAACAAAACCAACATATAAAACAACAACAGGCATTAAAATATTAAAACAGTGCCAGTGTTTCCACAATTTAGACTGATAACATGTAATGTTGGTGCTGAACCTTGATACAAGGGGCACCAGGTAAAATCTTGCCTAGGGCAACAAATTGGTCAGGGAAAAAGTTCAGCAAATGTCATTTGAGGTCAAAAAGACCCTGAATATTGTAAAATATACATGTTGTAATATATATATGTTGAGGGCCAAAAGCAGAAGAGTACCAAATTAAAAAGATGTGTATTCTTTTAAATGTGTATTAACAGTGTCCAAAGATCTGACAATTATTAATGAATTATGTATTTGATTTGAAAAGGCAATTAATCAATAATCCAAGCTTTTTTGTCTTACTTTTCCTGAAACCACCCTAATATTTTAGGTTATTGTAATATAAGAGAGTGTGAATTACAAATTCTGTATACACTCAAACAACTGATTTGACTCCCATACTGTTTTCAGTTATTTCCAAAACAATTTTTCTTACCATGTGTCCCTCTCTTGCTGCTACGTAACACACCCGTCCTCCACTGAAAAAAGATCCATTTAGAGAACCAAAGGCTGAGAGTGCTGCAGCAACGGACATCACCCAGCCCCACCCTCCTAATACTTTATTCCTTTCACAAGAAACAAACAAGTTTTTACACATCATATAACAAAAATCCTTGTGTCAACAAGAATATCAAGATCATATATAATACAATTTCACATTTTATGGGTTTAAGTACATCAAACTAAATCACATAATTATATCTTAACAGTGTTATATATTTATTATAGCACTCAGAACCTTACCCCCAAGTGACAGCTACTGCACTGGATGATACCATCTCTGTGGGTGTCATAACAACCAAATAACTGACATTGACTAGTAGGTACAGAACCGTTACCATGGGAATAGCAACCATTAGTGCCCTTGGCAGGTTCACCTGAAAGACAAAATCAGTTCATAAATGAGATTAATATATTAAAAAAGCATACGATGTTGTAGTTTTATGTGACATCCGCATTTATCACCATAATAATAAAATTATCTTGCTTGAATGTGTTACTTTACTTCATCTGGTATATCTATAATGTCAAAATCATTACACTGCAGAAGACATGAACTTAATCTCACCTCTGGTCTTTTCACCTCCTCAATGACATTGTTTAAGTTGTACCACCCAGAATATGACCACAGGCACTGATATAGTGCCAATCCAATGGTATTAATGCCAAGCTTTGTGTCTGCAAAGGCACTTTCTAGGTTGCAGAGGCTTCCATAGTTTCCCTGTACAAGTGCTGATATTCCTCCAATAACTATTATCATTAGACCTAAAAATTTGGCTACCATAAACACTACCTGAGTAGCCATAGTAAAACGTACATTTAGCATGTTGATAATTGCAACCACCAAGACACATGCTGCGGCAATAAACTTGACCACTAGTATAGGTGGTGTACAGCCTGGGTAAAATGGTGCCACAGCATACTTAGCAAAGCTCAGAGAACCAGCTATAATTCCAAATGGTTTAATCACAAACATGGTTGTAAAGGCTACAAAAAATGCAGGACAAGGTCCATACATTTGCAGGATATAGATATAGTTGCCCCCTGATTCTCTGATAATGGTGCCCATCTCAGCATACGAGAAAGCAGTACACATACATACTATACCACACACTGCCCAGACAACCAAGCTTGCCCCTGAACTCCCAACATACATCAGAACAAACTGTGGAGACATAAAAATTCCTGAACCTATCATGATGCCTGCAACCAAGGATACAGCACTGGTGAGCCCCAACTCCCGTCTCAGAGTCAGCTTTTCATTTTCAACATTTTTCATTTTGCTGAAATGTAAAAAGAAGGCTGTTGTGCCTCAGATCTTTGATTCTGAAGAGAATGAATGAAGAACAAAAAATGCTTCAACAAGATCTTGTTCAGTCTTTAACTTCTTCAAAGTTCTTGTTCAATATTAACTACACTGACAACTGAGGGCACACAGTTTATGGAATTGTACCAACAGGATGTACACTTTGTACACTTAGACACTTCAGACTACAAAACAAGACACCACATGTAACATATTTCTGTTGTAGGACAGTTTGTTCAACTGCTATGAAATAAATCATCAAGCAACAGATCTGTCTAATCATTTCTGCAAGATTGCATCACTGAAATAGGTGTTTCAGAAGTGATCTGAATAAGTATATAAATGCTACATAGAGCTATTTCATCAGTATTTATTTATTAATTATTATTAATTTACAATTTGCCATATTTGTCTGAAATAGGAAAATGTGTTCAAGAATGGCATTTTTTTATTTAAATCATTTAAAAAGTATATTTTGGCAACAGTTGAATAATATTCTGTGCATAACAAATGCATGGTTCATTCTATAAATGGGATTTCATATTATCAAAAAAGTACTTTTGCTTTCTCAAAAAAAAAGCACTCAAAAAATGCTTTCTCTATAAAATTACTATAGGTCTCTGTATAAATATTTATAATTATTTTGATATATTTAATCAGTGTAACATATCTATTAATTGTCAATTGTGATATCACAAGCAGAAGATTTTTTTCCTGACAAACTTGATTTTTAAGAATCATTTTGTAAAATGTGACATTCTCAACACAATTACTAAGGACATGATTCTTAAATATAAATCTGCCTATGATATAATATTAAAGATATATTCTGCTTTTTTATTACAATGACACCCAATTTATTTACATGTAAAGATCACTATGTCATCTTGCAAAAGAACAACTTGTAAAATACCTTTGGTTATAAATTCCTGTGGTTCCCAGTCCTTGCCCTGAGTACTCCAACACTGTTTGTTTTTGATGATTCTCTTATCTAACACACATATTTGAGATATTGGACTCCTACAAACAAGCTATTTATTTAAATAATATAGAAACATGTTTCCATCACTGAATAAAAAATAACAAATGTATTTTGTGTGTTATAGTCAGAATTGCAAAATATAAACTTGCAATTCTGAGTAAATAAGTCAATCTTTTCTTTCTCAGATTTGGACTTTATAACACAATACACACACATGCATGCACGCACCCCCCCACACACACACACACACTGAGTTACCATATTTTATGAGGACATTCCATAGATACCAGCAAACTGTATATTTTATCCCCTCTAAACCTACCAATTACAGAAAAATGAAGCTAGTGAAAGTTCTGCCAGGAAGACTCGATTGTTACGTCACTAATTATCTTCTCATCTATCCAATCATACTCTTTACCGTAGCATATAAAGGTTGTACTTACTCATGTCTGAGTTTGCAGATACTGCCACTTCAGCACCACCATCCTCCCCACCACCACGATGGGACCTTTCCTCCATCCCCCCCTACTCAACCAGCCGGGCTTTCATTTCATCCTCAACCCCACCAGATGGGATCTCCCCTCTATCCTGAAGACTTCAGGATGTCTTTCCCTCCATCTACCCCACCACCACCAGATGGCCCCCTTCCTTACTTTGCAGGGGTGAGCTGCGCCCCTACTCTCGTATTCAAGCAGGATACGCAGATTCCGTACCCTCTGAATGCGAATTACGAAGGGGGCCTACACCAAAGAACTTGGTTGCTTGCTGAGCTCCTAAATAAATGTTATTGTTACAGCATTAATTCTCCTGAGTCTTTCTGGCAGAACTTTCTGTATTTTTACATTTTCAATTATTCAACTATTTAGTGTGAGTTATAAGCTGATCATTTATGGGAACCAAAAAATGTGCCCATAAGGACAAGGATTTTGGATATGGCCATCCTTGTGGGGACATTTTGTCCTTATAACATAGGGTTTACTAGGACACACACATATACGCACTTTTTTAAAAACGTTTTAATTGAAACTTATTTCCTCATGGAGATACATGTCCCCATAAGGACAAGGATTTCATCTTAGAATTTTTTTTTGGCAGGGTGATGTACACTTATAACAATAAAGGTTCATTATTGATATTGATGGTTTCATGATGAACCTGTCAAATCCATAGAAAGTTTTGTGCGCAAAGCAAACCAACTCCACAAATGATAGGCAGGCAAGGGTTTGTATACCAAAAAAGTCCCAGAATAATCTAATTGAGTGAATAGGCCAGGGTAAACAGATGTGAGTAATACAAATATAATTTATAATTTTTATAGTATAAACAACAAAACGCACAATATAATGATTTTACTATGATAAAAGTTGTTATTTTATAAGAGAAGGCAGGAGTAGGGAATGTTGCGACAGGTAAAAGTAATTTACGGCATTACTAGCATTTACACCCACCCAGATTCAGCGGGCTCTGGTTATGGAGCAAGAAGTACAGACTCTTCTGCAAAAAGAGGCTATAGACAGGGTTCCTCCCCACAGCAGAGAGTCTGGATTTTACAGCCGGTACTTCATAGTTCCAAAGAAGGATGGAGGGCTGCGGCCTATTTTAGATCTGTGTCAGTTAAACAGGGCAGTAAAGAGATTAAAATTCAAAATGCTCATACTGAAACAGATTTTTTGTCAAATCACGTCTGAGGACTGGTGTGTTACAATAGACTTGAAAGATGCATACTTCCACGTCTCCATCCTTCCGCAGCACAGGAAATTCCTCAGGTTTGCTTTCGGGGACAAAGCTTACCAATATCGGGTGCTGCCTTTCGGCCTAGCTTTATCACCCCACACTATCACAAAGTGCATGGATGCAACCCTGGCTCCATTGTGACTCCAGGGCATCCGCATACTGAACTATATAGATGATTGGCTCATATTGGTGCAGTCGGAGCAGTTGGCGGTCCAGCATCGAGATGCTGTTCTCGACCATTTGAAAGTGTTTGGGCTAAGGCTAAATTTTAAGAAAAGTGTGTTGGTACCTCAACAGAGCACTACTTTTCTGGGGGTAGTTTGGGACACGAGACGAATGTTGGCTTAGCTATCTCCCGCCAGGATAAGAGCAATCCTGGAGGCTGTGAACAGGGTAAAGCTAGGTAAGTCACTCACTGTGAAACAGTTTCAGAGATATCTGGGGCTAATGGCAGCAGCGTCCAATGTGATACATTTTGGCCTGCTGTACATGAGACCATTGCAGTGGTGGCTCAGGACCAAGGGCTTTTCACCAAGGAGAAATCCTTTTCGCTTGATCAAGGTCACACGGCGATGCCTGCGTGCCTTGGTGATGTGGAAGGATCCTTGGTTCCTATCCCAAGGTCCAGTTCTAGACCGATGCCTCCCTAACTGGCCAGTGGAGCGGCCATCAGCTTTCGTGGCATATAAACCAGCTGGAGCTGATGTCCGTGTTCTAGGCACTCAGGCACTTTCTCCCAGACCTGAAGGGCCACCATGTGTTAATTCGGTCAGTCAACACGTCGGTGGTCTCCTATATAAATCGCCAGGGTGTAAGATCTCGCCATTTGTGGAATTTGGTGCATCAAAGGTTGATTTGGGCCTGGGGCAAATTGTTATCAGTCAGAGCAATATACAGTTCCTTCTCAAAAAAATAGCATATTGTGATAAAGTTCATTATTTTCCATAATGTAATGATAAAAATTAAACTTTCATATATTTTAGATTCATTGGACACCAACTGAAATATTTCAGGTCTTTTATTGTTTTAATACTGATGATTTTGGCATACAGCTCATGAAAACCCAAAAATCTAAAAAATCTAAAAAAAAATAGCATATTTTATCCGACCGATAAAAGAAAAGTGTTTTAATACAAAAAAAGTAAAAAAAGTCAACCTTCAAATAAATATGTTCAGTTATGCACTCAATACTTGGTCGGGAATCCTTTTGCAGAAATGATTGCTTCAATGCGGTGTGGCATGGAGGCAATCAGCCTGTGGCCCTGCTGAGGTGTTATGGAGGCAGGATTTTTCAATAGCAGCCTTAAGCTCATCCAGAGTGTTGGGTCTTGCGTCTCTCAACTTTCTCTAACAGATTCTCTATGGGATTCAGGTCAGGAGAGTTGGCAGGCCAATTGAGCACAGTAATACCATGGTCAGTAAACCATTTACCAGTGGCTTTGACACTGTGAGCAGGTGCCAGGTCGTGCTGAAAAACGAAATCTTCATCTCCATAAAGCTTTTCAGCAGATGGAAGCATGAAGTGCTCCAAAATCTCCTGATAGCTGGCTGCATTGACCCTGTCCTTGATAAAACACAGTGGACCAACACCAGCAGCTGACATGGCACCCCAGACCATCACTGACTGTAGGTACTTGACACTGGACTTCAGGCATTTTGGCATTTCCTTCTCCCCAGTCTTCCTCCAGACTCTGGCACCTTGATTTCTGAATGACATGCAAAATTTGCTTTCATCCAAAAAAAGTACTTTGGACCACTGAGAAACAGTCCAGTGCTGCTTCTCTGTAAGCCCAAAAGTGGCTTGACCTGGGGAATTCGGCACCTGTAGCCCATTTCCTGCACACGCCTGTACACAGTGGCTCTGGATGTTTCTACTCCAGACTCAGTCCACTGCTTCTGTAGGTCCCCCAAGGTCTGGAATCGGTCCTTCTCCACAATCTTCCTCAGGGTCCGGTCACCTCTTCTCGTTGTGCAGCGTTTTTGCCACACTTTTCCCATCCCACAGACTTCCCACTGAGGTGCCTTGATACAGCACTCTGGGAACAGCCTATTCATTCAGAAATGTCTTTCTGTGTCTTACCCTCTCGCTTGAGGGTGTCAATGATGGCCTTCTGGACAGGGTCGGGTCGGCAGTCTTACCCATGATTGCGGTTTTGAGTAATGAACCAGGCTGGGAGTTTTTAAAAGCCTCAGGAATCTTTTGCAGGTGTTTAGAGTTAATTCGTTGATTCAGATGATTAGGTTAATAGCTTGTTTAGAGAACCTTTTCATGATATGCTAATTTTTTGAGAATTTGGTGTTTTCATGAGCTGTATGCCACAATCATCATTATTAAAACAATAAAAGACCTGAAATATTTCAGTTGGTGTGCAATGAATCTAAAATACATGAAAGTTTAATTTTTATTATTAGATTATGAAAAATAATGAACTTTATCACAACATGCTAATTTTTTGAGAAGGACTTTTACATTCCGGGTTACCTGAACATGATGGCAGACTCCCTGTCGAGGCAGGGAGTGGTGCAGGGGGAATGGAGACTCCACCCCGAGGTTGTGGGGCTCCTCTGGGATCGCATTGGGTGAGCACAGGTGGATTTGTTGGCATCTCGCTGGGGCTGGATGCTATGGTACAGACGTGGCCAGGGCTACGTCTGTACACCTTTACCCCTCTGGCGCTCCTACCAGGAGTGCTAGAGAGAGTCTGCCGGGACGGGGCCCAGCTTTTGTTAATAGCCCCGTTCTGGCCGGGCCAAGTATGGCTGTCGGACATTGTGTCTCTCCTTGAATGTCCCCCGTGGGAAATCCCGGTCAGGAGGGACTTTCTCTCCCAGGGTCAGTTGTACACCCTCTTCTGGAATTATGGAAACTGTAGGCTTGGCCTCTGAGGGGGACCAGCTCTTTGAATCAGGTCTATCTACTGAGGTAATAGAAACCGTGTTGCACTCCAGAGCACCTTCTTCGAGGTGACTGTATGCCCTGAAATGGAGAGTTTTGGTCGCCTGATGCACAGGCCATTCTTTAAATCCAGTTCACTGCCCGGTTGGTTCAGTACTAGATTTTATGCAAGAAAAGTTCTCTTCAGGGTTATCCCCTTTCACTCTGAGGGTTTATGTAGTGGCAAAATCTGCTTACCACATGCCTATAGATAACGCATCGGTGGGGAGACACCCATGGGTAACCCGTTTCCTCCATGGGACACTGAGGCTGATGCCTGCAGCACGCTCAAGGGTGCCTACCTGGGACTTGGCCATAGTACTAGAAGGCCTAATGTTAGCCCCTTTTGAGCCTATTGAAGAGGTACCAGAGAAATTTCTCACATTAAAGACAATGTTTCTTGCCTATTTCGTCCTTAAAGAGAATAGGGGAATTGTAGACTCTTTCGGTACACATCGAGTCATAAGCGTTGCGCCTGCCACAACTTAGCGTCGCGCCTGCCTCGAGATCTCTCACTGTTTTACAGCTCCAGAACGATGCTAGGAGAGCAACACACTGCGATCATGAACTTATTTACCACTTATATATTTTATTCTGCTATTTTTGTTTGTAATAAGAGCTCGCTTCGCGTCATAAGTGGTGCGCCTGCCACAACTTAGCGCCGTGCCTGCCTCGAGATCTCTCACTGTTTTAGAGCCTACCCTGAAGAATGCAGGAGAGCAACATACTGCAATCATGGACTTATTGACCACTTATATATTTTATTCTGCTATTTTTGTTTGTAATAAGAGCACACGTCACCATCTGCGTCGCACCAGCCACAACTTGCAAATTCTAAATATTGTTGTATTTTCGATTAAAAATGCTGTCAATCTCACAGTCTTTCAGTGTATATTTAATAAAAAATAAATAAATAAATAAAATAAAAAAACATGATCTATGGCAGCTGTAAACAGTGAGAGATCTCGAGGCAGGCACAACGCTAAGTTGTGGCTGGCGCTACGCATATGGTGACGCACGCTCTTATTACACACAAAAATAACAGAATAAAATATATAAATGGTAAATAAGTCAATGATTGCAGTGTGTTGCTCTCCTGCATCATTTTAAAGCTGTAAAACAGTGAGAGATCTCGAGGCAGGCGCAACGCTAAGTTGTGGCTGGCGCGACGCATTACAAACAAAAATAGCAGAATAAAATATATAAGTTGTACAGTCCATGATCGCAGTTTGTTGCTATCCTGCATCGTTCTGGAGCTGTAAAACAGTGAGAGATTTCGTTGCTAAGTTGTGGCAGGCGCAGCGCTTATGATGCGACGCAAGCTCTTATTACAAACAAAAATAGTGGAATAAAATATTTAAAGGGGGGGTGAAACACTCAGTCAATCTCATGTCAATCTTGAGTACCTATAGAGCAGTATTGCATCCTTCATATCTCCGAAAAGTCTTTAGTTTTATTTTATTTATAAAAGAAATATAGGCTGCACCTATATTTTTTTCTTTCTGAAAAAAAAAAAAAACGAGCGCCTGGAGGCGTATAGTGTGGGCGGAGCTAAAGAATGACGAGCGCACACAAAGCGGTGACGTCCTCAAGCGTGGAGAAGAAAACGCTACCCAGATTCAACTTCAGATCCAGAATCAGATCCGGAGGCTGAAATAAATTGAACAGGAGGAGCAACAACAGCAGGATGTCCGTCTCTGTGGTATATACTGTATTTAGTGAGTGTGTTTACTTGCAGTTTATGAGGACATGATTTGGTTTATGGACTATTGTGTTCGACTAAACATTAGCAGTAGCGAGCAAAACAGTTTTGCATGTCAGACTAGTGTAACGTTATTCATAGAACAACAATGGAGTAACCGTTAGCACATTTGAATGACGAAGCATGCTTTGTGAGAACACTAGGTTTATGTTTGGGTGGTTTTACAATAAACAAACTGACACCTATATTGGTCAGCTAAACAAATGTATTTAAACACACACCATAGATCACATGCTCCATTGATAAATTAACAAACGTTATACACGATCGAGTTCTTTACTGATGTTTACTTACGCGGCGATAGCCAACAACATAGATATTTGAAGCAGTTTTACTAACCGCCTGTTTCCAAAGCACGACCGCGAACCTTTATCGCTGGGACTGCTCCGTCAAAAACACACTTCTTTGGTAACTGTTAATTTCGTGATGTCCTGTGAGAGCAGTGACCGTGGAGATCCACTTTTGCGACACGACCGAAGCATATGTTGTGACGCTTCCCGTCATTTCTGCGTTCAAATTGGTTCAAATGCAGCACTGCCTTCCCAGAAGGCTGTGCTGAAGCGTTGAAGTCGCTTGATGTCACCCATAGGAATAAAGTGGAGCGCGGCGCGACAGACGTGTTGCACGGAGTAGTGGATCTGCTGCACCTGAGAGCAGTGTTTATGGGCGGCGTGTATCTAGTCACGCGCGCGCACCCTTCCGGGAGAAGAGCCTGTACGGCCCATACAAGGACATTCCGCTCTATCGGCGTTAAGTGGGCCCATACTCAAAAAAACTCTACGAAACTTGTGAGAAACCGGAAGGAGTATTTTTGACACCCATCAAAAGTCCAACTTAGTTTTTGAAACTTTGTCTATGTTTAGGATGGGAATCCAAGTCTTTAACAGTGTAAAAAGCTCAGTATGCATGAAACAGCATTTTACCCCCCTTTTAAGCAGTGACGGGGTTTGTGGCGGCTACCTTCAATCTGGCAGGTTTTTGTGGCAGCTCCCACTGCCACGCAAAGATTTTACTCCCACTCCTCTTCTGAGTTTGTTTTCAAACCTCAAATAAAGATTCAAACGGTAATGAATCAGCGGATTGATTCATGACCGTTTGAATCTTTATTTGAGGTTTGAAAACAAACGCGGAAGAGAAGACAATGCTGAATAAAGTCGTAGTTTTTGTTATTTTTCGACCAAAATGTATTTTCAATGCTTCAAGAGATTCTAACTAACTAATTGATGTCACATATGAACTACTTTGATGATGTTTTTATTCCCTTTCTGGACATGGACAGTATAGTGTGCCTACACTTAGATATGCTGTCGGACTAAAAATATAATATCTTAAACTGTGTTCCAAAGATGAACAGAGGTCTTACGGGTGTAAAACAACACCCAAAAATAAATTTCATTTTCGGGTGAACTTAACAAAAATGTCAACAGTCATGGTTGATGTTTATTATAATCGGATACCGCAACAATTTAATTAAAAATAGTTTGTTCCCATATGAAAAAAACCTATATGGGTCATATATAGCAACCATATATGTTCCTTACTTAAATCAGTCAGAATTATCTTATATGTTTAATGTAAGTCCCATATATGTCATACACAAAAACCGTTTATGGCCCATTTCATACTAAAAAGCACACAGAAAACTTTTGGGTCATGTATGAATACTGCAAAAATCTTATATGAGTTTTACATGTAAACAGTATGCAATGGTATATGGTATTAGTAGAAAATTCCCTGATATTCAGATACAAATCATATAAAGTTCTTATACTGAATCATATGCTAGTCAAATTAAAGTCATATAGGATTTTTTTACATTTTGTGTCATTTGTTTATATGCTTTTTATACAGATTTCATATTTTTTTAATAGGGAAATGGTGTGTTAGCTCTTCAAGTTTATATAATATACATGTAAACTACATATAATAATCATACATGATTTCAGTCAATATTACAACATCTCTGCATATACTAACCATATATGATTTCAATCAATGACATACACAAATTGGTGATGGAAACACTTTTATTTCAACACAAAATGAAATTCTCAAATTATACTCCACATGAGTAATTTACAATTCCAACTTGATAGCAAACTGAACTTTGCTCAGGAAAAAAACTAAACCCAAAAAAACAACAACAAAATACATTGAACACAGTGTCATGGCCATCAATCAAAGATAATTAACGGATTAGTTCACCCCAAAATGAAAATTGACTGATAATTTACTCACCCCCATCTCATCCAAGATGTTCATGTCTTTATTTCTTCAGTGGAAAAGAAATTAAGTTTCTTGAAGAAAACATTCCAGGATTGTTCATCATATAATGCTTTTCAGTTGCAACCAAAATGTTGAAGGTCCAAATCAATGCAGTTTCAAAGGGCTTCATAGCCTCTGCGTGATCCCAGATGAGGAATAGGGTCTTATCTAGTCAAACAATCAGTCATTTAAAAAAATGAATATACATTTCAACCTTAATTGTTCAACTTGCTCAGCTCTGCGATGTGCCAAGGATGACGTAATCACGTGTAAATGGTCACATAGATGTAGGTCCCGCCCTCGTGTTTACAAAGCGCTCATGTGAAGACTAATACAAACGCCCTTTAGCAAAAACACTCAATTTTCAACTTCAAAATCATCCAATATCGTTGTTTTACTTTTTTTTGTAATTGTTAGAGGGCATTTGTATTAGTCTTCACATGAGCGCTTTGTAAACACGAAGGTGGAACTGCATTGATTTGGACCTTCAGTATTGTGGTTGAAACTGAAAACCATTATATGATGAAAAATTTATTTTTGACTGAAGAAACGCATCTTGGATGACATGGGGTTGAGTAAATTATCAGGACATTTAAAAAAATCATTTAATAAAGGCCTTCTGAAGAGAAGCTATGCATTTTTTATTTGAAAAATATCCATATTTTTGACTTTAGACTAAAATATCTATCTTCCGGCAGTCGACCGTGACCATCTACTTACACCAAAAGAGTGACCTCTGACCAGAAGCATGATGTATTGATGAATGCGGATATGCAGAGAATAGAGGAAAACAAAACACTGGTCACGAATTTGGATTTAAAGAGGATTCGATAAAAGAGAAGAGCTTGATTTTGTTGCTCAGAAAGACGTTGAAGCTTACGCTACTCCTACATCGCATCACTCAGGTCACTCTCTGGCCGCAAGTCGTCTGCCATGAGCTGGTTATTTTAGTCAATTAAGTTATAAATATGGATATCTATATCAGTATCTATATCAATTACTATATTAACTTATTTCACATAGTAATTATGGTACACATATTAAAGCTTTATTTGTTGTGTTCTGAAAATAAATGAACGTCTTATGTTTTTGGGTGAACTAAATGTTAAAAATTGACAAAGTTTAATAAATACTGTAATAATGTATTGCTCATTGTTAGTTCATGTTAGTTAACACATTACAATAAAGTCTCATTTGTTAACATTAGTTAAAGTCTTACAACTCACATTACATAAACTTCTTCAACACTTCCCATTCAGAACTGAACCACTCCTCATGGGATGAAACCTTCTGTGGCTGAACCTGTTCTTCTTGCATTGTCTTCAAATGTTTTCATAAAGATCTTTCTGTGGAAGAAAAAGAAAATCTTCTTGATCACCCATTTACATACATGAATATTAGAAACACGTTTCAATATAATGTTTTCCAGTATAACAATATATTCTTATACAGTAACTTTCTATTACGAAATTGTAATATTGTACATCATTTAGATTCATATATGTTGCAGTTACATGAATGCAAATTATAGAAGTTTATATTTTAGCTATATGTTAACTACATTAGAGCAATTTGCAAACTCAAGTTCACTAAAACATTAACTCTTTTAAAGTGAATTGGCACAAAATAGACTATAAATGATCACAAAAGGAACATACCGGTAAACAAATCACATAACATTTATTCTAACTTTTGCTTTTTGTCAGTGTCACACAGCTTTCACGGGGTCACACACAATCGTTGTATAACGTTATCAATGCAAACCATGAGCTTTAGGGTTTAATAAATACCAAATTACATAGTTAAACAAGAATAGTCGTTTTTTACATTTGATCATTTAGCAGACACTTTTTTTCAAAGGGACTAACAAATGAGCAGACCAATCATATAGTTTAATAACTTTAATACAAATATAAGCATTTTTCACTTGTCTTTGCACATTAAATACTTGTAATTTAATTTTTGCATGTGCGCAGCATAATTAGGCTTTACGTTACCTAACACTAAGGCTGTGGCACCGACATGATAACAGAAACGAACAATTTACAAATCTTTTAGCAAATCTTGCCATTAAATAAGTTAACATTTGCATTGAGAATGACATGACAAACACAAATCTTACCTGGAGCTCTACACTTCGCGGTCCCGCTGGGAGCATAGACCGTAAAAAATATGGACGAATCAACATCATCCGTTTCCGCTTGGCAGATTTGAAGCTTTCAGGCGGCCTGCACGGCGCGGACATCTTGGGGCCGAGTCTGCGCAGTGGAAGTACAGCTGCGATATCAAAAGCCCGCCCACACTCTCGCAGATGCAGAACAATTAATTATGTTGGTGTGAAATAAACAGTTATGGAAATGTAGAAATTAAAGCTAAAGCTCCAATCTGCTCCCAAAAGAGAAAAATCAATCTCCGAGAGAAGAGAAGCCGTCGATCTCCGCTGTCAATCATGACGTCACACCCCCCGTTTTTATAGCATCAAATAACTAACTAAAACTAAACTTATTTTAAAAACGAACACTTGAAATGAAATCATTGTGATGATAACTGCCTTAAATGACATAAACTAACTTTGAGGGAAAAATATTTGAAGTGTAATTTTATTATTTAGTTTGCCTCGCGTCCATTAGAAAACACAGAGGGGCGGCTATACTGGGACCCGTCACCGGGGGGGGCGATCGAGGCGCGAAAGCTTCAGTAAATGAGAGGGAGACTGCAGGCTTGGCTGGGAGGCAATCATATCATAGACTGAGACAATGAACCCGCGATTGATTTCCGCCTGGCCACGGCGCGTTGACGCATGCGCAGTTTGCGATGACCGAACCAAGGCTATTTTTGAGTGTTTAATTATTATTTTTTTTAAATATTGCTGATATTACTGTTAACAAATAGTTTGTATAGGTAGAACATTACGAACCAAATATATGGGAATAAACTGCAATTATATGCAAAATAGCCTATATTAAAGGAAATATAAAGGAATAAAGGAAACTAAAGCCTTTTTTAATATAGCTACTGCAATGTATGCATTGACTGTATTTATAAAATATGGCTATATTTTAACACATACAATATTTAGTAATTAAGATATAAATAGCATTACATGTCATATCCATTAAGTTGTATCCTTTATTGTGTAGCCTTAGTGTATATTGAATTTCCCATATTAATGTGAATGCATGTACACATATCTTTACTGAATGAGTTACAACAAATTTCTACTTCCCATCATGCTTTACTTCTGGTTTAAAGGAGGTTAAATGTTAAAATTAATTGTTATTTCATGTGTTTTTTCTCAATTTAATAGAGGGAGATAGGTTGAGATTGTGGATATAGTGAGGTTGACGTTTTGCCAAAAACCAATAAAACTGTTACTTTTATTAAAAATAATGTCAGTGCACTTTTCAGTACAGTTATAGCTCTTTGCTAAATATTTAGGAACATGCCGGTGTGCTTGAGTTGTGTTATTGTTAACTGTATGTGTGTGTGTGTGTGTATATATATATATATATATATATATAATCCTTTGTAATTGTTAACATTTTCATAAGTAACTGTAATATAATAGCACTTTTTTTTCTCAGTAACTGTAACGGATTACAGTTCCTTTTATTTTGTAATATTATATATATATATATATATATATATATATATATATATATATATATATATATATATATATATATATATATATATATATATATATATATAATTTTGTTCAATATATTTTGGGGTATATCATCACATGCACATCAAGTGCGTATATAAATCACGGAAATAAACTATTGTCATTGTTCACAAGAATTTGCTTTGCATAAATGTGCAAAATGCTCTCAAGCCTGTAGAACACACCACAGTGCCACATTCAGATTTTGAAACGTGAACGCTTACATTAAATAAAATCCTACCCTTTGAATTTTGCAGTTCTCTTTCAGTCGGTCACGTTCGACGTACGTCGGACTAGACCGAAGAATTGGAATCACTTCTGGGAACCCCTATCAGCTTCGAGATATAGAAAACGGGCCAATGAACATTGGCGTGCATGCTTTGCATATCGCACCCCGCCACGCTGCGCGGGTATAAAGCGGAAGCGAACACCACACACTGTTGTCATTCACTTCGGAGCCAAACGGCGTTGATGAAGCATCTAACTGCCTTCTATCTGCAAGAGAGAGAGAGAGAGAGAGAGAGAGAGAGAGAGAGAGAGAGAGAGAGAGAGAGAGAGAGAAAGCGTGTGCCGGAGAAAACTGCTGTTTTCACAGCGAACTGAGAAACTGAGCAAATTGCATTACACACACACACCACACATAGTTGTTTCGTTGGGCATGTTCTTTTTCTGGTGAAAGCAGAAACAGGCTGCACCACAAACCCTCTTATTTTGCCGCGGTCGATCCCTGCATGCTTCAGCACTGCATGTCTGCATGCTTCAGCACTGCATGTCTTTCCACCCGTGCGTTTCTGGATGCGGTTGTTCCCTGTCGCCTGCTGACGGTCACAGACGCTATGTCACGTGCCTGGGCTTAGAGCACGCTGAGGCGGCGTTTGTGGATAGCTCATTCTCACTGCGGGAACATGACTATCTCGGTGCTTAGGTCGAGACTCACCTACCTTCGGGAAGGCGGAGTCCCCCTACCCATAGCTCGATTTAGGTCTATTCCTGCCCAGCAGAAAAGACCTACTTTGACAGATGGCCAGGTTACCTGAGGATCACGGTTAGGGCAAACCCATCGAGTGAGCCTCCGCGGGACCCTAATCCCCCACATGCGTGGCCGACGGTGTCCTTTGGGACACCCGCGGACGAGCAGATGTCGATCGCTGCATCGTAGGGGGAGTTTCAGTCCTTTGGGGATGAAGATTTGGCTGTACTGCCTCCCTCTGGGAGAGTGGCAACGGTCGAGTCAGACCCGGAGTTGACCACTATGCTTTCTCGGGCTGCCGAAAAGCTCAGGCTTGAGTGGAACCCTCCACCAGTCCCGAACCTTCTAGGTTGGACGATTGGTTTCTCGGGGCGGGTCGCGCTGATTCTCAGCGTCCCGCCCCAGTGCCTCTCTTCCGGGAGGTACATGAGGAGCTGACTAGGTTGTGGAAAGCACCGTTTAGCGCCCGTGGGCGACCTAGTGGCTCCTCCCCCTCCACTACCCTTGACAGCGGGCAGGCCAGGGGGTATGAGGGTCTCCCGCCGGTGGAGCGGGCCATCGCGATGCAACCGTGTCCGACGTCTGCCTCTAGCTGGCGCGGGGACCCGAAGCTTTGGTCCAGGGCCTGTAGGTTCTCTTCAGGTCTGACCACGAAGGCCTATAGGTCCTGTGGCCAGGCTGCATCCGCCTTGCATGCCATACAGGCCAGGCGATGTCCACCTTGGGGGTCCAGGAGCGGCATCTCTGGCTCAACCTGGCCGATATGAGGGAGACCTGGTTCCTGGACTCCCCTATTTCGCCGGCTGGGTTGTTCGGCAATGTGGTCGAGAGCTTTGCCCAGCAGTTCTCAGCCGCCCAGAAGCAGACGGTGGCCATCCGGCACATTCTGCCCCGGCGGTCCGCTGCTGCCTCCACCTGGCTGCCGGTGGCAGCACCTCCGCCTGCTCGTCGCCGCCGCTCCCGCCGCAGCCCAGCAGCAGCCTCCACCCGGGTGTCCACGGCAACTGCGTGTGCGTCCATTGTGTTCACACTTCTCATTTGTGAAAGTATCCGTCTGTACCGTAGTAACTTATACAGAGGCGGCAAGATCACAAGAAAAGCATGATGTGTGTTATACACATCATCTTAAGACAGGAACTGTTGTAGTTCTCCCTGTTGCAAGTCTATCCAATGTACACTCTTTACGCTGTCCAGCTACTTATACAAACAAAACATCTCTAGTTAACTAGAAGAGCATCATTTAATTTGAGCATCATTAAACTTCTAACAAGTTTAACAAAGGACCATTAGGGATTATAAGCAAAGTTTGTGAATCTATGCCTTTATTCACGCGAACAATCTTGGCACTAACGCTAAAGTTTATATTGTGTGTAGATGCAAGAATTAAACATGAGATCTATATCAATAAAATGTATCCAACCCCATTTAATGTACAATGTACTGTCAATGCCATCTTTTCAACATTCATCATATTGCATTGGTTTTCTTTTCTTGTCATCAAACGCTCTAATCTGTTTATTTTTAAGTTACACTTAGATTTGTTTCATTGGTTGTATTACTTTATCACAATGGTAATCTTGGGCCTCCTTACTGCTGCTATCCATGCCATTCGTCGCCTTTTTGTCACCTCTGAAACATTGCTTAGTTATTATTTTTCCACGCTGAAAAACGA
Source organism: Pseudorasbora parva (assembly GCF_024679245.1). Classification (NCBI taxonomy): domain Eukaryota; kingdom Metazoa; phylum Chordata; class Actinopteri; order Cypriniformes; family Gobionidae; genus Pseudorasbora; species Pseudorasbora parva. Next base: position 36,150,330 of record NC_090181.1, on the reverse strand, counting down.
TAAAAGGATATCCAGTTATCTACCCCCTTCTATCGTAAGAATGACTATTGCAGTTTATAACACAGCAGGTAGACGGCATCTTGAACACATGACAATGTGTGAGTGGACAGCGACAATGTTGGCAGATCAGTATTATAGTTCATAGAATTAAATATGACCTAATTAATTAATTTAATTTGTATATTTAGTTGAATAACTTGGATCATAATTTTAGTGTCCCCAACTGAGCAAGCCAAGCCAAAGGCAACTGTTTCAAGGAACCAAAACTCCATCAGGTGCATGATGGAGAAAAATAAACCTTGGGTGAAACCAGACTCAGTCTGGGTACCAGTTCTCCTCTGGCCTATTATCAAACAGTGTATAATTATTATTCTGGCAACTTTACAGGTCATAAATCATATTAGATATATACACCTTGTTGATTAGCTAAGTGCTCTCCACCTGTGTCAATTATGTGAAAGGCAAGCACTCCTCCCGAATCTTTGTTACAGTTTTTTTTTTTTTTTTTTTTTTTTTACAATCGCTGTGAAAATTTTGTCCATACTTTTAGCAAATTTCCTAAGCTCATTTAGCACACCATCTGTCTGTGTGGGCTATACAAATAACACATTTCTTGTTGCTTTGAGACAAAATGCATATAGTTAACACAAATTTAAAATGCTTAAACTTCTTTTACACACAAGCTCAACCAAGACCAAAACAATGTATTTTTATTGCCAAATTTACCAATGCTTTAACACTGTATGTCAGAACAGATCCCAGATAGCATTGTGACATTGATTCAATGTTGAAATTCCATCAGAATCATCATTTTGGTTGAGGTTGAAATTTCAGTGCTAAGAAATATTGGATCAATGTTGAAAATTCAATGCTAAAACCATACTGGACCAATGTTGAAAATTCACTGCTAAATAATATTGGATCAATGTTGATAATTCCATGCTTTTAAGTGTTGAAAAAACAAACATTGAATCAATGCTGATGTTTGGTCATCTTAATTCTCCACTGGTGAGGCTTACGGTCAATCTATCTGTCACATTATTCAACATGTTAAGGCAATTCCAAATATATTGGGTACATTTGTGTGAATGTGAGCACATTTATTATCCTCAAAGGATACGATGAGTAGCCTACACCAACGAGAGTGTGGATTAACAAAGAATACATAAATGTAAATTTTGTAATTGTAAGCCTTTCTTTAACCTTTTTCTGGAAGAGTTAAAATTGTATGCGTGTTTGATTTCTGATTCTTACAATAAGAAAGCTGTAAAAAACTATGAATCGGTTTAAAAGGTATATTATTTTCCTGCTTACTGGCATGTAATGTTGTCATTCTGTGTTTCATGTTATTATAATAAAAAATGTATTTTTTTTTAAAAAACCCAAAGAACTTCTACCATAAATTTAGTCTATCAGTTTTAAATAAATAAACATGTAGGCTTTTATTATCATTTAAATCATGTAGAATGTCCATGCATTTTATTATTTATGTAAAGAATACAGGGTTAATAAAGAATTTAGAATATGTGTCCCTACCTATCGAATGCGCCACAATCCAATCCAGTAGGTGGCGGTAATGCACCTTCAAGACAACCACCACTCAAAGCAAGTGCAGCTGAACACATGGCTGAACAGACTTCAAGCACGAGAAAGAGACACAGGACAACGACCGTGTTTTTTAGAGGTAAGTGGCCTACAAAAATATACTTATAAAATTCATCTCAATTTTAATTTAGTGTTTTTATTCATCTTTATGTTTTACAACTTGTGTGGTTCTCCTGAGCGAGTCAGAGTGAACTGCAATGTTAATAATAGTCACATAAACGCCCTCGTAAGTTATACAACCAACGGCCAGGATAATCTTAATACATTGAGTTTCAGTTTGTTTTTCACCAAACCATATCATATTTGTATTCATTTTTTCTTCTTAAGATTGGCATATACACTGTGAATTGCGTCCGAATTCTGACTCGTGCAACTCTTTTTTTTTTTTTTTTTTTTGTGCGTCGTTTTGTTGTGAGGTGTTCATCTATTTTATGAGATGATTTTAGTATTAAGATGATTAATCTGTTCGTGCAACGAGTAAAATGTGCATTTGTGGAAACGGTGCTGCACATGCATTCATTGACTTGTAAGTCGATCCTATTTGATTCATTTGAATTTTGAGACCATATAGGATCGACTCACAAGTCAATGAATGCATGTGCGGCGCAGATCCACAAACGTATCTTACTCGTTGCACGCACAGATGAATCATTTTGAATCATCCTATATTCGTCCAGTGTATAAACGAGAGGCGATCGGAAGGTTAGATGAATTTCTGGCTTGTCAGTAATTGTGTTCGCCACTCGTGAGAGTATCTCACAGCTGAAGCAGAGCTAGAACTGATTGACCTATTAGCGCGGTGAGGGGAAATACAAATAGCTTGTAGCTCTGCTTCAGCTCACAATTACATCATTACAGTTTAATCACTAATGCAGCAAAGAAAAAAAAAAGAAGAGAGTGAGATCTTTAAGTTCTGTAGGCAGCTATATCAAACTACAGAAATTTAGTAAACTGTTGTGCCGCCAGTTCATGTTTTAAATGGAAAAAAAATCTCTTCCAAACCACCATTTAGCCTATACAGCTCCTCTTTTATTTTCTTAATTTAGCTATTTGGTCATTCATTTACTTGTTTCATTTTCACACTTTATTTATGTAGGCCTACTATTAAATACAATAATATTATTAGATAAAACACCGGATATATTCAATTTGCTTTTTCATTCATTCATTGTGTGTCAGGCTATATTTGTAATGTATAATTAATCACATTTCCAAATATTTACTAACTTCTTGTTGTTTTAGATGCTGTGAATGCTGATAAAAAGGAGGCATCAGAGTTTATCTTTGCTGGGACGGTGCAAAACTGGCTCCATTACAACCTGAAAGGCTTGGGGACATTGCTCATGGTGGAAACCCCTGAGTTTGGAGTATTTTATTCTTTCTTCTACCTTCTTTCTTTCAGTAGTACTGTGTAATTTCTGTATTTATTGGCAAGTTTACATTTGTATTTACTTCCATTTTGCAGATGCAAGTTCCAGCCCTCTGCAATCCAGGTGTACGCAATATCTGCCATTGATAAATGCCACGGCTGAAAACGATCGTCATTACAATAACACGCCCCTATATATTCAAGTCTCCGCCTCCCCCACGCCCTCATTTTACGCCATGGACACACGGAAGACGGCAAAGAAGCGAAACTTCTCCGACGTGGAGATCGGGCGCGCTCAATCATCTCACTAGTCCACTAGTCAGGGCACTGATTAGGACATAAGTCAATGGGCTGACTCCCTGATCAGTGCCCTGACTAGTGAACTATTGAAATAATTGAGACGCGGCCATCGAGACCATCCCCAGGGAAGTTGAAAAAACCAAAATTGTTTTATTTGGGAGTTTAAAGAGTGGGATTAAATGCACCCACAAAAACAAAATATGGACCCAAATTACGAGTAGCCTACTGTTAATAATGTGGAGGTTGTGAAGCGCACTCCAGCAGTTTAAAGCTGTTTGGATTAGAAATTACCTATCACAATGCATTATTTTACAGCACGTTTTAAAACAATTAGCATTTAATTTTGTATCACGGCACATGTATTGGGGTGTACGATGATGTGATGTGGAGTAGCCTACCATTCATTCACATTAATAATTGCATGACAATTTGTAAGATTCTTTTTATTATTATTTTTTATTTTTTTTATTTATTATTAATGACGCTTATTGTTATTTAGAAGAAGAATGCCCTTATTATTATTATTATTATTATTATTATTATTATTATTATTATTATTATTATTATTTAAAAGAAGCTCACAAGCCCATTATGTAGAAATTAAAAACAAGGGCCGAGACGTCGCCCGGCATAGCGCAGCCGGGGCCCCACCCTGGAACCAGGCCCGGGGTTGGGGATCATATGCGAGCGCCTGGTGGCCGGGCCTTCCCCCATGGGGCCCGGCCGGGCTCAGACCGAAACCACCACTCCCCTGGCCTCAGACCCTGCCTCGACAGGGCATCTGCTCCCTGGTTTTTGTCCCCTGGGACATACATCGCTTTGAGAGATGACAGTTTCCCCTCAGACCCCCCTGATGATTCAGATACGAAACCACGGACATATTTTCGGACAGTATCAGGACATGGTGGCCTTGGAGGTCCGGGAGAAAGCTCCTCAGAGCTTTGTAAACCGCCAACATTTCTAGGCAATTGATGTGCCAAGAAAAATGCTAGCGCCCCCACAGACCTCTCGCAAATCGGCCTTCCATGACCGCCCCCCAGCCCGTGAGGGGGTCTGTTGAGAGGATCTTCCTGCAACATGACGCTCCCAACACTGGCCCTTAGGACAGGAACCCAGGATTTTTCCATATGGCGAGGGCACGAAAGGCATCTGCGGGTTACCCTGATCATACGAAAAGGATTTCCCCTCAGAGAATAACCCCCTGGTTCCCAGCACCCATTAGAGGGGTCTCATGTATAGCAGGCCGAACGGGACCACGTTGGACGTGCTGCCATAGGACCCAGCAGTCTCTGAAACTGCTTCACAGTGCGGCTGTGGCCTAGCTTTATAGCTGAGACTTCCGCCTGTATGGACTCGACACGAGTGGGGGACTTTCAGGCCCACATCATAGTTGAGTCCCATATGACTCCCAGAAACGTGGTCCTCTGGGAAGGCGTTAACACACTCTTCTTCGTGTTCAGTCTCAGCCCCAAGTACCTGAGATGGGACAGAATGACATCCCGATGTCGAACTGCTATCTCTCGCGACTGGGCCAAAATAAGCCAGTTGTCGATGTAATTGAGTACATGGATGCCCTGGAGCCTGATAGGGGCCAGCGCTGCATCCAGGCACTTGGTGAAAGTGCAAGGGGAATGAGCTAGGCCAAAAGGAAGAACCCGATACTGGTACGCGTCGCCCCCTGAAAGCAAACCTCATGAACCTCCTGTGGGCAGGGAGTATGGAGATGTGGAAATATGCGTCCTTCAGATCAATCGTGACGAACCAGTCCTCGAACTGGATCTGACTCACAATGGCTGGAATAGTGAGCATCTTGAACCTGAATCTCCTCAGAGACCGATTCAAGTACCTCAGATCTATTATCGGACGCAACCCCCCATCCTTCTTGGGAACAATGAAGTAACTGCTGTAAAAGCCTGATTCCCCATCTGGCAGAGGAATACGTTCTATGGCCTCCTTGACCAGCAGGGAGCGTACTTCTTGTTCCATAACCTGCCTCTGGGCCGGGGGGACCACAGTCCAGACCACACCATTTAACATCGGTGGTGGAACTGTGAACTGCAGTCTGTACTCCCTCAAATCGCCCTTCGGTTCAGAAGCCTTCTGGCTAGAATGCCGTCTCTGTTGCCAAGCTTCCTCGGGAAGGGCGCGGGAGACGACGCTCTCTTTTTGCTACTGCCGGTATGCAGCGCTGGTGGACGGCTGGGACTGCCCACTCGAGGCCTTCTTGACCGAGGACCCCGAGCGGATAGGGAGATATTGCCGAATGGCCGCCGACTGTTTCCTCACCTCCTGGAATCTCTCGACGACGGAATTTACAGCGCAGCCAGAGAGACCCGCAGGGGCTTTTGGGGAATCCAGAAGAAATTATTTCTCCTTATCCTTCATCCCTGATAGATTTAGCCAGAGGTGCCTCTCCACGCACACCAAACCAGCCATAGAGCGGCCGATGGCACAGGTCGTCTCTTTGGTGACGCGGAGAGACAAGTTGGTGGCTTTTCTAAGCTCTGTAATATCGTCCGGTGACGGTCCCACACCTTCATCGAGCCATTTTATAAGCCCTGCCCACCAGGGAAGAGGTATCCCTGCATGGCTTGGTGGGCAGGACCGGGGCTTTCAGGGACGATGCCGCTTCGGGAGACAAATAGCTCGCTAGTGCCTCCTCGATGCATGGCAACGCCCCATAGCCAGCCTCAGACGCACCGATGACACACCCGAAATCTAACACCAGGGGGTTCGATAGCCGTGCTGAGCATGGTTTTTCCCACGACTTACACAACTTATTGTGTAAGTCTGGGAAAAACAGCAAGCCCCGTCGTGGTGACTGAGCCCGCTTTTTGAAAAAGCGTCCATCCAGCTTGCTCACAGGCTGGACTTCAACTTTTTCCTGTGGCCATTCAATGCTTAACTTTGCCACAGCGTGGGTCAGCACATCCACCAGCTCTTCCTGAGCTGGAGAGTGAAGAGGTGAATCCACCTGCACTTCACCCGCCTCCAGGCTGAACTGATCTGACCCCTCAGAATCAGACAGCATCAGCACTGGGTTATCTGCCTTGCGGGAAGAAGCAGCATCGCGGGCTTCCGCACGAGGTGGGAGAGCCACTGAATCCTTGGACGAGGAGTGGGAAGATGCCTCAGCACGCCCGCCTCCCGTTGCGATATCCAATTGAGAGCCCCATGATCGCCGCCACCGCGCTGTCTCAACAGGCGTGGGACCCGATCCCTGGGGCTCGCAAACCTGGCCGGTCTCAGTGAACACAGCCAGCCACAGCACTTGGAGCGGCAGCTTCTCACATCCGCTACTGAGCGTGCTGCGCACCGAGACACTGCACACACAGCTGGTATGTGTCCGTGCCCATAATGAAACGCGGGCACGGGTGCACACACCATCAAACTGCTTGCTGGCCATGCTTAAACACTTTCTTTTTGATTTGGGACAGACAAACAATAAATAGATGAACAATATTCAACACAGAGCGCCTCCGCTGAAGAGCAAATGCTATCTTTACTATATGCTGGCGTCCTCTTATAGCTTCCGCATATGCCATCACAATATTACGTCATGACGTAGCACCAATCAGATTGGTGACAGATTCCATTCATGCTTCAGACGCCTTATGCTGGGGGCCAAGCCAAAACCCACCAAAACAAAAATGTGGAGAGGCTTCAAAAGACGCACAATCTATGATCAATAAAATATACTGTCTATTGTATTAGGGTCATTTCCAACACACCAACAGACCTGGTGTGTTGGAAAGAGTTTATGAAATTTGTTAAAAGTCTCAGTCTAGAAGGCACCAAATTCAAAAATAATTTCACATTTCTACTTCATTGATGACCCAGTTTAAATACCTGGGTCATCTTCCCAGCGCTGAAGTACCACTTTAAAGTGAAAGCAGTCGAATTAAGTTTTGCTGTCTCTCAGTTTCTCTTTGTCTTGTTGTTTGATTAACCTTAATTAAACTCTCAGCTCTTGAATGCCAAACTTTGGCAACTTTGTAAGGACTAACTGTTTTTGTTGTTATGTAATGACTAGCTTTTGCAACTTTTGTAAGGATTAATCTAATTTATTCAGGGAAGACCAATATTAATTTACATATGATTATTTATTAAATTTCTTTAGTATTTCTTACCTCAATACTAATGTTAGACCTACCTGAAAAAAAGTCTTTAAAAACATTTTTAAAAAAAAGATTTAGGTGAGATAATATATAACAAGGGTCATCTATGAGGGGGGAATCCCCCCATTTTCAGAAATAATAATTTCCCTGAATGAATGTCTGTAAAATTCCCTATAAATAATTCTATATGATAAAAAGAAGGCTTCAAATAGGTCGGTATCTGTGATCAGATCAGCAGATACTATACTTCCCGTGATCAGCGATCGGCTCCAAAAACCTGATCAGAGCACCCTTATTATTTAGGAAGGATCGCATTGATTGGCATACAGTAGCTTGCATTATTAGATTTTTTGGATCTGATGTAGTTGGTTCCTCAACTATATCAGATGTACATAATATTAACAGAAAAAAAAACTTGCAATAGTTTTGTCCTTTGTGACAGAAGCCAGTTTTGGTGTAACATGTAAAGTTTTACAAATAGCTGCCAATTATTAAATGTAATCAGTGTTTTAAGAGGCTACATCCCATTAAGCTGATCAGAGCATCTCTAGAAAATACCGAGCAGACTCCCCAGACCAATGTTCAATCTTAAATTGAGCTTGGTCTGGTGATAGCCAGACAAATTATAAACTAGAAAATCATTCAAAATCATAGAAAATCATCAAATTACCTTCTGTAAAGCCCATGTATAGAAAACACACACACACACACACATGCAATTTCAAGCATGCTAAGTCTCAAAAGCACCCAAAAAGATAATTAAACTTTGACACTTTGCCATAGCAACAGTATATCAAATATCAGGAATCCACTATATCGGTCATGTTTTCACATTATACTGATGAAGTTTGAAGTAAATCGGGTGAAAGTAAGACAATGATTCAAAACATTTTTAAAAAGTGACACACATCCTGCTGCCAGTTGGTGGCACCATAACTTTGACTGAATATTGGCATGTAGATGTCTTCAGGCCAGGACTCTTGTCAAACATGTGAAGTTTGAGGCAGATCGGACATTGTATGCCTGAGTTTAACAACCTTCTATGTCATGGCGAAACATTTGTGAGGCCGCCTCGGACCACACCCTTCAGGGAAAACTCCAGATTTTCACAATTTAACGCCACGAAGGCCTTTAGATTAGACTGTGCAAATATGAGGTTATGATTAAATCTCTAGGAGGAGTTTGTTAAAATACAACGTCTGGCAATGGCAAAAACTGCACCAATTTACCAAAGAAAATTCCACTTCCTGTTGGTTTTTCAGATTTGGCACCGCGGATCTTTTTTGTAGATATTGGGCTGTTGAATGCGTCTACTGAATTTTCATACTCGTACATGAAACGTAGTGCAAATGCCGCTTAATTTAAATTTTGTAGGTGGCGCTATCGAACCATTTTGCCACACCTAATTCTGAAACCCATATCAGATGTATATTTTTGCCACTTCTGATGCGTGTGCAAAGTTTCATGAGTTTTCATGTGTGTTTAGGCCCTCAAAAATGTAATTCATTTGGGAGAAGAAGAATGATGGACTGAGCAATTACAATAAGGTCCTCACACCTCAATCCCTAAATATTTGACTTCTTGTTGGTCCGAGCTAATGACTGTAAATTAGAAAGTTGTCCAGCTCAAAGAGAACAATATATATACAGAGTTTGGTGACTGAAGATAAAACTAACCCCCCCACATTTGACAAAAGATTGCATTACTTTTGTCAAAAGATGGCGCTACTGAGCTCCTCCACCATGCCCGTTTTTAATGGGTCCTGCACACTGTGCGATTTTTCAAAATCCTTTGCGAATGTCCCTTGTCAGACTGTACGAACATGATCCCCGTGTCACACTGTAAGATCTCAG